>NC_060174.1:26337238-26658071 GCF_021184085.1 Oncorhynchus gorbuscha
GGATTGACGACCTGGGAGACACGGAACGGACCAATGAACCGCGGAGTCAACTTACGAGAAGCTGTCGTAAGAGGAAGGTTGCGAGTGGAAAGCCACACTCTCTGGCCGCAACAATACCTTGGACTCTTAATCCTACGTTTATTGGCGGCTCTCACAGTCTGTGCCCTGTAACGGCAAAGTGCAGACCTCACCCTCCTCCAGGTGCGCTCACAACGTTGGACAAACGCTTGAGCGGATGGAACGCTGGACTCGGCAAGCTGGGATGAGAACAGAGGAGGCTGGTAACCCAGACTACTCTGAAACGGAGATAACCCGGTAGCAGACGAAGGAAGCGAGTTGTGAGCGTATTCTGCCCAGGGGAGCTGTTCTGCCCAAGACGCAGGGTTTCTGAAAGAAAGGCTGCGTAGTATGCGACCAATCGTCTGATTGGCCCTCTCTGCTTGACCGTTAGACTGGGGATGAAACCCGGAAGAGAGACTGACGGACGCACCAATCAAACGACAGAACTCCCTCCAAAACTGTGACGTGAATTGCGGACCTCTGTCTGAAACGGCGTCTAACGGGAGGCCATGAATTCTGAACACATTCTCGATGATGATTTGTGCCGTCTCCTTAGCGGAAGGAAGTTTAGCGAGAGGAATGAAATGTGCCGCCTTAGAGAACCTATCGACAACCGTAAGAATCACAGTCTTCCCCGCAGACAAAGGCAGACCGGTAATGAAGTCTAGGGCGATGTGAGACCATGGTCGAGAAGGAATGGGGAGCGGTCTGAGACGACCGGCAGGAGGAGAGTTACCTGACTTAGTCTGCGCGCAGTCCGAACAAGCAGCCACGAAACGGCGCGTGTCACGCTCCTGAGTCGGCCACCAAAAGCGCTGGCGAATAGAAGCAAGAGTGCCTCGAACACCGGGATGACCAGCTAACTTGGCAGAGTGAGCCCACTGAAGAACAGCCAGACGAGTGGAAACAGGAACGAAAAGAAGGTTACTAGGACAAGCGCGCGGCGACGCAGTGTGCGTGAGTGCTTGCTTAACCTGTCTTTCAATTCCCCAGACTGTCAACCCGACAACACGCCCATAAGGAAGAATCCCCTCGGGATCAGTAGAAGCCACAGAAGAACTAAAAAGACGGGATAAGGCATCAGGCTTGGTGTTCTTGCTACCCGGACGGTAAGAAATCACAAACTCGAAACGAGCGAAAAATAACGCCCAACGAGCTTGACGAGCATTAAGTCGTTTGGCAGAACGGATGTACTCAAGGTTCTTATGGTCTGTCCAAACGACAAAAGGAACGGTCGCCCCCTCCAACCACTGTCGCCATTCGCCTAGGGCTAAGCGGATGGCGAGCAGTTCGCGGTTACCCACATCATAGTTGCGTTCAGATGGCGACAGGCGATGAGAAAAATAAGCGCAAGGATGAACCTTATCGTCAGACTGGAAGCGCTGGGATAGAATGGCTCCCACGCCTACCTCTGAAGCGTCAACCTCGACAATGAATTGTCTAGTGACGTCAGGAGTAACGAGGATAGGAGCGGACGTAAAACATTCTTTTAGAAGATCAAAAGCTCCCTGGGCGGAACCGGACCACTTAAAACACGTCTTGACAGAAGTAAGAGCTGTGAGAGGGGCAGCAACTTGACCGAAATTACGAATGAAACGCCGATAGAAATTAGCGAAACCTAGAAAGCGCTGCAACTCGACACGTGACCTTGGAACGGGCCACTCACTGACAGCTTGGACCTTAGCGGAATCCATCTGAATGCCTTCAGCGGAAATAACGGAACCGAGAAAAGTAACGGAGGAGACATGAAAAGAGCACTTCTCAGCCTTCACGTAGAGACAATTCTCTAAAAGGCGCTGGAGAACACGTCGAACGTGCTGAACATGAATCTCGAGTGACGGTGAAAAAATCAGGATATCGTCAAGGTAGACAAAAACAAAGATGTTCAGCATGTCTCTCAGAACATCATTAACTAATGCCTGAAAAACAGCTGGCGCATTGGCGAGACCAAACGGCAGAACCCGGTACTCAAAATGCCCTAACGGAGTGTTAAACGCCGTTTTCCACTCGTCCCCCTCTCTGATGCGCACGAGATGGTAAGCGTTACGAAGGTCCAACTTAGTAAAGCACCTGGCTCCCTGCAGAATCTCGAAGGCTGATGACATAAGGGGAAGCGGATAATGATTCTTAACCGTTATGTCATTCAGCCCTCGATAATCCACGCAGGGGCGCAGAGTACCGTCCTTTTTCTTAACAAAAAAAACCCCGCCCCGGCCGGAGAGGAAGAAGGCACTATGGTACCGGCGTCAAGAGACACAGACAAATAATCCTCGAGAGCCTTACGTTCGGGAGCCGACAGAGAGTATAGTCTACCCCGAGGAGGAGTGGTCCCCGGAAGGAGATCAATACTACAATCATACGACCGGTGAGGAGGAAGGGAGTTGGCTCGGGACCGACTGAAGACCGTGCGCAGATCATGATATTCCTCCGGCACTCCTGTCAAATCGCCAGGTTCCTCCTGAGAAGTGGGGACAGAAGAAATGGGAGGGATGGCAGACATTAAACACTTCACATGACAAGAAACGTTCCAGGATAGGATAGAATTACTAGACCAATTAATAGAAGGATTATGACATACTAGCCAGGGATGACCCAAAACAACAGGTGTAAAAGGTGAACGAAAAATCAAAAAAGAAATAGTCTCACTGTGGTTACCAGATACTGTGAGGGTTAAAGGTAGTGTCTCAAATCTGATACTGGGAAGATGACTACCATCTAAGGCGAACATGGGCGTAGGCTTGTCTAACTGTCTGAAAGGAATGTCATGTTTCCGAGCCCATGCTTCGTCCATGAAACAACCCTCAGCCCCAGAGTCTATCAAGGCACTGCATGTAGCACCCGAACCGGTCCAGCGTAGATGGACCGACATAGTAGTACAGGATCTAGATGGAGAGACCTGAGTAGTAGCGCTCACCAGTAGCCCTCCGCTTACTGATGAGCTCTGGCTTTTACTGGACATGAATTGGCAAAATGTCCATCAAATCCGCAATAGAGGCACAGGCGGTTGGTGATCCTCCGTTCCCTCTCCTTAGTCGAGATGCGAATACCTCCCAGCTGCATGGGCTCAGTCTCTGAGCCAGAGGAGGGAGATGGTTGCGATGCGGAGCAGGGAAACACCATTGACGCGAGCTCTCTTCCACGAGCTTGGTGACGAAGATCTACCCGTCGTTCTATGCGGATGGCGAGAGCAATCAAAGAGTCCACACTGGAAGGAACCTCCCGGGAGAGAATCTCATCTTTAACCACTGCGTGGAGTCCCTCCAGAAAACGAGCGAGCAGCGCCGGCTCGTTCCAGTCACTAGAGGCAGCAAGAGTGCAAAACTCTATAGAGTAATCCGTTATGGATCGATCACCTTGGCATAGGGAAGCCAGGGCCCTAGAAGCCTCCCTACCAAAAACTGAACGGTCAAAAACCCGAATCATCTCCTCTTTAAAGTTCTGGTAATTGTTAGAACAATCAGCCCTTGCCTCCCAGATAGCTGTGCCCCACTCTCGAGCCCGGCCAGTAAGGAGTGAAATGACGTAAGCAACCCGAGCTCTCTCTCTAGAGTATGTGTTGGGTTGGAGAGAGAACACAATATCACACTGGGTGAGAAAGGAGCGGCACTCCTTGGGCTGCCCGGAGTAGCAAGGTGGGTTATTAACCCTAGGTTCCGGAGGCTCGGCAGACCAGGAAGTAACAGGTGGCACGAGACGAAGACTCTGGAACTGTCCAGAGAGGTCGGAAACCTGAGCGGCCAGGTTCTCCATGGCATGACGAGCAGCAGACAATTCCTGCTCGTGTCTGCCGAGCATGGCTCCTTGGATCTCGACGGCAGTGTTACGAGCGTCTGTAGTCGCTGGGTCCATTCTTTGGTCGGATCCTTCTGTTATGCAGGTGAATGAGGACCCAAAAGCGACTTGGCGAAAACAGAGTCTTTAATCCAGTTAAAGGAAATAGCAATACTCCTAGACAAATCGGAGCGGTATATAAAGCATAAAAAACAATTCCACTCGTAATCACGAGAACTGACTGGAGACTCGATAATAAACTGCAGGTTGCCTCGGGAAGGCACTTGACCGTAGCAGACTCAGACACCTGCTCACCACGCAGCATCTGAGGGAAACACGACACGACAGGGCGATACAAAGACACAGCACGGTGAACAATATACAAGGATCCGACAGGGCAGAAACGGAAAACAAGGGGAGAAATAGGGACTCTAATCAGGGGAAAAGATAGGGAACAGGTGTGGGAAGACTAAATGATTGATTAGGGGAATAGGAACAGCTGGGAGCAGGAACGGAACGATAGAGAGAAGAGAGAGAGGGAGGGAGAGAGAAAAAGGGGAACGAACCTAAAAAGACCAGCAGGGGGAAAACGAACAGAAGGAAAAGAAAAATGACAAGACAATATAAGACAAAACATGACAGTATGCTTGGGGTCATTGTCCATTTGGAAGACCCATTTGCAAAAAGCTCTATTTTTGGCTCATCAGACCTGTCGTGTCTTTGGCTATGCCGGATTAAGTGATATGACATGCTATTCTATAAAATCATTTCTCCGTAATTAATATTACCTGATTGAGCTAATCATGTAAATGTAATTAACTAGAGAGTCGGGCCACCACAAAATAATATTTATAGAGCTGTTATCTTCCGAATAAACTCTTAAAGACCTAGTAATATTTTACATCAATATTAATCGTCATCTTAATTCAGTCTCATCTGAAAGTTGTAAATTATTGGTTATCTTCACAAACCCTGGCTAACAAGTTGAATCAGCAATACAAAATTGGGTTTAATAATTTATTTACTAAATACCTAACTAATCACACAGAATTACACATACACATCATTAATCATAACTTAATTACAAATTACGTAATAAAGGAAAACGCCCTAGCGGGCGGAACAGATATGACAGCTTGTTACACAAAAGAAAAGGGTCTGGGTTTGAGTGAAAGAGCGGGAAGACGGAGTAACAAAGGAAGATGCTGTGCTATCGTAAATACAGTATCTTATGCATTCTAAATTACGGCCCATTTGGAAAAGGAAAATGCAATAAATATTTACTCTGAGCTGTGCTTCAGTAGGTTGGTGGTAGATGGAAGGCCGTGTTGTAACGTCGTTCGTCTGTTGTAAGAAGAGAGTCAGACCGAAATGCAGCGTGTAGGTTACTCATGACTTTAATGAACAGAATCGCGGTATATGAAATAACTGAAATAAATACAAAAACAACAAACGGAACGTGAAACCTATTACAGCCTATCTGGTGAACACTACACAGGGACAGGAACAAACACCCACAAAATACAACGCAAACTCAGGCTACCTAAATACGGTTCCCAATCCGAGACAACGAGAAACACCTGACTCCGAATGAGAATCGCCTCAGGCAGCCAAGCCTAACTAGACACACCCCTAATCATACACAATCCCAATTAATACAAACCCCAATACGAAACACAACATATAAACCCATGTCACACCCTGGCCTACCCAAACATATACCAAAAACACAAAATACAATGACCAAGGCGTGACAGAACCCCCCCCTAAGGTGCGGACTCCCGGACGCACCTCAAGAGCATAGGGAGGGTCCGGGTGGGCGTCTGTCCATGGTGGCGGTTCTGGCTTGGGACGTGGACCCCACTCCATAAATGTCCTAGTTCCTCCCCTTCGCGTCCTGGGATCATCCACCTTCTCCGCCGACCATGGCCTAATAGTCCTCACCCAGATCCCCACATAACTGAGGGGCAGCTCGGGACAGAGGGGCATCTCAGGACAGAGGGGCATCTCAGGACAGAGGGGCATCTCAGGACAGAGGGGCAGCCCGGGACAGAGGGGCAGCCCGGGACTGAGGGGCAGCTCGGGACAGAAGCAGCCTGGTACTGAGGGGAAGCCCGGTACTGAGGGGAAACCCGGTACTGAGGGGAAGCCCTGTACTGAGGGGAAGCCCAGTACTGAGAGGAAGCCCAGTACTGAGAGGAAGCTTAGTACTGAGAGGAAGCTCAGGCAGGTAGTAGGCTCCGGTAAATCCTGGCTGGCTGGTGGAACTGGATGATTCAGGTTGTCTGGCCGATCTAGAAGATCTTGGCAGACTGGCACTTCTGGCGGATCCAGGCAGACTGGCGACGCTGGACCGACTGGCGGCGCTGGGCAGACTGGTGGCACTGGGCAGACTGGCGGCGCTGGCGGCGCTGGGCAGACTGGCGGCGTTGGGCAGACTGGGAGCACTGGGCAGACTGGGAGCACTGGTGGCGCTGGGCAGACTGGGAGCACTGGCCGCGCTGGGCAGACTGGGAGCTCTGGCCGCGCTGGGCCGACTGGGAGCACTGGCCGCGCTGGGCAGACTGGGAGCACTGGCTGCGCTGGGCCGACTGGGAGCACTGGCGACGCTGGGCAGACTGGAGACTCCTGCAGCGCAGGAGAGGAGAAAGGCTCTGGCTGTGCTAAACAGGCGGGAGACTCCAACAGCGCAGGAGAGGAGAAAAGCGCTGGCTGCGCTGAACAGGCGAGGCGCACTGGAGGCCTGGTGCGTGGTGCTGGAACTGGTGGTATTGGATCGAGGACACGCACAGGAAGCCTGGTGCGGGGAGCTGCTACCGGAGGACTGGTGTGTAGAGGTGGCTCTGGATAAACCGGACCGTGCAGGCGCACTGGAGCTCTTGAGCACCGAGCCTGCCCAAGCTTACCTGGCTCGATGCCCAAGCTTACCTGGCTCGATGCCCACTCTAGCCCGGCCAATAGGAAGAGCTGGTATGTGCCGCACCGGGCTATGCTCCCGCACTGAAAACACCGTGCGCTCCATAGCATAACACGGTGCCTGCCCGGTCTCTCTAGCCCAACGGTGAGCACAGGGAGTATGCGCAGGTCTCCTACCTGGCATAACTATTCTCCCTTCTAGCCTCCCCCCCAATATTTTTTTTGGGCTGCTTTTCCGGTTTCCTTGCCAACCGTGTTTCCTCGTATCGTCGGCTCCTATCTCCCGCTGCCTCTGCTCTCCTTAGTGGCTCCACCTGTTCCCATGGGAGGCAATCTCTTCCGGCCAATATCTCCTCCCAAGTGTAACAACCTTTACCATCCAACACGTCTTCCCATGTCCATTCTCCAAATAATTCATCCTCCCTTTGCTGCTCCAGCTGTCACTGCCTGTTTAAACCAGCGCCTCTCCGTTTTTTTCCGGCGTGTCTTTTTCTTTGACTCGATTCGCCTGTAGCCCTCTTCGCACTGCTGAAGCGAATCCCAGGCGGGCTCCTGCACTCGCTCTGGGTCGGCCGCCCACCTGTCGATTTCTTCCCACGTAGTATACTCCATGCTTCTGCTGTCCATAACATCTTCCTTTAGCTCCTGCCAGTTCACACGCTGCTCAGTCTGTGAGTGGTGTTGGGTGTTTCTGTAACGTTGTTCGTCTGTTGTAAGAAGAGAGTCAGACCGAAATGCAGCGTGTAGGTTACTCATGACTTTAATGAACAGAATCGCGGTATATGAAATAACTGAAATAAATACAAAAACAACAAACGGAACGTGAAACCTATTACAGCCTATCTGGTGAACACTACACAGAGACAGGAACAAACACCCACAAAATACAAAGCGAACTCAGGCTACCTAAATACGGTTCCCAATCCGAGACAACGAGAAACACCTGATTCCAATTGAGAATTGCCTCAGGCAGCCAAGCCTAACTAGACACACCCCTAATCATACACAAACCCAATTAATACAAACCCCAATACGAAACACAACATATAAACCCATGTCACACCCTGGCCTACCCAAACATATACCAAAAACACAAAATACAATGACCAAGGCGTGACAGTGTTGCCAAACCGAGTCCTTTGAAGAATGTATCTGGTGGTCAATTGGATACGTTGTAGTAACGTCGTTGTGTGATAGACGGGATACTCTGTCTGTTCCTTCCTAACCCTCATTTGCAGCTTCTGTTGCTCACTCAACGTCTAGGAGGAATCACTTCTATAGTGAATAAGAGTTCAAAGTTCATACCATTCGCAACCAAAGCTCACGCTGATGTTGGCTTCGTTCTGTAGTTATTATCTGAACCATTCTGATATCGGACCGTCGTCCTCACATCCTCGGAACAGGAGGTTACATTGTCGTCAAGGCTTTATATAGGAAGGCGAGAAGGGTGTGTCTGAAAAGTTTTATAACCCATGTCTCTTCACAGGGGCGGGCCACTGATTGAGCAGAGCCCTAACCTTATGAAAACCCAATTCTCACATTTTAGAAGCTAAAATCACATTTAATTTAATCCCATCACAAATAATGTAATATTCAAACATTTAAATTGAACAACAATTCCATGTGAATCCGATAACTCTGATGTGTAGACTTTCCACTGTAGAGTTTATGTCATCTTATCATTGATGAGAATGTCTCAGATGACAACCGAACTGACATATATACATTAAGTACCACTGCATATGTTCAATTGGTCGGATTACCAGAATATAGTTCATTTCCCCCCACCTTCTGATGTTCCCAGAATCTCTATGTTAAACTAAGGGGTTTGCAAATGTAACATCAGTAGGGTAGAGAGAGGAAAAAGGGGGGAAGAGGTATTTATGACTGTCATAAACCTACCCCCAGGCCAACGTCATGACAGACCACATGACCTTCTCCCATTCCTCCTCTGGATCATCCAGATGGTCATTGGCAAACTTCAGACGGGCCTGGACATGCTCTGGCTTGAGCAGGGGGACCTTGCGTGTGCTGCAGGATTTTAATCCATGACGGCGTAGTGTGTTACTAATGGTTTTCTTTGAGACTGTGGTCCCAGCTCTCTTCAGGTCATTGACCAGGTCCTGCCGTGTAGTTCTGGGCTGATCCCTCTCCTTCCTCATGATCATTGATGCCCCACGAGGTGAGATCTTGCATGGAGCCCCAGACCGAGGGTGATTGACCGTCATCTTGAACCTCTTCCATTTTCTAATAATTGCGCCAACAGTTGTTGCCTTCTCACCAAGCTGTTTGCCTATTGTCCTGTAACCCAGCCTTGTGCAGGTCTACAATTTTATCCCTGATGTCCTAACACAGCTCTCTGGTCTTGGTCATTGTGGAGAGGTTGGAGTCTGTTTGATTGAGTGTGTGGACAGGTGTCTTTTATACAGGTAACAAGTTCAAACAGGTGCAGTTAATACATGTAATGAGTGGAGAACAGGAGGGTTCTTAAAGAAAAACTAACAGTTCTGTGAGAACCGGAATTCTTACTGGTTGGTAGGTGATCAAATACTTATGTCATGCAATAAAATGCTAATTAATTACTTAAAAATCATACAATGTGATTTTCTGGATTTTTGTTTTAGATTCCGTCTCTCACAGTTGAAGTGTACCTATGATAAAAATTACAGACCTGTACATGCTTTGTAAGTAGGAAAACCTGCAAAATCGGCAGTGTATCAAATACTTGTTCTCCCCACTGTATATTGAGCAGAAGTGTTTTTAATCAAGAAAAACTGACCTTGCCATTGGGAGGATCCATCCAAACTCATGGTTAGTCATTCCAAGGAGCACAGGAACCTTCTGGACCAGATTCACATCTACAATGCAATCGGCTCAATGGTTGAAAACAGGCCTAACCTGACCTCTTGTGGCTGTTATTGTTATAACTTTACAGTAATATCTAAGGGAGATGCCACTGTATGGTACTTTCGTCTGAGGTCTAACAATTTCAACCATAGGAAATTAATAATTTTAACCATCATAGGAAGAAATGCACATGCAACATATCTTCCGTATGTCTCAACTGGTAATCGCTAGTTGACCTTTTTTATGGCATTCACCAAATCCTCTTCACTTCTCATAAACTTGACAAGCTACTCATTAGTAGTGTAGAAACACTGCCAGGTTAGACATCATAATCATCACCTAGACATCACCTGGCCAGTTGTTCAAACATCACATAGCATTCCAAACTTTTATATAATTGATTGATAAACCAGTTAACAGTTTGAACTGATTCAAATGTGATTTGAATTAATGTTGGATGATTTGTGAGACAGGTACAATACCTTAGCTTGGACCAGAGGCTCTTTTGTAGTGTCACGAACCAGCTCGTAGCCCGTAACAAAGGAGACAACGTGGAGATAATATATTTAATATTTATTAACTAAAGTAAACTATATACAATTAACAATAGTGTCATTAATCAGTAGTGTAAGTGAGTGGTTACATGCATACATGGTCATAATGATGGGTGTTGCAAGGTGCCAAAACAAGGTTGCAAGGTGCCTCTTTTTAACAATATGGAGGCCCTGATGCCTCCTGCAAATTCCCCTGCGATGCTGACTGACTCTGGGTCCCCACCAAAGCTCTCAATGTTCTCCTGGACCCACTTCAGAGTTGCAGTGTTCTAGGAAACCCCAGTTGCCTGGTGCATGCTCATCTCCAGTGCTTTCAACAGATATGGAAAGAAATCCATGAGATACAGTGCATTCGGAAAGTATTCAGACTGCTTCGCTTTTTCCAAATTTTGTTACAGCTTATTCTAAAATTGATTTAAAAAATTTTTTCCCCTCGTCAATCTACACACAATACCCCATAATGAAAAAGCGAAAACAAGTTTATACATTTTTGCAAATGTATAAATAATAAAAAACAGAAATATCACATTTACATAAGTATTCAGACCCTTTACTCAGTACTTTGTTGAAGCATCTTTGGCAGTGATTACAGCCCCGAGTCTTCTTGAGTATGAAGCTACAAGCTTGGCACACCAGTATTTGGGGAGTTTCTCCCATTCTTTGCAAATCCTCTCAAACGCTCAGGTTTGATGAGGAGCGTCACTGCACAGTTATTTTCAGGTCTCTCCAGAGATGTTTGATTGGTTCAAGTCCAGGCTCTGGCTTGGCACGGGCTCGCTCAAGTGCAACTGCAGTTGAAGACAATTTCAAAGTTCTTGACATTTTCTGCATTGACTGACCTTCATGACTTAAAGTAATGATGAACTGTCGTTTCTCTTTGCTTATTTGAGCTGTTCTTGTCATAATACCAAATAGGGCTATCTTCCATATACCACCCCTACCTTGTCACAACTCAACCAATTGGCTCAAACGCATTAAGAAGGAAAGAAATTCCACAAATTAACTTTTAACAAGGCACACCCGTTAATTCAGATGCTTTCCAGGTGACTAATCCCATGAAGCTGGTTGAGAGAATGCCATGCGTGTACAAAGCTGTCATCAAGGCAAAGGGTGGCTACTTTGAAGAATCCCAAATATAAAATATATTTGCTTTTGGTTACTACATTATTCCATATGTGTTCTTTCAGAATATTGATTGTTGAAAGAAATAGTTTGCAAGTTGAAATATAGGTTTGTTAATAATCAAATACATGTATACCAGTTGGCATTAACTCATGTATTTGGTTTCAACAAATGTCCTTTATTTTCTGTATTTAAAGGAGTAAAACATCAGTACAAGATGTTTAACTTTTTAAAATAAAAACATGTAAGTGAAGTATGCTGCAACATATGATGTTCCTGTAGTAGTTTCCCCATTATTATTGTCTAGTTAAATAAAGGTTAAATTAAATAAAGAAATAATCTTGGTAGCTAAAGTAATCAAAATATGCATGTTATGTAATATACCAGTTTTTTGTATTTTTTCTTTAGTACAAATAAAGAAATAAGGATTTCTTACCCATTGTGCCCAGCTAAGCACCTAAAAATACTATAGTATGGTACACGCTAAGAAGTGTTGTTTACATCATGGCTGTGTCTTTTGAAAGCCAGACAGACACTCAGTTTTCATTCAAGCAAATACCACTCCCTACACCAAGTACTTGCCCCTGAATGGGTACACACACACACATTGATTTAACTTCTGTTTCACCAGACCCCGCCCTAACTGTCACATCCTGACCATAGAGAGCCCTTATTTTCTACGTTAGAGTAGGTCAGGGCGTGACTGGGGGGTTTTCTAGTTATTATTTTCTATGCAGGGTTCTAGTTTAGTTTTTCTACGTTGGTGTTTGGTATGATTCCCAATTAGAGGCAGCTGGCTATCGTTGTCTCTAATTGGGGATCATATTTAAGTAGCATTTTTTCGACCTGTGTTTTATGGGATATTGTTTGAGTTAGTGTATGTTACACCTGTTAGTTACGGTTTGTTGTTTGTTTCGTTCTGTCTTTGTTGTTTTGTGAGTTTCTAATAAATAATATGTGGAAACCATATCGCGCTGCAGCTTGGTCCGATAATTATTCCAACGAAAGTGCCAGAATATCCCATCAAACCAGGACCAAGCAGCGTGCCCAAAGAGGGAAGGATTTCTGGACATGGGAAGAAGTGATGGGTAGATGCTAAACCCTTCCTTGGTGACAGACGGAAGGAGATTATGGAGGACAGCAACGATGACAGGGCTCGCGGCTACAGAAAGCCCAAGGACAACCCCAAGTTTTTTGGGGGGCACATGGAGCTGGCGGCTGAGCAGAGGGAAGAGTCAGAGACTGTCAGGGAGGCAATGGCGAAGTTGGGAGAGAGTGAGATGAGAGAGATGTTGTATAAGTGTGTTCTGCTCAACATCCAACCAGAGGATCCGGTTAGCAGTCTGATGCAACCTGTTCCACGCTTCTGGCCTCCAGTGCACCTCTCCAGTCCGGTACGTCAAGTGCCTCTGCTCCTCGCTCTTGCCGTGCGAAGTGTGTTAAAGTTCCGATACAATTGATTCCGGCACAGCCCAGTACGTCCTGTGCCCCTCCTCGCACCCTCCCTCAAGTGCGCCTTCCCAGTCAGGTACGTCCAGTGCCTGCTCCGCGCACTCGCCCTGAAAAGCGTGTCACCAGTCTGGCACCACCTGTGCCGGCTCAACGCACTATGCCTCCAGTGCGCCTTCCCAGTCCAGTGCGTCCTGTGCCTGCTCCTCGCACTCTCCCTGAGGTGCGTGTCACCAGTTCGGTGCCACCTGTGCAGGCCCCACGCATCAGGCCCCAGTGCGCCTCCCCAGTCCCGGGCTTCCGGCGACGGTCCCCGGTCTGGAACCTCCTGCGAGAGTCAACGGTCCTTCCCCTGCGCCGTTGCCCAGTCTAAGCACAACATCCAGTCCAGCTCCAAGGCCAGAGTCTTCTTCTGCGTTGGTGCCCAGTCCAGGCACAGCGTCCAGTCCCGCTCCATGGCGGGAGCCTTCCCCTGCACCGATGCCCAGTCCAGCCACCGCGTCCGGTCCAGCTCCATGGCCGGAGCCTTCTCCTGCGCCGGTGCTCAGTCCAGATACGGCGTCCAGTCCTGCTTCATGGCAGGAGCCTTCCTCTGCACTGATGTCCAGTCCAGATCTGGTGTCCAGTCCCGTTCCATGGCAGGAGCCTTCCTTGATACCAAGGTCCAGTCCAGAGACAGTGTTCAGCCTGGGTCCATGGCTGGATCCACGGGATGAGCGGGTTCTTCGGCCCGCACCAGAGCCGCTCCTGATGCTGGCGGATCCGCAGGATGAGCGTGTACATCGCCCCGCACGAGAGCCGCCACTGACACTCGACACCCCCCTAACCCTCCCTTTTGGTTTCAGGTTTTGCGGCCGGAGTCCGCACCTGTTGGGGGGAGGGGGGGGGGTACTACTGTCACATCCTGACCATAGAGAGACCTTATTTTCTATGTTAGAGTAGGTCAGGGCGTGACCCTGGGGTTTTCTAGTTATTATTTTCTATGTGGGGTTCTAGTTTAGTTTTTCTATGTTTTTATGTTTGTGTTTGATATGATTCCCAATTGGGGATCATATTTAAGTAGCATTTTTTTGACCTGTGTTTTACGGGATATTGTTTTGAGTTAGTGTATGTTACACCTCTTAGTTACGGTTCGTTGTTTGTTTCGTTCTTTTTTTGATGTATTGTGCATTTCTAATAAATAATATGTGGAAATCATATCGCGCTGCAGCTTGGTCCGATAATTATTTCAACGAACGTGACACTAACAGCCTACAGCCCAACTCACAAAACAATGGTCTTTGAACAACACGCTTAGTAAGGCTATTCAGGGATACCTAAGTTGTCAAGGGCTTTAAAAGGGCTTTAAAAGAAGGATGTAAAAACAAATAAGAACATATGTTTGCTGGAGTGAGCTTGGTCAGAGTTGGCAACTGTATTTCAAGGTGATAATGTCCAGTGATACATGAAGGGACACATAAGTTACATTACAGTAGATTGTATTTAATTCTCCTTGACTCTTTTGACAATAATACACCTCTTTCCTTGGGTTTTGTCCTTTAGTGAAGCACTGACCTGTATCTCACTGCAGATTTGCAGTATAAGCCAGCTTTGTCCTTATAACCTTATGTCAGTTTTTTGACCAGCTGGTGTTCATAGCAATGCTCAATATCCTTTGGGGTAGTGTACTAATCCTGAATGACTTTGACTGTCTTTTTCTAGTGTTCTCTGTTGGAAATGTTACGAGACCAGATAGTGCTATTTTTAGTTGTATAGTTTATTGGCACCATGATTTAAGTATAAGGCTCTTAACTATACCCAGCGCCACTTCATGCATGCTGCCGTGCCACTATATATATAACATCACACGTAATGCTGTCTGGATTAGGATTTTGCCAGAGACTGCTGCAACATACTGTATGACCAGTATAAATCACAAGTTTGAAGGGCAGGCCGTGTCTGGCTGACCAGGTCAAAGAAAGCTGTTATCCATGGAACTTCAACACTTGAATATCAGTGGAACAAGTGGTAACAGGTAAATGCATTCTGACTAATATCACTGGCTTTGTGTTCTTAAAAGTCTTCACAAGACTGTCTTACAAGTAATGTATTTATAGTGGACTTAGTGATATATTGAACATGGTCTTCTATTAATATTATTATTTTTTATATGTTGTTCAAATAAATTAAACAAAAGTAAAATAATTTAGCACCTTGACTTGTTCCTCTCTTTTAAAATCTCCCCATTACTTTCAGTAAAAAAACAGAAGACAGTGGAACATGTCAATGCATGAGGTTTCTCCATCGGAGGTGTTTTGTGCTTCTCCTGGCTGTGGGGATCCTGGTGATCTTCTACGTAACCACCCTCTTCACTCTTCATATAAGCCAGACCCCACTCTGGCTGCTAGGAGGCCAAGATCTAACTCCTCTCTCTTATATCAATGGAAATGAGGGGGAGTTTTTTCCACCATACAATGTAGCATACCCACAGAAATATAAGTTTGTCCTGGATGAGCCTCATGAGTGCCAGGACCGCAGCCCCTTCCTGCTTCTGATGGTGCCAGTAGCTCCTGGTAATCTGGTAGCCCGGGAGGATATCCGGAAGACTTGGGGTAAGGAGAGCCTGGTTCTGGGACGGGCTGTGCGTCTGTTCTTCCTTTTGGGCCTGCCCAGTGGAGCGGAGGCAGAGAGGATGCAGGAGGAGGTGCTGCTTGAGAACCAGCAGTACCATGACATGCTGCAGAGTGACTTCCAAGACAGCTACTTCAACCTGACCATCAAGACCATGGTGATGCTGGAGTGGCTGGCCTCTCGCTGCCCCGGCGCCTCCTTCGCCATGAAGATCGACTCTGACATGTTCCTCAATGTGCACAACCTGGTCAACATGCTGATAGACCCAACTACACCAAAACACAACTACATCACTGGGAAGTTCAGCCAAAACACACAAGTGGTGAGAGACCGCACCTCAAAGTGGTACATTCCCAATAAGGTTTACCCCAGTACCAAATTCCCTCCCTACCTTTTGGGAAATGGTTATGTCTTTTCCATAGATCTTCCTGAGAAGATAGTGGAAGCATCCAAACAAGTCCGTGCCATATTTTTAGAGGATGCCTACCTGGGTATGTGTCTGAGCCATTTAGGGATTGCAGCCAGTTACCCACCTAAATCTTCCCTCTTCAAGCTTTCCATGCCCTACACTCATAATCGCTGTTACTACTCTACTGTCATCACTACCGAAATGGACCATGTGAGTGACCTGCTGCGAGTCTGGGAGGACTTACAGAGACCTGGCACGCCCTGCTAAGGACAATGAATACCTCTTAAAGATTTGAATCCTTACCCTGCTAAGGACAATGAATACCTCTTAAAGCTTTGAATCCTAATAAGTATTAAACACACTATGTAAGCACATGCATACAAGTACAAAACAAATAGGTAGGCACACGCACACACACGCACACACACAGGCATCATGGTATCATAGTATAATTCACTCACTCTCAAACAGCTTTTTCATGTCATTCTAAATTAGTAACATGTTATTACATAGTAATTACCACATGATATGACCAGATAATGTTGTTACAATAACAGCATTACTACACAAGTAGAGCTACGTATTGTGTAGTGTTACTGCTCGGTCTTGTAAGTATAATTTCCCATGACTATCTTAAATTCAAATGGCAACGTGGGATCTTGTGTGTATCTATGAAGTAAGTATCAAATGATGTTCTAAGATCTTCAAAGACAAGCATGATCTGTGTGTATCACATTATCCCATGTGACAGTTTAGTCTCAATTTCTGTACAGTGCTGTTCCACACCAGCCTTTTTCTACTGCATAAGATTTTCACTGTCACTAGATGGCAGCAGTGAATTTGACTTAAACATTTGTCTTGCGTTCTATTGTTTTGGTTGCTTGTGATTTGTACACTCAGTTGATGCCTACTTAAGATTGATATTGTTACAAATTCCTGGAATGTTTGTAAAAATGTTAAACTGAATAAAAAGGCTTAAACTATTTTTTAAGTATTGAGAATATACATTGCACACCAACAATCTATCACTTGGTTTCATTTTGGTAGTATAAATAGTGATGTGACTATTTTAAAGCCACACTCCTCAGTTTGTGCATAACTTAAAAGAGTGAGCTAACAACAAAATGCAAACAATGGAGCAAATGCATCCCATAACATTTTCCTATACAAATAGTAGACTACTTGATATATACAGTCGGATACATATGTTCTCAATTAATGATATACCAGGATAGAGCAACATACATTATTTGAAGCTATATTTTCTCATGACAACATAAATCTAATCAAATCAAATTGTATTTGTCACATGTGCTGAATACAACAGGTGTAGTTGTAGACCTTACAGTGAGATGCTTACTTACAAGCCCTTATCCAACAATGCAGTTTTAATAAAAAGAAGTGTTAAGTAAAGAATAGATAAGTAAAAAATCAGAGAGCAGCAGTAAAATAACATCAGTGAGACTATATACAGGGGGTACAGAGTTAATGTGTGTGGGGTACCGGTTAGTCGAGGTAATATGTACATGTAGGTAGAGTTAAAGTGACTATGCATAGATAATAAACAGAGAGTAGCAGCAGGGGGGGGGGGGTCAATGCAAAAGTCTTGGTAGCCATTGGATTAGCTGTTCAGGAGTCTTATGGCTTGGGGGTAGAAGCTGTTAAGAAGTCTTTTGGACCTAGACTTGGCGCTCCGGTACCGCTTGCCGTGCGGTAGCAGAGAGAACAGTCTATGACTAGGGTGGCTGGAGTCTGACCATTTTTAGGGCCATCCTCTGACACCACTTGGAATAGAGGTCCTCGATGGCAGGAAGCTTGAACAATGTTATAGGTTTTCCAGGTAAAACTTTTTATTTCCACTAAGAATTACAGGAAAACAACAGCATGCTTGGCACCCACCAGTGAGACCAATCCAATCACATTTGAATTTGTCTTGAATTGCATTGAATTGCATAAAATGAAAAATGTTGCACATTACCTATGATATTGCATTTACGTGCACCAAAGATTTCCTTATGCAAGATTTCAATGTCTTCATTTTCTCATCAACTTGTCTTTCTAATTATATCATAGCTGCCTGTCATCTTTAAATGTGATGTTTTCAAGAGTCAAGTAAGTGTGGGTTAATTCCAAAAGATGAACTATCAGGCTACCTTATAGTTTGCACATTATACAGATCTAATACAGCATACCAATACTGTATTATGCTGAATTTCGACCATTTTATAAAAGTTTCGAGTCTAAACAAACGTTATCAATTAATACAATTAAAGTAGGTTGATTGTAGAATTTTGGGGCCTACAATTCACAGAAAAACCCCACCCATAACGGACACGTTGGCCCTACGTCAGACGCAGGGGGCGTTAGAGGGGCGTGTCGGCTCTGCATATCAGCTGTAATGTTTAATGTAACGCTCGCGCTCCATTGAAAAGTGCCCGCCAGTACTTGAGTGTTGGGCGGACTAGGGAAAAACAAAGGGAAAACGACAACATTTATAGGCTACATTGACCTCTATAGCGGCAACATTTTATAGAATACTTATAGCGATACAACTGCAGTCACTGGCATCCCGTAGGTGACAGTTAAGACCTCACAAGGAAGAGGAGGAAGGGAAAAGAGAAGACCGCACATCTGGGAAGATATTGAGAAGTAACTAAAGCGTACTTGGCCACAGGTAGCCCTCGTGCGTCAAAGAATATCAAAGTGCAGGTCATGCGGATATCTCCGGCTGGAGATCGATCAGTGTTTCAGTGCTAGTTCTTCCTAGGAAGATAGATCACTTACCTTCAGCGGACCAAGAGCAGGAGAAAGACATGTCCCGAAGAAAGCAGAGCAAACCCCGGCAGATCAAACGTAAGGAAAATAATAAGTTCACATTGATCTTTATTAAAGGTGGTTCATTGCGAACATACTGTATATACTTTGACAGGTGGACTAGGTTTGTGACATTTAGCAGTGACCAAAATAATATTTATATAAATGACATGCCAAACTAATATAAAAATGCGATTAGGCTTTGCGACTACGTTTATAATAATTTTGTGGAAATGTGCATTCTTTTTAGCCTACATTTGATGTAGGGTAGCCAACATTTTCAATTTATAGCATACTGACTCAAATACATTAAAAATATAGGCTAGCCTAATATCGAGCACATGTTATAAATGCTACTGTTTTAAATGCTACTGTTATAAATGCTTAGCAGGCCTACTAGAGCACATGTATTCAAAATAATCTATAATTTTAAATGTGATGTAAAGTACATATCAGTGTAAGTAATGTTTTCGGCGATATCCTGCTCCACTGTCTACAGTGAGTGTGCAATCAAATATTGTTTTGAAGTAACAATGTGGACATCATGTTAGTCATGTTAGTTAGGGCCATGTAGCTTAACTTGCAGTCTCTACCCAACTTTATTTAGTTGCATTATAGGCCCCTAGGCTTAATAAAACGTTGAATGTGCTTGCTCTTTTAAAAACGTTTTGTCCATTGGCAACTGAACTGTAACAGTGGTTTCCTGTTTAATTATGTTGTGGAAACGTCACTGTTCTCTGAAAAAGGCGATGTGAACGCAGATAAACTGCGATCCGATCGCAACCGAGATAAAGATTAAAATTGGATCTTTTTTTATTTGTTTTCTGTCTGAAGCTGCACTGAGGCTGGCGTTGCATTTCCCCCGGCTTTTCAGTTCTCTTTCCAGAGATGGGGCGTCAGATAGCGCGCTTGCTGATCTCGCATTCTGATAGTGGGTTACAATTGGATATTTTTTCATCTATCCTTTTAACTCTTTAATGCATAGGCGTTTATTTAAAAGGTCTCTCTCAAACACACACTCACTCCCTGGCTGCCTACTGCGTTTTGCTCTGGTGCCAGGCCCTCTTTCAGTTCTTCATGCAGAAGAGATGCCTTGGTCCGATAAGCACAGTAGCAATATCTTGGAGGTTGAGTTTGAAAGGGTTGCTAAAAAATAAAGCAGAAAGTAACTCTTAAAACGAAAGAGAAATCACACGATAAGGTTATGCATAAAGTGCCCATAAAGATGCTTCTAGTAAAAGGCACACCATTGGGCGGTCATACTATCTACCCAAATGGACTCTCCAACTTCCCAAATGGACTCTCTGCAACATGCCATCTTCAAAGCAGCCACTTGAAAAGGCTACATGAGAGATATAGGGTTTTAAGTATGGAAAAAGTATTTGACTAGAGCATGGCGCTTGTAAGTCAGGGAGTGGGTTCGATCCCCGGGACCACCCATACGTAGAATGTTTTGTAGGCTAGCGTCTGCTAAATGGCATATATTATTATTATTATTATGTTATTATTATGAAAAATATAAATCCTCTTCACATGTTATGTTATTAATGAAGAGGATGATTGTTCTATTGGCTAGCAGTAAATAATAATATTATAAAAAAGTTATTTCCTTTACTTAATATTTTCCCATAGTGGTCTTCCAATTGATCACCCATCAGTCTCACATGGACTGTGGATATAGTCCAGACACTGGAGAGGATAAATCTAAGCTGTAAGCATATCAGGGGTGTCATGGCCTTTGTCTTTATCAGTGCTTACACCATCATGCTTCCTGGCTTCTTGATGTGACACAGAAGTCCCATGATTCTCTTGTGCCTTGGCAGACATTTTAATGTAGGAGGAGTAGTGATAAGGACTTGGCGTTTGATTACGTCTACCATATTGTTCCATAAGCGTCACAAGCTTGCTTCTCTGTACTAGCCCATATTTGAATTCATTACTGTGTTATGGTTATAGCACAGTTACTGGGCGGTGGTGGCATTTGGAATGCTGGACCAAAAACAGATGTGTCCAGCATTATGGAAGCCTCAACTCAGGGTAGATATTTGTCTACGTCTTTTGTGCGTAATTCTCCCGATGGTGAAGATCTCTCAAACTGATTGTCCATTCCTCCTCGATGGAAAGATATGAATGGGGCACTGGGTCCGGATATCAGGGCTTATATTTTGGCAGTTGAGATGGAGACAGGATAAGCAGGGCGGTGATCGCTCCCCCGATAGTGTGAGACAGATGGAGGCGATTGGGATTGAGCTTGCATTATAATTACATTTGGCTGCTGCATTCTCATCTTTGTCGTGTTTGTGTTGTTGTTTGGGACTAGCTGGGTGTATCTTTTGATAAAAAAAACAACAAAAAAACGGGAGAAGCAGATAAGGCCAGAAATAAGGATAGCAGGCCTGATAAGGCATAGTGGAAAAAATCCAGGAATACAGAAATGATAGATTGTAGGTTTGAAAGCAGACAGCTCGCCCTCTCTGAGATGTGCAGGGCTGATAAGGCTGCCTGCTGATCACTGATAGATAAGCTCAGGCAGATCCACAGATACAGCAGCATTCTCTGCAGCTCTGCCCTCATGACATCACTGATAAAGCTCAGAGGTCACCATGAATAATACATGGGCGCCTATAGAAACCACGAAGTCACGTCTGTAGGTTCAGACATCTCTGAATTAACATTGACCTCATCTCTTTAGACAATGGCAGTTGCTCTGAAACTGTATTTGTGCATCAGTTTGGATGTAACCCTGTTTGGATGTAACCCTGTTCTATTTTGAATGGAGGTCTTACATAAACTTTTACCTCTATAGGTCATATTACATTTTGTTGTACTATTGAAAGATGAATCCAATCTTCCCAGGCCAGTAAAACATTATAATAATACATGGATCACACACACACAGTCTCATACACACACTCGTAAACCCATACGCCCATTTATACACACACAGCGCCTTAGTGGCTTTCTCTTGTGTGTTTTTCCTTCTTTGTTCTGCTTTTAGCTCGATGTGAACTTTTGATAAGCCCTGGGGCCCGATCTCCAGTGCAGATAGAGATTGCCAAGTGCGATTAGAGTTGTTATCAGCACAGAGCAGGCAGGCTAAGACTCCACAGCAATAACAAAGCCACACGGAGGAGCAGCAAGGCCTGGACCCTAGCAATCAGTTCCACCGTTAATGTGATTAATGTTGTATAATTAGATGATAGGTGTGAATGCATTTCTCTCCCTCTTCTTCAACCTCACCCTTTTCCCCGCCCCCTGTTTTTTTTCCCTAACAAGCATTGTAGTTGATTAATTTAATTAAAACTAATACCACGTATTACTCAGTGTAGATTCCATGTAAGATATCATTGAAATGTTGTGTTCGTTGATGATTATCTTGAGTGCTTTTTTGGCAAAAAATGAAGAGCACGTCTATGCTGCTAAAAGGAAAAAAATCCAGCATCAGCATAACGCTAAAAGTTGTTGATTTTACTACGAGATATTAGATGATGACGGATTACGCCAGAATTGTGATGCTTTTAAATAGTCTGTTCAGTTTGCGAACATTTAATGACTACATTTACCTCTATAGGCCATATGACTGTTTTTTTGTGTTTTTTTTTACAATTGAAAGATGAATCCAATCTTCCCAAGTCAGTAATAATAATGAAAATACATGGCTCACGCACACAGAGTCTCAGACAGACACACACTCATAAACCCATACGCCCATATATACACACACAGCGCCTTGGTGGCTTTCTCTTGTGTGTTTTTCTTTCTTTGTTCTACTTTTAGCTTGATGTGAACTTTTGTTAAGCTCTGGGGCCCAATCTCCAGAATGACATCATGGGTCCCTGATCTGTACTACACAGAGATGCATAATTATGGATATATAGCAGAGCACAGTGGAGTACTGTGCAGTACAATACAGCCCAATATTAGATCATATTTTGGGGGATTTGCTCATTTTGTTGGTGGATTCCTGTGTGTATCGGTTTCTTTTGTCGTTAGGTTATAGCCTATAGATATGATGTTGAACAGTGTTAGTGGGTGAATGGGCTGCCTGTGGGGGGAAGTTGGTAGGGTTACAGAATAAACACTGCCTGTTTGGTGTGTGGATGAGTTATTACACCTTCCTGCTATTTACTCTGGGGACTGTAGTGTGAATTATGATGCTCTGCTCCTTGGCCCCCTGGAGCAGTTGTAAATGGTTTCACCTCTGACCTCTGAAGCAAGGGCTTGTTAAAAGGGAATACTTGCCACCTACTTACAGTAGCCTAATATTTGTCAAACTATTTACTTTTGCAGTAATTGATACTGGGCAATTCCACGGTAACATAATTATGCTTTGACTCATTTTTTTCACTTAAAAAAAAATATTCCAAACAAAAACCCTTGATTTCAAAGTTTTTCATCTGCTTATCAAGAAATCAAAGCCTTCACTTATGCCCAGGTTTTAAGATGGAAAATGGTTTCCTTCATTTCCACAAAACATAGACTCTTAGCTTTCATTTGACACCCAAATGGTTCTATGAACTTCACGTTGGTGCTCATTGGTTCTTTTACATGGAAATGCCCTGCTGTGTTTTGTCTTTGGTGTGGGGTTTGCACATACGGTCCTGTACTGTAGGTGGACTTTTACCCCAGCAATGTACATCAAAGAGCCTTTTCCTCAAGTACATAACAGCCGTGTCCCACCTTCCATTCTAATACTGCTGGTGCTGCTTTGTGATGTAGGGACTATGTGACAATGTGCACCTACACTGTAATTACACTGTACCTGCCTATGTAGCAGCCATATACATACAGTGCCTTGCGAAAGTATTCGGCCCCCTTGAACTTTGCGACCTTTGCCACATTTCAGGCTTCAAACATAAAGATATCAAACTGAAAAATTGGGCGTGCAAAATTATTCAGCCCCCTTAAGTTAATAATTTGTAGCGCAACCTTTTGCTGCGATTACAGCTGTAAGTCGCTTGGGGTATGTCTCTATCAGTTTTGCACATCGAGAGACTGAATTTTTTCCCCCATTCCTCCTTGCAAAACAGCTCGAGCTCAGTGAGGTTGGATGGAGAGCATTTGTGAACAGCAGTTTTCAGTTCTTTCCACAGATTCTCGATTGGATTCAGGTCTGGACTTTGTCTTGGCCATTCTAACACCGTGCTCCTTGGGATGTTTAAAGCTTGGGAAATCTTTTTTGTATCCAAATCCTGCTTTAAACTTCTTCACAACAGTATCTCGGACCTGCTTGGTATGTTCCTTGTTCTTCATGATGCTCTCTGCGCTTTTAACGGACCTCTGAGACTATCACAGTGCAGGTGCATTTATACGGAGACTTGATTACACACAGGTGGATTGTATTTATCATCATTAGTCATTTAGGTCAACACTGGATCATTCAGAGATCCTCACTGAACTTCTGGAGAGAGTTTGCTGCACTGAAAGTAAAGGGGCTGAATAATTTTGCACGCCCAATTTTTCAGTTTTTGATTTGTTAAAAAAGTTAGAAATATCCAATAAATGTCGTTCCACTTCATGATTCTGTCCCACTTGTTGTTGATTCTTCACAAAAAAATACAGTTTTATATCTTTATGTTTGAAGCCTGAAATGTGGCAAAAGGTCGCAAAGTTCAAGGGGGCCGAATACTTTCGCAAGGCACTGTATATAGGTATTAATAGGGACACATTGCACAATGCGACCAATGATTCTTTAGTGTCCACTGTGCAGTTGATGATGGATATTTATAGACTGTATAATTTGATTGATGGGCTGAGGTTGTGGGTGTTGTTGCAGTATGTTTACATTGGGGTCTTGATGTAGAGGTTTGTATAGAGCTGGTGTATCGATGTGTGTCCTGGATAGCCATGGGCCACGTGGCAGTGGTCAGGCAGTTGGCAGCCAAGCCGCTGGCCGGGGGACAGTGTGTTATGACAAGCCCCCCCCAGCGCTGCCGATAAGAGAGGCCATTTGCTCCTACTGTGTTCAGCGCTCTGTACTGTTCCGGGGTGTAAAAATGCCTTGGTAAACAATCCAGACGGACCTGGTTTTAAAGCTGGCAGGCGGAGGGAGCGGAGCACCACGGGAATGACTCTGCCCACAACCGTTACTGTGATATTGGACATGGAAGCATGTATTCTTGACCTGTAGAATATGATATCTGTATGTCACATGGAATTATGACTCTGCACCTCCACCTCTTATCCAGAGCGACTTACACTAGTGAGTGAATACATTTTCATACTTTTTTTCCGTACTGGTCCCCCGTGGGAACTTGGCGTTGCAAGCACCATGCTCTGTCAGCTGACACACAGACACACACACTGCTAGACAATGTGCTTTGTCCATAGTGCTTGATTGGGCTACATTAAGGAGCAGCATGAAATCTTTTCAGTGAGCAATGGGCAGGGTGTATGAGGAGCAAAAGTGGCGATAAGAACTACTGGGCATCAGGGACAAAAGCCCAGAAAGAGGAGATGTTAGACTGGCCCTGGGGAGCCACCTTAACAGAGGTTGTCGAGACCAGCGGCCTCTCCACTGTCTGCTGTCATACACTCTGGCCAGTTAGGATACAGTGGGGCAAAAGAGTATTTAGTCAGCCACCAATTGTGCAAGTTCTCCCACTTAAAAAGATGAGAGAGGACTGTAATTTTCATCATAGGTACACTTCAACTTTGACAGACAAAGTCTGTCCAGAAAATCACATTGTAGGATTTTTTATGAATTTATTTGCAAATTATGGTGGTAAATAAGTATTTGGTCACCTACAAACAAGCAAGATTTCTGGCTCTCACAGACCTGTAACTTCTTCTTTAAGAGGCTCCTCTGTCCTCCACTCGTTACCTGTATTAATAGCGTCTGTTTGAACTTGTTATCAATATAAAAGACACCTGTCCACAACCTCAAACAGTCACACTCCAAACTCCAACATGGCCAAGACCAAAGAGCTGTCAAAGGACACCAGAAACAAAATTGTAGACCTGCACCAGGCTGGGAAGACTGAATCTGCAATAGGTAAGCAGCTTGGTTTGAAGAAATCAACTGTGGGAGCAATTATTAGGAAACAGAAGACATACAAGACCACTGATAATCTCCCTCAATCTGGGGCTCCAAGCAAGATCTCACCCCATAGGGTCAAAATGATCACAAGAACGATGAGCAAAAATCCCAGAACCACACGGAGGGACCCAGTGAATGATCTGCAGAGAGCTGGGTCCAAAGTAACAAAGTCTACCATAAGTAACACACTACGCCGCCAGGGACTCAAATCCTGCAGTGCCAGACGTGTCCCCCTGCTTAAGCCAGTACATGTCCAGGCCGGTCTGAAATTTGCTAGAGAGCATTTGGATGATCCAGAAGAAGATTGGGAGAATGTCATATGGTCAGATGAAACCAAAATATAACTTTTTGGTAAAAACTCAACTCGTCGTGTTTGGAGGACAAAGAATGCTGAGTTGCATCCAAAGAACACCATACCTACTGTGAAGCATGGGGGTGGAAACATCATGCTTTGGGGCTGTTTTTCTGCAAAGGGACCAGGACGACTAATCCGTGTAAAGGAAAGAATGAATGGGGCCATGTATCGAGAGATTTTGAGTGAAAACATCCTTCCATCAGCAAGGACATTTACAATTTTTCATTTTACCAGGCAAATCAGTTAAGAACAAATTCTTATTTTCAATGACGGCCTGGGAAAAGTGGGTTAACCGCCTGTTCAGGGGCAAAATGACAGATTTGTACCTTGTCAGCTCGGGGCTTTGAACATGCAACCTTCCGGTTACTAGTCCAACACTCTAACCACTAGTCTACCCTGCCGCCCCATTGAAGATGAAACGTGGCTGGGTCTTTCAGCATGACAATGATCCCAAACACACCGCCCGGGCAATAAAGGAGTGGCTTCGTAAGAAGCATTTCAAGGTCCTGGAGTGGCCTAGCCAGTCTCCAGATCTCAACCCCATAGAACATTTTTGGAGGGAGTTGAAAGTCTGTGTTGCCCAGCAACAGTCCCAAAACATCACTGCTCTAGAGGAGATCTGCATGGAGGAATGGGCCAAAATACCAGCAACAGTGTGTGAAAACCTTGTGAAGACTTACAGAAAACGTTTGACCTCTGTCATTGCCAACAAAGGGTATATAACAAAGTATTGAGTTAAACTTTTGTTATTGACCAAATACTTATTTCCCACCATAATTTGCAAATAAATTCATAAAAAATCCTACAATGTGATTTTCTGGATTTTGTTTTCTAATTTTGTCTGTCATAGTTTAAGTGTACCTATAATGAAAATTACAGGCCTCTCTCATCTTTATAAGTGGGATAACTTGCACAATTGGTGGCTGACTAAATACTTTATTGCCCCACTGTACATCCCAAATGGCACCATGCACTCTTAGAAAAAAAAGGTTCCAAAAGTTGTTTTTGGCTGTCCCCTAGGGTTGCAAAGGGTCGGAAACTTTCCAGTAAATTTCCGGAATTTTTCAGGAAATTTTCAATGGGAAGTTAAGCCCGTGAATTTTGCTTAAATTCATCAAAAAAGTTAGCTTATAACAGTGAACCTTTTTTTGTGGGATACACATAAGGCAATTCTAGGTCTTGTGGCATATTGTGGTTAAACTATCCCCAATTCAATGGAATTGCAACCCTCTGCATGCACAGTGCATTCTTCCATCATTGTTTGAGCCAAGGACTACATGCTTTCTGGTAAGTTTTGATTACAATACTGAGTGGGGTGAATATATTTTATACGACATACATTATTTTTTGTTAACTAGTAAATAGTAGCCTACAGCAAAGTGAGTTTAAATAATTTCTAACTTGTTAACAATTTTTGCTAATTAGTTTTTGCTACCATGTGAGTTTTAGCTTGCGTGAGCCTGCTAACTGAGGTGTGTTAATTCCCCTGTTTCCATACATGTTTCATTTTAAAACATTTATCTTACAAAGGAGTTGTTTAATCTAACTGCTTAACTATTTATCTGTACATGGAATTGTATTAGGGTTTTTTTATTTAAAAAATCTAATATTTACAGGAAAATGCCACGGGCACCATCTGATGTGTGATACATTTCACTGCAGCTAATGTAGAATGAAAAGCTGTGTACATTTTTAAATAATGTGAAGAATGCAACAAAGATGCAGAATCATCTGGCCAAGTGCATAAAGTTCCCTTAGCGCTCACAACAAGCAACTTCTGACAAAAGTCCCTTCTATTTGAGCTGAAAATGAGGAATCAGACACCTTATTGATAGCAACAACTCATGGTCCTCCTGGAATCAATTTTTTGACTAAATAGAGGAACGCAGACAGAGAAATGCTGATGAATATCTTGCTTGAGCTGTACACAGTTGCTGTGTATGCAACTGGTTCACCGCTGATGCTCACAGGCAATGTGTATTGTAAGAGATTTCTGAATGTTCTTCGGCCAGCATACACCCCTCCAACCAGACATGCTTTATCTAGTCATTTGATGATTTGATGGATGCAGAGTTCAACAGAGTTCAAGTGAAGATCAAGCAAATCATAGAGAAAGCAGACTGTATTGCAATCATCAAGGGTTGAAAAATTGGTGGCCATCCGGGCAAATTTGAGGCTTTTTGACCATCCTCAACAAGGTTGGAAAGTGACAGTGAAGATGAGGCCTCAGAGTCTGATGTTCAAGAGGTGGACATTGAGGAGGTCCAGGGAGAAGACATGGAAGCCTGTGAGGAAGACAACCAAATCTTTAGTTTCTAGACTTTTTTCATTTTACAGATGTATGTTGAAAATGTTTTGGGGAGATACGACGGATTATTGGGGATCATTCAATATTCCCTTTCTTTTGTTGTTCAGTGAAATCATCCCATGTGAAGAGTCAACTCATTTAATTAAAGTTAAATTCGTAACTAAATAGTTTTGTTTATTTCTATTGGAAGGATTTCATAATTTGCAATTGTCTACTTATGATAAGGTAAAAGGTTTCTGTTTCAGTCTCCGTATGATATGGTAAATATGTCCAATGCAAAAAAACATCTACATTTAAATCCTATTAATTTTCATATATTTCCATTTATTCCTGTTAATTCCCATATATTCCCATTAATTCCCACGGAAGTTTGCACCTCTGAATATTCTCCAAAATGTGCAACCCTACTGTCCCAATAGGAGAACCCTTTTGGGTTCCAGGTAGAACCCTTTTGGGTTCCCAAAAAGGTTTTGCCTGGAACCCAATAAATTATTTCAAAGGGTTCTCTTATAGGGCCCTTTAATGTTCTAGATAGCATGTTTTTTTCTGATAGTGTATGCCTGATATAGTGCACTACAAAAGTACTGCACTATGTAGGGAATGGAGTGCCATTGTGAATGATCTTTCTCTGGTTTGCATTATGCTTGTGTAAACCATGTGTGTTCTTGCCCTGGGGACCTGTCAGTCAAAGACAGTTGTGTAGGCAGAGGGATTTAGATTAGAGGTCGACCGATCATGATTTTTCAACGGCGATACCGATACCGATTATTGGAGGACCAATGGTTTAAATAATGCAAAAACAAAAGTGCAATATTTGTCATGTAAGAATCGTAACGTTTCAGTTCCTTGCTCAGAACATGAGAACATATGAAAGCTGGTGGTTCCTTTTAACATGAGTCTTCAATATTCCCAGGTAAGATGTTTTAGGTTGTAGTTATTAAAGGAATTATAGGACTATTTCTCTCTATACCATTTGTATTTCATTAACCTTTGACTATTGGATGTTCTTATAGGCACTTTAGTATTGCCAGTGTAACAGTATAGCTTCTGTCCCTCTCCTCGCTCCTACCTGGGCTCGAACCAGGAACACATTGACAACAGCCACCCTTGTTCCCCATGCAGAGCAAGGGGAACAACCACTCCAGAGTCTCAGAGCGAGTGACGTTTGAAATGCTATTAGCTAACTAGCTAGCCATTTCACATCGGTTACACCAGCCTAATCTCGGGAGTTGATAGGCTTGAAGTCATAAACAGCGCAATGCTTGAAGCACAACGAAGAGCTGCTGGCAAAATGCACGAAAGTGCTGTTTGAATGAATGCTAACAAGCCTGCTGGTGCCTACTGCCGCTCAGTCAGACTGCTCTATCAAATCATCGACTTAGTTATAACATAATAACACACAGAAATACGAGTCATTAATATGGTCTATTCCAGAAACTATCATCTCGAAAACAAGACGTTTATTCTTTCAGTGAAATACGGAACCGTTCCGGGTGGCATCCATAAGTCTAAATATTCCTGTTACATTGCACAACCTTCAATGTTATGTCATAATTACGTAAAATTCTGGCAAATTAGGCAGCCCAAACTGTTGCATATACACTGACTCTGCGTGCAATGAACGCAAGAGAAGTGACACAATTTCACCTGGTTAATATTGCCTGCTAACCTGGATTTCTTTTAGCTAAATATGCAGGTTTAAAAATATATACTTCTGTGTATTGATTTTAAGAAAGGCATTGATGTTTATGGTTAGGTACACATTGGAGCAACGACAGTCCTTTTTCACGAATACGCACCGCATCGATTATATGCAACGCAGGACACACTAGATAAACTAGTATTGTCATCAACCAGGTGTAGTTAACTAGTGATTATGATTGATTGATTGATTGTTTTTTATAAGATAAGTTTAATGCTAGTTTACAACTTACCTTGGCTTACTGCATTTGCGTAACAGGCAGGGTCCTCGTGGAATGCAATGTAATCAGGTGGTTAGAGTGTTGGACTACTTCACCGTAAGGTTGCAGGATTGAATCCCCGAGCTGACAAGTTAAAAATCTGTCGTTCTGCCCCTGAACAAGGCAGTTAACCCACCGTTCCTAGGCCGTCATTGAAAATGAGAATGTGTTCTTAACTGACTTGCCTAGTTAAATAAAGATTAAATAAAGGTGAAAAAATCATTTAAAAAATCGGCCAAATCAGTGTCCAGAAATACCGATTTCCGATTGTTATGAGAACTTAAAATCGGCCCTAATTAATCGTCCATTCCGATTAATCGGTCAACCTCTAATTTAGATACTTGTGGTAGGGGCCACAGATGGGACATAACACAATTTTACATATTTAGCAGACGCTCTTATCCAGAGTGACTTACAGTAGTGAATGCATACATTTTCATATTTTTTTCTACTAGTCCCCTGTGGGAATCGAACACAGTGTTGCAAGTGCCATGCTCTACCAGCTGAGCCACACAGGACTAACACATCATAGAAATGTACTTTTCGGTGTTCAGGTTTCTAATATACAGTAAGAAATGGGAACGGTTGAGTGAGCAAAGATAAGAGAAATAAGTAAAAACTTAAAAATGAGAAATAGTGATGATGGGTTAGATGGTGTCTTTGTCCACCCCACTCATTACTAGGCTTCTTCAAGTCCAGTGTCTCATCACTTCTTGTCACCCCTTCTCATTGGGAAATCATTCTGTTGTGAGGAGAGAGATGATGTAGTCCAGACATCATGCTACACACCACTCCCTTTGTTATCTTCCAATAGGCAGACATGACAAACTATCTTATATCTTCCCTCTCTTAGTATCTTATTGATACTGTACGTGCACATAATGAAATACATAATTGTGCCCAGATGAGATGAGGGAACAACATGGCAGATTGAGTCAGACAGTATGACCACAACTGAAACTCCTTTCCTTTAAATAGTGTGTAAATGAAGAACTTTCCTTCTTGACAGTTAATGAACGACAAGAGAGTACAAATGGGGAAGAGGAAGAGAGGGAAGAGCAATCGGGTGGTTTAATGACATCCGTTGGCAATCAGATGTCTGACATCATTGCCATCCTTTTAGGACATGGACTAACCTACAGTGTCTGTTCGCAGCCAGTTCAACCTCTGTAGACTATGAAGCCACCGTGCTTCCATCTTGGCACTCCCCCACCATTGTAAAAAATATTTTAATGCTATAGAAATGCATATATTAATGTCCACATACATTTTTGCCACGTTTATTCTATTGCAGACACCTTAAAGTGGAACGGACAGCATTTTCACTTTTCTGCAGATATGAAACAAACAGACAAATGTATAATATTCCCAGTTTATGCCACAATACCAACTATATATAAGGCTTTAAAAATAGATTATATTTGACTCAATATTCCAACACGTACACTAAGTCATCATTGGCAGAATAGATGGATGCAGTTCAATGCTTGGTAGTCCAACAAATATTGCTATCAGTTTGTAAATCATAGCTTTTGTTTGCTGCCTCCATTCGGGATTCAGTGTTTCAGTTTCAATGACTCAATATTTTGGAAGTAAACGGACAAATGCAACTAAGTCTGGGAATGTCAATACAATCAAACTAGCAAGGGCAATGACCACAAGTCAGTCATAACATGGCTAATAGGCTAGTGTATCTATCTATGTAGCAAGCTAAAAAAAAACACGGAGCCTAAGTCATGTCATGCTACTTTTTCCTCTCATATTGTTTTTCTTTGGCTATACACAGCTAGAGATGCACGTGTCATTTGGTTAGCTAGCAAGAACTTGAACGACTGTTATCCAGTTAGCCAGAGTGAATTTGCGAACTCAAGAGATATGCTATCTACTCCGATTTCAGAGCACTCTCGTCCGAGTGTGCCAGAGCGCAGGATAACAAATTAATTTATGAAAGTGCAACACCCGCTGAATATGACTAATGTCAGCAAACATAGACAAAAAAAGTAGCTAGTCAAGAACGCTCTAGATAACATGTAAACAGCCTAACCAGCTCTGCTATGGTGAGTAAAATGGTCAGAGTGAGGTGTTCTCTCATTTGTTTCTAGAAGTAGCTAGCTAGAAAGCTAGCCAACTTTAGCCAGTTAGCTTGGGTGCTTGACTAACCTGTGCCCCCGCACATTTACTCTGGACCGGTACCCCCTGTATGTAGCCTTGCTACTGTTATTTTACTGCTGCTCCTTAACCTGTTACTCCTACCCCCTACGTTTTTGAACATTCTGTTAAAAATCTCGCAACATTTCAGCGCCCTGCTGCTCATGCCAGGAATATAGTATATGCATATGATTAGTATGTGTGGATAGAAAACACTCAGACGTTTATAAAACTGGTTAAATCACGGCTGTGACTATAACAGAACGTGCGTTTCATCAAAAAGCGCAGGAAAATCTGATCACTGAAAATGGAAATATATATCCATCCGCCACTTCAACCCATTGATAAAGGCGAACCACAATAAATGGGGCTGAGGTTGCAATACCTACAGCTTCCACACGATGTCAACAGTCTTGTCATTTGCCTAGGCTTTGTTTCTTGGTCAAACGAAGAAGAGACAAGCCATTTGTTCAAGCCTCCGACCGGATATTTTGGTTGAGATTTACCCGGACATTATTTCCAGACGGACAGCTAAAGAATATACTTTGCCTCGTGATCAATTTGATCGCTTATTAACGTTTACTAATACCTAAAGTTGCATTACAAAAGTATTTCGAAATGTTTTGTGAAAGTTTATCGTCAACTTTTTTAATAAAAAAAAAATGACGTTACCTATAAGACGCTATTTTTTTTCGTTTATCACACAGTCTTCATAGATCGATATCTAGGCTATATATGGACCGATTTAATCGAAAAAAAAGACCCAATAGTGATTATGGGACATCTAGGAGTGCCAACAAAGAAGATGGTCAAAGGTAATGAATGTTTTATATTTTGTTTGTGCGGTTTGTGTAGCGACGACTATGCTAATTATTTGGTTTACGTCCCCTGCGGGTCTTTTGGGGTGTTACATGCTATCAGATAATAGCTTCTCATGCTTTCGCCGAAAAGCATTTAAAAAATCTGACTTGTTGCCTGGATTCACAACGATTGTAGCTTTAATTCAAAACCCTGCATGTGTATTTTAATGAACGTTTGAGTTTTAACTAGTACTATTACCATTTAGCGTAGCGCATTTGCATTTCCAGATGTCTAGATGGGACACCTGCGTGTCAGGTAGGAGCAAGATGTTAATTATGTGTTATTTTTTACTTCAGTTTCTTTTAGGAAGTACTTAAAAAAAAATTGTCTTAAAACTGCATTGTTTGGGCTCGTATGTAAGCATTTCACTGTAAAGTCTACACCTGTTGTATTCGGCGCATGTGACAAATACAATTTGATTCGATTTTGCTTGGTTGGGACAACTCGATTTTCCAAGCAAAATCAAATCAAATCAAATTGTATATAATTGCGGACAGTCTGTGCACTAATGAAGGGATTATGCGTTCCTGGTGTAACTCGGGCAGTTGTTGTTGCCATCCTGTACCTGTCCCACAGGTGTGATGTTTGGATGTACCGATCCTGTGCAGGTGCTGTTACACATGGTCTGCCACTGCGAGGACAATCAGCTGTCCGTCCTGTCTACCTGTAGCGCTGTCTTAGGCGTCTCACAGTACGGACATTGCAATTTATTGCCCTGGCCACATCTGCAGTCCTCATGCCTCCTTGCAACATGCCTAAGTCATGTTCACGCAGATGAGCAGGGACCCTGGGCATCTTACTTTTACTGTTTTTCAGAGTCAGTAGAAAGGCCTCTTTAGTGTCCTACGTTTTCATAACTGTGACCTTAATTGCCTACCGTCTGTAAGCTGTTATTGTCTTAACGACACATGTATTGGGGTGCACAATTGTAGGTTGATTTAAAAACCAATACCAATCCGTCTGGTCTTGGTCAGTACCTGTGATGCAGTATTCTATATGTTTTGCAGATGACCAATGGCTTTCTTGGGTGGACCAGACAGTAGAGCATTACAGTAGTCAAGCCTGCTTGTAATAAAATCATGAATGTTCCTCAGGTGGTAAAAAGCTATTTTGGTCACGTTCATAATGTATGATTCGAAATTGAGTAGACCCCGCTCCACCTCTGGCTCACCCCACTTTGGTGGCGTTCTGGTGCGGGGACCCTCTGGATAGATGCCCACCCAGACCCTCCCTTATAGGTTCAGGTTTTGCGACCGGAGTCTGCACCTTTGGGGGGGTTCTGTTACGCCCTGACCTTAGAGAACCGTTTTAAGTCTATTTTGTTTGGTCAGGGTGTGATTTGGGTGGGCATTCTATGTTCTGATTTCTATGTTTTGTGTTTCCATGTTTTGGCCGGGACTGGGGACCCTCGTTGCGTGCCCAGGACTGGGGACCCTCGTTGCGGGCCCCGGACTGGGGACACTCGTTGCGGGCCCCGGACTGGGGACACTCGTTGCGGGCCCCGGACTGGGGACCCTCGCTGCGGGCCCCGGACTGGGGACCAAAGCTGGAGGCTCCGGATTGGAGGCCGTCGCTGGAGGCTTCCTGCCATGGATCCTCACTGAAGCCTCCGGGCCCTGGATCATCACTGGAGGCTCCGTGCCATGGATCATCACTGGAGGCTCCATGTCATGGATCGTCACTGGAGGCTTCGATCGATCCATGGAGCAGGCACAGGACTCACCAGGCTGGGGAGACACACCGGAGGCCTGGTCCGTGGAGCAGGCACAGGACTCACCGGGCTGGAGAGACACACTAGGTGCCTGGTGCGTGGAGCAGGTGCAGGATATACTGGGCCGTGGAGCCGCACCGGAGGTCTGGAGCGCAGAGTTGGCACAACCCGTCCTGGCTGGATGCTCACCCTTGCCCGGCACCTGCGGGGTGCTGGCACAGGATGTACTGGGCTGTGGAGACGCACCGGAGACACAGTGCGCAGAGCCGGCGCAGGATATCCGGGGCCGTAGAGACGCACTGGATGCCAGGAGTGCTGAGCCGGCACCATCCGTCCTGGCTGGATGCCCACTCTGGCCCGGCCGATGCGGGGAGCTGGGATATAGCGCACCGGGCTGTGAACGCGCACTGGAGACACCGTGCGCTCCACCGCATAACACGGTGCATGACCAGTACCACGCTGCCGCAATCCCTTCCGGCCAGGATCTCCCACGTCCAGGATCCTTTGCCGTACAGGATGTCCTCCCATGTCCAGTCCTCCTTACCACGCTGCTTGGTCCGTTTGTGGTTGGATGTTTTGTCACGATCATCTGAAGAAGAAGTGGACCAAAGTGCAGCGTGGTAGGCGTACATTACTTTATTTATATCAATGACGCCAACAAAACAAGAAACAAAGAAACGACCGTGAAGTTTACAAGGGCTATAGTGCCACTAACAAAGATAACTTCCCACAATAACAAAAGGGAAAAAGGCTGCCTAAGTATGATTCCCAATCAGAGACAACGATAGACAGCTGTCCCTGATTGAGAACCATACCCGGCCAAAACATAGAAACACAAAACATTGAAATCAGAACATAGAATGCTCACCCAAATCACACCCTGACCAAACAAAATAGAGACATAAAAAGGTTCTCTAAGGTCAGGAAGTGATCAATTACCCTATCAGAAGCTTCTAAAGCCATGACTTAATTTTTGGGAATTTTCCAAGCTGTTTAAAGGCACAGTCAACTTAGTGTACGTAAACCTCTGACCCACCGGAATTGTGATACAGTGAATTATAAGTGAAATAATCTGTCTGTAAACAATTGTTGGAAACATTACTTGTGTCATGCAGAGAGTAGATGTCCTAACCGACTTGCCAAAACTATAGTTTGTTTACAAGAAATTTGTGGAGTGGTTGAAAAGCAAGTTTTAATGACTGCAACCTAAGTGTATGTAAACTTCTTACTTCAACTTTATGTTCACCAACGGTGACAAAAAAACTATCGATCGGTTAAATAGCTCTTAAACCAATTTAGAACTGGGCCGGAAACCCTGCTATGGAGGAATTCTCCTTTTGGGGATTGCCAATATGGCCGACCGGTGTCTTCAAAGCCTTTCAATGGCCAATGCATAGCATCAGCAGTCCAGGGTTTATATACATTGGTTTTTGGTCTCTGTTTTTCAAAATGTCCCTACCCTTTATTCTCCTCATTGCTCTCTTTTCTTCTCGATCCACCAGTTGTTCTTTTTATTCACTCTATCTTTATCCCTCATTCTCTTGCAGCAGCCCCCTTGCTATCACCCCCTTTCTCATTCTATCTCTCCCTCCTTCTCTTTCTCCTTGTCTCTGTCTCTCTCTCTGTCTCCAGTCAGACCTCTAGCCTCACTGAACCAGGTCTTGGCGGTATGATAATGTGGAAAGTTGAACTGGCCCCATTACAGCTTGGCTGATGGTAGTGTTGATAAGGCTGTTGATAATGGGTGCAGATAGCGCTGACACAGCGGTCCAATAGCCAGCCCTCTCTCCCCCATTATCATTCCTGCCCACCGATGGGCTCCCAGAGCGCTATCTGCTCTCCATTTCCACTCCTGCGACAGATAAGAATGGAAATACTGACTTCATAGCTGACTGATTAAAGTGTCTGCCTTTCTTGATAATACACAGATAAATTGTTTTTTTTCTCCCTCTTTCTATCTCTCTCTCGCTCTCTCCCTCTCTCTTTCTCCCTCTATCTTGAAAGGGAGAAAAACCTCTCCTCTTTTAATTTCTCTTTCTATGCTGGACTTTTTGAGAGAGAGCAGGGTAGGAAGCAGAGGAATAATAGGGAGGGATAGAGATAGGGATGGGATATAGAGAATGATGGTAGTATAATTGGGAAAGTTTGAATGTAATGTAGTGTGCAGGCCCATTATACATCTAGGTTGCATATGTACACATAATAGGGTCATGCTGTGTTAGATGTCCGAGCCCTCTATTACCAGCGAGGCCAGAGGAAGCAGTGCAGACCGTGGGCAGCAGCCCTATCTACGACCCAATGAACTCCCATCAAATTTACAGGCTTTTCCAGGTTGAGTTTCTATCACTGCTCCAGTATGATAACAGGATGATCACTGATGATCACTGATGGATTGACTTTCAGCATCCAAATCCTTTAACCCCATTTGCTTTTTGTCCACATTCTCTGTCCCTCCTGATGTCTTTCTCTCTCCCCTTACTTTGTCTGTCTATCATTACTCCTGTCCTCTCTCTTCTCTCCTCTCCTTCCCTCATTATTTGTGTTCCATTAGGAGTGAAATTCTCCCCATGCTTCCTCTTCCTGTATTGTAATATGATGGTGTCCCTCTTCCTGTTTACAGTCTCTCTGTTGTATTTGTATGGTAGCCTGTAACTCACATAGACAAGAGCTAGACAAGAGTTCATAGACTGCACATGGCAACAACTCACTGGCCTTTCCCTCTAGTAAAAAGTCCCACCCCCTCTCTCACAATCACAGTGGAACCTGAACCCACAAGTTTGGGCCTAGTTAGCGCCTCAGAGCAGGAAGTGAGTGGTTGTCTCCTTTAGAGGTGAAGAGAAGAGGTCTTCTCGGGTCCAAAAAGTTTAATGGAACCGAGGGCAATCTGACCTGGACGGACCTGGTCATTTAAAAAAAAAGTGGGACCCAAGAACAATCACTCCCGAACCCAAATGGACCCGACAACAACCAGACCTATACCCGACCTGATAATAAATGAAAAAATGTTAATCAGGCAAGTTGCTCTTCTAGTTAACGAATAGGTATTTTGTATGTTGGCTATAAGTCAATAAATTAACCTTATTAGCATAAAATAAATATGCTATAGGCTATGCAGAGCTGTTGTCGGGTCCATTTGGGTCCACTCGGGTCTATCAGCTGTAGTGTCGTAGAACTGAGAACCGATGACAATCAAACTGGACCCGACCCGGACCCGAGGGGGAGAAAAAGGCTCCTTCCTGACAGACAGACATGGGCTTACCTGTAGCCATTGGGAGAACACCGGCCTAGAACAACGTGCTGTTTGTTCAAGACACAGTAACTGACCTTGATAGATTACAGAGGTTTTTTTTCTATGTGTGTCTGAGAGAAAGAAATGATAAGTTCATGTGAAATAGTTTTTTTCCTTTTCTTTGAAACATGACTTTGGTGAGGATAGGGTGAGACTGTATCTGCTGCCAAGTGTGTACTACTCTCCCACTGGTTCAAAGGAACTGTCTTTGAATTTTTCCCACACTCCCCTGTGACCATTTCACAATAGTTCACCCTGCTGCTGAATTATTCACATTAACAGGGCTGTAAAAAAGTGTGCATAAGGTTAAGTTTATACCAAAACCTGACTTAATTTTTAAGGGCAGTAGTCCTTTTTCAGTTAGGCCACAAAGAACGGGGAGTGGATGCGAAAAAACCCGAAACTGCGATAAAAAGCCTAGATAAGGGAATGACTGTGTTGTGTAGGAGTTGATATCAATGTTATCTATCTCTATTTTTCACTCTCCTAGCCCTTCTGTTGTTTTTTTACCCCTTTATCTCGCTCCACCAAAATGGCAGGAACAAAAAGGAGAAATAAATAAATTACCGCACAGATTATTAATGGGGAGGGTGATAAAATGTTGATGCAAAAATTAAGAAGAATATAGGGAGCTATTTGTTTTTCTTCCCCTCAGTGATTGTAGAATTTTCTTTTTATATATTAAAGGATTAGCATTGTGTGAGAGCTTAGTTGGTGTGGTAGTTGTTGTGTTAGGAGATTGGACCTTGTTTAACCCTTTCCCCCTCTATGTCTTTCTGCTCAGACCAAAGCCCCGCCTCCTTATGATCCACAGAGACATAGAGAGCTGCTTGGCTTAGATAAGGCTGACACTAATAGAGAGGCAGGAACACAGTGGACAGGCCTGTGTTGCCGTAGACGACAGGTTGGCGTTGCCGTAGACGACAGCAGGTCTGGTTATTGTTAGGTTTCTGCTGAGGAGCTACTCTTCCTCTCCCCTCACAACAAAGAGGGGGAGGCCATCCCCCGACACTGCTTTACACCTTAATCACTAATTGCACATTTGACATTTTAGTAATTTACCAGACACTCTTATCCAGAGCTACTTACAGGAGCAATTAGGGTTAAGTGCCTTGCTCAAGGGCACAATGGCAGATTTTTCACCTAATCAGCTCGGGGGTTCGAACCAGGTTACTGGCCCAACGCTCTTAACAACTAGGCTACCTGCCACCCATGTTGTAATACAATAGCTCTAATTCTCAGTACTGTTTCCCTGGTTCTTATTCTCAGTAGTGTTTTCCTGGTATTTAACTAGTCTTCTCTGGTTTCTCTTCCGGTCTCTAAATGGCCTCCGTGTAATCATTCACTCTAATATGATATCAACCTGAATAACCAGGTGATGTGAACTCCAGAAGAGCAAAGAAACAAATAGATGAATTTAAAATTAATTTCAACAGATAAGCAAATGGTAGAGAGCAGTCTCTGTCTTGGTTTAGCTCTGTCTTGATCTCTGTCTTGGTGTAGATTGCTAAAGTAGGTAGACAAGTCTTTGTGTGGAGTCCTTGTGTTTCACACTTGACCCTGTTTTAAACCGTAGGTCACTTGGTGCTCCATCCCCCACCCCTGTGGCAGGGTCAGGTTTCCTCTGCTCTTTGTGCTTCTGGTCTGTGTGTGTGTCTGTGCATCAGTGTGTGTGTGTCTTTGCAGGCAGGTGATGGTGGCCGAGTCCTGGGGCAGACAGGCTCTGTTTCAGGCCAGTTGGGGAGGCAGGAGGTGGGGTGGAGGTGTTTCTCAAATGAAATTAAATTGTATTTGTCACAAGCACAGAATACAACAGGTGTAGTAGTACCTTACCATGAAATACTTACTCACGAGCCCTTAACCAACAATGCAGAGTAAAAAAAAAAGTAAGTAAGAAAAATTTGCTAAATAAACGAAAGGAAAAATGGCAACACAATAAAAATAACAATAATGAGGATATATACAGGGGGTACCAATTCAATGTGCAGGGCTACGCGGTAGTCTAGGTTATTGAGGTAATATGTACAGTTGAAGTCGGAAATTGAGTCATTAAAACTTGTTTTTCAACCTTTCCACAAATTTCTTGTTAACAAACTATAGTTTTGGCAAGTCAGTTAGGACATCTACTTTGTGCATGACGCAATACATTTGACCAACAATTGTTTACAGACAGATTATTTCACTTATAATTCACTGTATCTCAATTCCAGTGGGTCAGAAGTTTACATACACTAAGTTGACTGTGCCTTTAAACAGCTTGGAACATTCCAGAAAATTATGTCATGGCTTTAGAAGCTTCTGATAGGCTAATTGACCTCAGCAAGACATTAGAAAACAAATTGTGGACCTCCACAAGTCTGGTTCAGCCTTGGGAGCAATTTCCAAACGCCGGAAGGGACCACGTTCATCTGTAGAAACAATAGTACGCAAGTATAAACACCATGGGACCACGCAGCCGTCATACCTCTCAGGAAGGAGACGCGTTCTGTCTCCTCGATGAACGTACTTTGGTGTGAAAAGTGCAAATCAATCCCAGAACATCAGCAGAGGACCTTGTGAAGATGCTGGAGGAAACAGGTACAAACGTATCTATATCCACAGTAAAACGAGTCCTATATCGACATAACCTGAAAAGCCGCTCAGCAAGGAAGATGCCACTGCCATAAAAAGCCAGACTACGGTTTGCTACTGCACATGGGAACAAAGATCGTACTTGTTGGTCTGATGAAACAAAAATGGAACTGTTTGGCCATAATGGCCATCGTTATGTTTGGAGGAAAAACAGGGAGGCTTGCAAGCCGAAGAACACCATCCCAACCATGAAGCATGGGGGTGGCAGCATCATGTTGTGGGGGTACTTTGCTGCAAGAGGGACTGGTGCACTTCACAAAAAAAGATGGCATGAGGATGGAAAATTACGTGGATATATTGAAGCAACATCTCTAGACATCAGTCAGGAAGTTAAAGCTTGGTCGCAAATGGGTCGCAAAATGGCTTCAGGACATAATAGTCAACGTATTGTAGTGACCATCACAAAGCTCTGACCTCAATCCTATAGAAAATTTGTGGGCAGAACTGACGAAGCGTGTGCGAGCAAGGAGGCCTACAAACCTGAGGCCTACACTCTCCAAGATGGCGTAGCAGTAAGACCTCTTGTCGTGTCGTGTCCCTTGTATATATCGTTTTTTTCGTTTTTACATATCTTTCTTCGCATATCTTTTAAAACATTTTGCCAGACTTCAACTTGTAAATACTCTCCTGCAACCCGCCTCACCCAATGTAGCTATTTTTCCTATAGTATTTATATTTACTTCGGATCCGGAACCCCTCAACTGAAGATAGCTGGTAGTTAGCTGGCTATCAGTCAGCAAAACATTGCTAGCGGTCTTCAGCTAACCGGTCATCAGCTAACCTTTAGCTCGGAAAGCTCTCGCCAGTTCGAACAACGCAACTCTAACCAGAGCATAACGGACCTATTTTTTTATTTTTTTATCCCTGGATTCCCACCGCAAACGGAACATTTTCAGCTGGATCTTCACAACTGGCTAACCGCAACCCCGGATGATTACTCCTGGCTAGAGTTTCCACCCACTTAGCTTGAAGCTAGCCCGGCCAGAGTTCCTGTGCTACCACCGTAGCATACTCCTGGGCTACAATATCCGGACCCACGACCTGTCTATCGATGTCACCGCATGAAGAGGAATAAACAGACTCACCCCATCGCGACGTCCCCCAAAGGCTAACTCTCTAGCCCTTGCTATCTCCTTGCTTGCTAATTCGGCCTGCTAACTGCTAGCTTGTTTAGCCCCGGTCCGCTAACTGCTACCTTGTTTAGCCCCGGCCTACTAACTGTTAGCTTGTTAGCACAGGCCTGCTAACCGTCTGAATCGCCGTGTCCCAAACACTCACTGGACCCATATTTACTGTCTATCTCTTTTCAATTTTTTATTTGTTTATACCTTCCGGTAACCTGCCTCACCCAATGTGATACGGAATCGCTATTATTTTTAATTTTTAGAACACACTCAAGAACCTCCAGAAGCTAACCAGCTAACGAGCTACAAGCTACAAGCTACAAGCTATTTAGTCATTGTTAGTTTTTTTAACCTGGATAACACTCGCCAGTCCAGCTTCCCTGCCCCATCCACCGCTGCCCCCTGGACACTGATCACTTGGCTACATAGCTGATTTTTTTTTTTTTTAACCTTTTATTTTACTAGGCAAGTCAGTTAAGAACAAATTCTTATTTTCAATGACGGCCTAGGAACAGTGGGTTAACTGCCTGTTCAGGGGCAGAACGACAGATTTGTACCTTGTCAGCTCGGGGATTTGAACTTGTAACCTTCCGATTACTAGTCCAATGCTCTAACCACTAGGCTACCCTGCTGCCCCAATGATGCATGCTGGACTGTCCATTAATCACGGTACTCCATTCTGCTTATTTATGTTTTATCTGTCGGCACCCGGCCGCACTCAGGCTCTGTGTGTAGTTAATCCGAACCTCCCTCTGCCTAGTCAACGCCATTTTAGCTGCTGTTGTTGTGCTAGCTGATTAGCTGTTGTTGTCTCACCTACTGTTTTAGCTAGCTCTCCCAATTCAACACCTGTGATTACTGTATGCCTCGCTGTATGTCTCTCTCAAATGTCAATATGCCTTGTATACTGTTTTAGTTTACAATGGAGCCCCTAGCTCCACTCTTCATACCCCTGATACCTCCTTTGTCCCACCCCCCACACATGCGGTGACCTCACCCATTACAACCAGCATGTCCAGAGATACAACCTCTCTCATCATCACCCAGTGCCTGGGCTTACCTCTGCTGTACCCGCACCCCACCATACCCCTGTCTGCGCATTATGCCCTGAATATATTCTACCATGCCCAGAAACCTGCTCCTCTTATTCTCTGTCCCCAAAGCTCTAGGCGACCAGTTCTGATAGCCTTTAGCCGCACCCTCATATTACTCCTTCTCTGATCCGCGGGTGATGTGGAGGTAAACCCAGGCCCTACATGTCCCCAGGCACCCTCATTTGTTGACTTCTGTGATCGAAAAAGCCTTGGTTTCATGCATGTCAACATCAGAAGCCCCCTCCCTAAGTTTGTTTTACTCACTGCTTTAGCACACTCTGCTAACCCTGATGTCCTTGCCGTGTCTGAATCCTGGCTTAGGAAGGCCACCAAAAATTCAGAAATTTCCATACCAAACTATAACATCTTCCGTCAAGATAGAACTGCCAAAGGGGGCGGAGTTGCAGTCTACTGCAGAGATAGCCTGCAAAGTAATGTCATACTTTCCAGGTCCATACCCAAACAGTTCAAACTACTAATTTTGAAAATTACTCTCTCCAGAAATAAGTCTCTCACTGTTGCCGCCTGCTACCGACCCCCCTCAGTTCCCAGCTGTGCCCTGGACACCATTTGTGAATTGATCGCCCCCCATCTAGCTTCAGAGTTTGTTCTGTTAGGTGACCTAAACTGGGATATGTTTAACACCCCGGCAGTCCTACAATCTAAGCTACATGCCCTCAATCTCACACAAATCATCAAAGAACCCACCAGGTACAACCCTAACTCTGTAAACAAGGGCACCCTCATAGACGTCATCCTGACCAACTGGCCCTCCAAATACACCTCCGCTGTCTTCAACCAGGATCTCAGCGATCACTGCCTCATTGCCTGTATCCGCTACGGAGCCGCTGTCAACGACCACCCCTCATCACTGTCAAACGCTCCCTAAAACACTTCTGTGAGCAGGCCTTTCTAATCGACCCGGCCCGGGTATCCTGGAAGGACATTGATCTCATCCCGTCAGTTGAGGATGCCTGGTCATTCTTTAAAAGTAACTTCCTCACCATTTTAGATAAGCATGCTCCGTTCAAAAAATACAGAACTAAGAACAGATATAGCCCTTGGTTCACTCCAGACCTGACTGCCCTCGACCAGCACAAAAACATCCTGCGGCGGACTGCAATAACATTGAATAGTCCCCGTGATATGCAACTGTTCAGGGAAGTCAGGAACCAATACACGCAGTAAGTCAGGAAAGCTAAGGCCAGCTTCTTCAGGCAGAAGTTTGCATCCTGTAGTTCCAACTCCAAAAAGTTCTGGGACACTGTGAAGTCCATGGAGAACAAGAGCAACTCCTCCCAGCTGCCCACTGCACTGAGGCTAGGTAACACGGTCACCACCGATAAATCCATGATTATCGAAAACTTCAACAAGCATTTCTCAACGGCTGGCCATGCCTTCCGCCTGGCTACTCCAACCTCGGCCAGCAGCTCCGGCCCCCCCCCGCAGCTACTCGCCCAAGCCTCTCCAGGTTCTCCTTTACCCAAATCCAGATAGCAGATGTTCTGAAAGAGCTGCAAAACCTGGACCAGTACAAATCAGCTGGGCTTGACAATCTGGACCCTCTATTTCTGAAACTATCCGCCCCCATTGTCGCAACCCCTATTACCAGCCTGTTCAACCTCTCTTTCATATCGTCTGAGATCCCCAAGGATTGGAAAGCTGCCGCAGTCATCCCCCTCTTCAAAGGGGGAGACACCCTGGACCCAAACTGTTACAGACCTATATCCATCCTGCCCTGCCTATATCCATCCTGCCCTGCCTATCTAAGGTCTTCGAAAGCCAAGTCAACAAACAGGTCACTGACCATCTCGAATCCCACCGTACCTTCTCCGCTGTGCAATCTGGTTTCCGAGCCGGTCACGGGTGCACCTCAGCCACGCTCAAGGTACTAAATGATATCATAACCGCCATCGATAAAAGACAGTACTGTGCAGCCGTCTTCATCAACCTTGCCAAGGCCCTTCGACTCAATCACCATATTCTTATCGGCAGACTCAGTAGCCTCGGTTTTTCGGATGACTGCCTTGCCTGGTTCACCGATTACTTTGCAGACAGAGTTCAGTGTGTCAAATCGGAGGGCATGCTGTCCGGTCCTCTGGCAGTCTCTATGGGGGTGCCACAGGGTTCAATTCTCGGGCCGACTCTTTTCTCTGTATATATCAATGATGTTGCTCTTGCTGCGGGCGATTCCCTGATCCACCTCTACGCAGACGACACCGTTCTATATACTTCCGGCCCGTCCTTGGACACTGTGCTATCTAACCTCCAAACGAGCTTCAATGCCATACAACACTCCTTCCGTGGCCTCCAACTGCTCTTAAACGCTAGTAAAACCAAATGCATGCTTTTCAACCGTTCGCTGCCTGCACCCGCACGCCTGACCAGCATCACCACCCTGGATGGTTCCGACCTTGAATATGTGGACATCTATAAGTATCTAGGTGTCTGGCTAGACTGTAAACTCTCCTTCCAGACTCATGTCAAACATCTCCAATCGAAAATCAAATCAAGAGTCGGCTTTCTATTCCGCAACAAAGCCTCCTTCACTCACGCCGCCAAACTTACCCTAGTAAAACTGACTATCCTACCGATCCTCGACTTCGGCGATGTCATCTACAAAATTGCTTCCAACACTCTACTCAGCAAACTGGATGCAGTTTATCACAGTGCCATCCGTTTTGTCACTAAAGCACCTTATACCACCCACCACTGCGACTTGTATGCTCTAGTCGGCTGGCCCTCGCTACATATTCATCGCCAGACCCACTGGCTCCAGGTCATCTACAAGTCCATGCTGGGTAAAGCTCCACCTTATCTCAGTTCACTGGTCACGATGGCAACACCCATCCGTAGCACGCGCTCCAGCAGGTGTATCTCACTGATCATCCCTAAAGCCAACACCTCATTTGGCCGCCTTTCGTTCCAGTTCTCTGCTGCCTGTGACTGGAACGAATTGCAAAAATCGCTGAAGTTAGAGACTTTTATCTCCCTCACCAACTTCAAACATCTGCTATTTGAGCAGCTAACCGATCGCTGCAGCCGTACATAGTCTATTGGTAAATAGCCCACCTGTAATGCTCCGGGTGTCGTGGGTGTGAAGTCAAATGCAGGAGACGGAGTTCAATTCTGTGCGTCTTTTAATAGCACCAACGCACCACAGGGTGTTCACAAAAGTTGCGTTCCCAAAACACAGCGAATCAAAAAATACAATGAAAAAATACACGACTATGCACTAACACGTACCTTTACAACAGAGCCGAAGGTTACAATGAAATAATCCCGCACAACAACCAGGCGGGCCGGCTGACTAATAAAGACAAACTAATTAACATAAACAGGTGCTACCACTAAACATACAAGGAGGGGGAGGAAAAACAATCAGTGGCAGCTAATAGGCCGGTGACGACGACCGCCGAGCTCCACCCGCCCGGGAAGGGGAAACACCCTCGGTCGAACTCGTGACACCACCCATTGTCACCTACCTCATCCCCATACTGTTTTTATTTACTTACTTTTCTGCTCTTTTGCACACCAATATACCTGTACATGACCATCTGATCATTTATCACTCCTGTGTTAATCTGCAAAATTGTAATTATTCACCTTCTCATGCCTTTTGCACACAATGTATATATATGACTCCCCTTTTTTTCTACTGTGTTATTGACTTGTTAATTGTTTACTCCATGTGTAACTCTGTGTTGTCTGTTCTCACTGCTACGCTTCATCTTGGCCAGGTCGCAGTTGCAAATGAGAACTTGTTCTCAACTAGCCTACCTGGTTAAATAAAGGTGAAAAAAAAAAAAAAAACACCAGCTCTGTCAGGAGGAATGGGCCAAAATTCACCCAATTTATAGTTCGAATCTTGTGGAAGGCTACCTGAAACGTTTGACCCAAGTTAAAGAATTTAAAGGCAATGCCACCAAATACTAATTGAGTGTATGTAAATGTCTGACCCACTGGGAATGTGAGGAAATAAATAAAAGCTGAAATAAATCATTCTCTCTGCTATTATTCTGACATTTCACAGTCTTAAAATAAAGTGGTGGTCCTAACTGACCTCAAACAGGGATTGTTTTACTAGGATTAACTGTCAGGAATTGTGGATAAACTGAGATTAAATGTATTTGGCTAAAGTGTATGTTATCTTCCGACTTCAACTGTACATGTTGGTACTGGTAAAGTGACTATGCATAGATAGTAAACAGAGAGTAGCAGCAACGTGTGTGAAGGAATGTGAATGTGTGTGTGGCGTCAATGTGTGTGTGTGTGTTTTGGAGTGTCAGTGTCGTATGTGTGGATTTGTGGTTAGAGTCCAGTGAGTGTACATCAAGCCTGTGCAAGAGAGTCAGAGCAATAAATAATAATAAAATAAGGGAGTCAATGCAAAAAGTAGGGTATCCATTTTATTAACTATTCAGCAGTGTTATGGCTTGGGGGTAGAAGCTGTTAAGGAGCCTTTTGGTATCAGGCTTGGCGCTCTGGTACCTACAAAAGGAGGATGGCCGGCGGGCCGCCAGTTGCCCATCCCTGTACTAGTTCATGGAATACGATATTTCTGAGTAAGATATACCTCCTTATTCTTTGCCTTTGGTTTGTTTCTCCGTCATCAATACTAAGCCCAGAGAACGTTAACCCCCCACACACACGGACACACCAGTGTTTCCATTAGCCGGTAATAGTTGAAAATTGGTGCCGGTCAATTGTCCCGGAGAAGAAAAAAATCCCATTGATGAAAATACCAGTTGATACAAATACATTTGACCGGTCATTCTTATCGGTCTATGGGGTTAATTTCCATAATTTAGTGGAATTAAATTGTTTGTTGTGTATTTTTGTTAGCCATATGATTCTTATTTATCACACACGCATAGCATACAGAGTCTAGTTTATGTGGAAAATCTGTTGGAAAGTGCAAAAACTGCTGCTATAGCTCCAGTTGCTGCTGGAGTGAAATGTGCTTTTATAAACCCAATCATTGCGCAACAATTTTAAATTAAATTGCATGTTAAAAAACAGTTTTGATGGCTGCAATTAAAAAGATCTCTATTTATTTCCATGGTTGGGTAGGTTACTTTCTAAATGTAATCCATTACAGTTACTAGTTACCTGTCCAAAATTGTAATCCGTAACATACCTTCTGGATTACCCTAACTCAGTAACGTAATCTAATTACATTCAATTACTTTTAGATTACCTTCTCCTTAAGAGACATTAGAAGAAGACAAAAATGTATGTTACCAATTGAACGACATCTATTGCAGGATAATTCATTTTTAAAGTTTACATAGCTGGCCATATATGGATGTTAAATTGTACTTTATGGGTTGGTTATATAGGCTTCTTCTAACCCATCGCGTTCTACTACATATAATAAAAACTATTAAATGATATCTTTACATTAAATATCAAAGTCTGTCAGAATTCCAGTCATTCCAATAAATGTTATACCCCTTGATCTTCAAGAATAGGACTAGGAAATATGGAAGTACAGATTAGCTAAATTGTTTTACCTGAGCATGACCCCAAAAACTAAGGACCTATTAGCCAGCCCTATTCTGTTGTTTATGATTTTGTTGTCAAGGAGGACTGATGGGGTGCATTGATTCAAGTTGAGAAATAAATGCTGCGCTCATGGAATGGCATGCTTTGAGCACTAGTGAAAAGTGCTATTTACATGTGAAAATGAATGCCATATGCTGCATTTGCTATAGGTCTATTGTTTACCTTTTGTTGGTGACATTTTGATATCTTGATAATATGCAGCTGTTTAAAGGGCAAATCAACAGATGAAACAATAACAATAACAAAATGGTCGCCCCGCCTCTCTTGGTAAAAAGCTGAGGGATGGGCCTGGAGAAATGTAACCACTCTCAGATTAATAGACAGAGCTATGGATGCAAGGACTAGCCTTCCATGATATCAACATCATTGTTTTAACCATATTATAAGTCTATACAGTGTTTGTTTACGTTTACAATGTTTACAAACGTTGGATAAAAACAAGTATATGTTTTGGGTTCTCATGGAGTGTGACAGTTGATTAAACTAAGCTCATTTATAAGTTATATTCTGCAAAAATCAATGGATATATATAATTTATAAATCCAAAAATACATGTAGCAACTACAGATTGCCCCTTTAAGTATATCAAAAGTGTGCGAGTTTGGGCATGTGTCCATTAGGCCTATGGATTTATGTATTATTTTAGCATGAATAAGATTGAGCAATAAAAGCCCAACTTTTTTCTCCATAGGCTGGGATCCGCACTGTGCAGTTGTTGCTAGAGCACATTTTTCACTGGCTGTTCACTGGTTTCAAAAACAATTAATGATAGGCAGCTTAAACTTCTTGAATTCAACCATTATTGGGTTCAAATACACATTTAGATTTGTGAACAGCCAATCCCGTAAGGCGCAAATAGCTAACTGAGAGAGCAGCAGTGTGATTCACATCAATGCATTTGTAGATATCAATAATAAGTGATATCCGTATCGCTGTAAACTACACCACTGCTGTCATCCTTACCTCCCAGCGTTTATTCAAGTTTGATCATCTTTGGATGCCAACAGCAGTTGCACCATTGGAAGACATAGCTTGGACTGTAGCCTACAAAAGCCTATTCCTGCTCTTTTCCCACGAACCATCAAACACATTTGGTGTGTCATCATAGTTGTCTCTGACTTGTAGTCAGACTCACTCAGGTGGAACAAACTTAAATTTACACCTTTTTTTCAATGCTGAATGTCATTGAGAAAACAGAGAAGTGTCATATGTTTTTTCTCGCAAACATCCTTTCTAAATTTAAAAGTAATCCATGAAGTAATCTAGTTTTTCAAGTGTCTGTAATCTGATTACAATATTTTTCTGGTAACGTAACGGATTTCTTTTGTAATCCGTTACTCTCTAGCCTTAAATAAAGGTTAAATTAATGAATTAAACTCCCCATCCCGGTTTATTTCTAAACTGGTAATTGAAGCAGGTGCGTAGCCTTATTGCCGTGCGTAGCCTTATTGCCGTGCGTAGCCTTATTGGCGTGCGTAGCCTTATTGCCGTGTGCGTAGCCTTATTGCCGTGCGTAGCCTTATTGCCGTGTGCGCATTGCTGCGCTTATAATGTGAATAAATAATAGTTTATTTAAAATTTTAAGCTAAACGTCCTGATCTGTTGCATCAGCCTCATTGCTTTGGAATAGGCTATTTCTCGCACAGAACGACAAACTGACCAATAGAATAGGTCAACTTTTGTACTATGGGGGAGAATAGATTGACATAGGCTAGTGATTTAGCTGTTTGTTACTCGTCTTGTTGGCTGAGGAAAAGTACATGTGGAGAGTTATTCAACATCTTCAACGTCCGCATCGGAATTCGGTAAGAAGGACGCGTACTGTTGCATCCTCGTTGCATGTTCCGTTAAGATTAATTACCAAAATCTAAATTACCAAAATCTAAATGTTATTCTGAGCACCGTGGGTGAATTCCCTAATCAGGTTACACACCCAATGCATATGGGTCTGGTAAATTTCTCAAATGTCCAGTAAATTTAAAATACTGGCGGTCAAATGTCCACTTTTCCTTATGGAAATCCTGACTCGCACAAACACACACACACGCGCGCACACGCGCGCACGCACACGCACGCACACACACACACACACACACACACACACACACAGGACCACAATGGAAACATGTCTTTTGACATTTTGTGTATACAATCCTCAACAATTTTGGTCAAATGTCCACTTTTCCTTATGGAAATCCTGACACACACACACACACACACACACACACACACACACACACACACACACACACACACACACACACACACACACACACACACACACACACACACACACACACACACACACACACACACACACACACACACACACACACACACATTGGAAACATGTCTTTTGACATTCTGTGTATATAATCGTCAACAATTTTGGTACATTTATTTGTTGCATTGTGTGGTATTTTAAATGGTAAAACAAAATAAAGTCACACACACTTTCCCCTTCTCCAACTCGTCTTGTTTCTTTGCCCTTTCCTCTGTGTCCTCTTGCCCCCCCCTGAAGTATTAGTAGCAGCAGCAGCAGTGTCCCCTGAAGTAAAACAATCTACTGTAATCTATCAGTGTGTTTATCAGGCCTATCTGAGAGCTGAGAAAGCCGGGGCCGGGTCCGTGGCGCCGTGCTCCCGAGCTGATAAAGTTTCAGAGTTCAGCGGTGATGAATGTTAAGAAACTACACCCTAGTTAGAGAGGATGTGGACTTGGTAGAGGGAGTAAGGGACCTGGGTTGGAAAACAAAAAGCCTTGACACTAGCCATGGGTTGTGGGTCAAGCCCTTGTTTTTCCAGAAACACACTCTGTCCTGACCCTTTCCTCACTCCTGTCCTCATTTACAGTTTTTTTCTACACAGGGCTCACGTTCCTATCCCCCCTCTCTCTCTTTAAATCTATCCTTTTCCCTTTTGGCCTATTCCCTAGTTTTCTTATTCAGTTGCATCTGTATCAAAGTTCTCATCTCTTGTGTCTCAGACATGCTTTTGCCCTCAATCCCCTGATCCCTTTGTCCTCTCTGTCCACCTGAGCTCATCAGCAGCTTCTATCTATCACCTGAGCCATCGTGTCATGTCTCAACGTCCCCCGATTACAATGCAATTGATAAGGAGACTGGAGACTCAAAAGTGCACAGTACAAATTGCCGATAAAGCATGAGTTCCTTTACAGATATTAGCTTCTGGGTATTAAAATGGGTCCCATTCTTTAACTTATAATTCCTAGAGCTGTGATATTTGATAAGGATATGTGTAAAACCAGCACAATTCTTAACATATATTGTTCTCTGAGGGTTCGAAGCCATCTTTTTACCTTCATCTGCCTATAACAAGTGGCAAGAAATGGTTGGAGTCGTTAAGAGCATAAAAGGGGGAACCATAATGATTGTAACAAAGTTCATGAGCATATAATAGCAGTTAATGCGATGCAAGGCGCGGGCAGCTTTGTTCGCCAAAGTGTTGAGCGTTTAATAGAATCTGATAGACACGAGTCCTCGGGCCCAGAGGACGAAGGGGGGACTATGTGCTCATCAAGGAACTCTGTGCTCATCAAGGGAGCCGGGTGCGCTCTAAAGGAATGATTTGTCAATAATTGGCCGTGTCAGTCTCGTTAGACGTTTGATAATGCGGCGGTTCTTTGGGGCCGGCCCGTGAATATCTCAAATGAAACCACCAGGCAGCATGTGGCAGCAGATCTGGGCTCTCGATAACACCATTAAGCACTTCAGAAGTATTTTAGCTGAATTTACACAAAGCAAAAATAGATAAATAATGAAAAAGAAAGTGGAACATCAACTGTCAGGGAAGTGATACAGACTTTAAGAAATCATTTGGCAGGGTGAAAGATTTTCTGTCACCTAATTGCCTTCTCAGCCATTACTCTGGTTAATTTGCTTACTCAAGCAATCGTGTGGACATGCCCTGACTTTCTCTGTGTGTGTGTGTGTCCCACAGTCCCTTGGTCTTCTAAGTGTTACTGTAAGTGCTTATCCCAGCACTGTGTTATCCCAAAAATGGTTTCTAAAATAGTGTATGTAGACTGTTCAGTAGGTGTGTTTGTGTCCGATCCTCCCTGTGATCACGTCACTCACCACCATATGCGATCCATTATCTAGTCAACTGAAAGGCCTGGCATGTTTCTAGAGATATTGTGGAATGGTTTATCTCACAAATATCTCAGAATGATTGACGTTTATCTGATTGGCCAGATCCTTCATGATACCTCATTTCACTGACCCCCCCATGCCCAATAGCGGCAAAATGGAGAAGGCAGTTGTAGAGATACATGGAGATCTCCCCTTAGTTTAGGGAAGGAGTCTCTCCCTGTATCAATGCAGCGATCTAACCGATAAACACTGTCAGGGCCGGGGCTTGTTTGCCCTCGTGCTGTACAAAGCCACTGTGACCTTTCAGTCAACTGGTCAGACTTTGCATGTATTCCCGCTATTTCCTTTTCATGCAAATGGGGACAGATGGGTTCCAGGGAGTGGGACTTATGCCCTCACTGGTATAAATAAAGGGAGATTTTGGGGCCCAGGTGCAGTTTATGGGTTGTTGGTCTGCTTGCCGATATTAGTGGATGGGACTGGTTGATAGTTTGAGTTGACCGTGCTGGCTAGAACGTGGATGGGCTTGGGTCATGGTTTGAGTTGACCGTGCTGGCTAGAACGTGGATGGGCTTGGGTCATGGTTTGAGTTGACCGTGCTGGCTAGAACGTGGATGGGCTTGGGTCATGGTTTGAGTTGACCGTGCTGGCTAGAACGTGGATGGGCTTGGGTCATGGTTTGAGTTGACCGTGCTGGCTAGAACGTGGATGGGCTTGGGTCATGGTTTGAGTTGACCGTGCTGGCTAGAACGTGGATGGGCTTGGGTCATGGTTTGTACAGTAAGGTCTTGACATCTTTGGGTTACTTTTACCCCTCAGTCCCATTAGATTAAACTATTCTCTACAATATTGCACATACAGGAAGGTATAGGTTTAGGTATGTGCTGACTCTACATGTCAAAACTCTTGGGGCTGTAACTTGGTTATAGCAGTATGATAGTAGTATAAATGTATACATTTATAAGCGAGCTTCACCAGGGTAAAGTTTCATATTCTGAATTTCCCGCAGCTTCTCAGGTTAAGGTGTTTTTCCCCACTCTAAAACCACACTGTTTAAGTGAGTGTAATACTGGAATCCAGCATGTATTATTAATCAAAAGATAACACTTACAGTGATGAACCTGGAGAGTGGTGAGCAATGGGCTTGGCTGGGAGAAGGAAGGGGGAGGGAACGTTAATATTCCCTTTCCTCTGAGAGCGCTTCTCAAAAAGGAGACATCTATCGCTCTCATCCCCGTGCTTTTATTTCCCGTTCAGTTCATCTTAAATTTCCATTATTCACCACAAAAAGACAAGCCAAGTCTATTCATATGACTCTGTGACACTGACAGCCCCTCCTCCACACACACACACACACACACACACACACACACACACACACACACACACACACACACACACACACACACACACACACACACACACACACACACACACACACACACACACACACACACACACACACACACACACACACACACACACACACACACACAGTATTATTAATCATCCGTATCAGTTTCTCACATCTCCCATTTATTTGCTGTTTAATCACTAAAATAATATGGGGGGTTAGAGGGCCCGTTGTCATGGCGACCAAATGGAAAAGGTCAGGGTGAGTTTATCTTATCAGTGATAGAGAATGGTTACTAATTACAGATAGGTACTACCAGTATTCAGTCCACTGGGCCCTGCCTTAAAACACTATCAGCAATCCACACCGGCCTGATATTAAAATGATCTACAGTCATCCAGACAGACACACCTCGCCCTGGCACTGCACACCACGGCAGACCAGACAAGACAGAACCAGACTTTATCAGCGCTAACTAATACTCCAAACTAATGAAAAAGCCCTGTTTAATGAGCTGAGGTACTCAGCTCAGCCCGTGACTGATGAAACATGCCTTTTTCTAGGTTATGCTCTCAGCTAAGGGTGATGTCTATCCTATTAAAATGTATAAGTATATTTATGACTAATTGCAACAATAGAGGGGGTCATGTGCCCATAATTAATGATGAAACCTAGCTTTCTGAAAGGTCACCAATCATATTGCTATATTAGAGAGGAATTTATATAGCTAAGAGAAAATAAAACACTCATAGTATTTTTGTTTCAGCTGTAAGCTAATAATAACCCGCCTTGTTATTTTTAAATGTGTAGTATTTAGCTTTATTGTATATTGTATTAATAACCACATCTGTACGTAAGAAACATTTGTGTAATTAACATGAGCCTATTATACAGCTAGTTTCTACATTGAGGTTATTTAGTAAATCATATAAAATATATTCAAATGTCATGTGTTTCTGGTTGCGTGTGTGTGTGTACTCTGTATGAATGCTTGTGTTTCTCTGCACTCTTCCATTTATCATCTTTGACATTTGGCTGTACTCCCCCCTATCTTCCCATCATCTGAGAAGAACACATTTTCTCCATCAGAAATCCCGTTGTGACTTTTTGCGTTTGAGGGGTGCTGATACTTCCTTTCACAACGAGGGAAGATGCATAGATGTGAGTCCATCTTCTCTGGGCTGCATTCCCTCTCCCCCTTCCCTCTCTTAACATGGATGTTATCAGAGCAGTGAGAGCTACAGTGATGCCCTGCCTCTTGAAAAGACCCCCTTTCTTTGCTGATGCCAGCCATGCAGTGGGTTGTATTTAACAAGCTAACCCCATGCTATCTCCTCTACATCTCCTCTACATGCTCCACAGAGTTATCACACTCACACTTACAGGATCTCAGTTGATTTTCATTTTATTTTAAGCCATGTGACAGAATTGATAGATAACATTTCAACTGCCATCTGCCCCTCTGCTCCCATTCTTTTACTCTCTCTTTCCATTTCCCCCTCTCTCTCTTACCTTCTTTTTGTTGCCCTTTCAATTTCTTTTTTGTTGATCTCTAAATCGGAAATTGTTGTTAGTCAGATATATACTGACATGGTCCTAGGATCAAGTTACAGTTTGATTTAGGGGTGTGAATACTAGTGTTACTGTATATCCTGGTTATATGCAGCACCACTATTTCCAGGGTTTTCTTCAGTTGTGTAGCTAGCAGTAGTTGCCACTGTGTCCAATGCTTTATGTCCTTTTAGGATGCACAATTAAGTCATAACAATTACAGGAGAGCCATAAATGAGTGTTGTGGATTAACACTCGGGGCTCCTAAGTGGCGCAGCGGTCTAAGGCACTGCATCTCAGTGCTAGGGGTGTCACTACAGACCCTGGTTCGATTCCAGGCTGTGATTGGGAGGGTTGGGATTTGGCCTGGGTAGACCATCATTGTAAATGAGAAATTGTACTTAACTGACTTGCCTAGTTAAATAAAGGTTAAAAAAAATAAAATAAAAGATATATAACAGACATCTCAGAAATACAGAGTTATGACTTCTACATATGGAGTGGGTTATAAAGTAAGGGGATTTCTCAGCAACACTATGCTGTGGTACTATGGTGGTTTTTAAGCAAGTACATTGAGTATACTACATTTAAAATGGTGTTAACTACACAAGCACTGTAGATACAAGCCCGAACCATTTGGATATCCAAGTATAGATAGATCACAGTGATCCAATGGCTTGGGTAAAGTGTTTAGTGGGTATAAGCAGCTAGGCCATGAGTCGAGGCCTCTAATCATCTCCTATCAGGGCTGTATCAGTCTAGTCTAAACCCTATCCCCCACCACGTTCACTGGGGGTCACTTTCGCTCTAGCTTCACAGCAGCCACTGCATTTTTACTTGTTTTGGTGATCCAGATCTGGGCTGTGTTGTCTGTTTTCTCTGAATCGGGGATGTGTTTAGTCTCTTGCGCTAGCAGAAACATCTGTAGAAGTGTTTGTCTATCAGAGCAGTGGCGGTGGTTGTAGGGCCCTCTGGTTGGAGAGTTAAGCCGAGGCCTCAGGGTCAACGCTCGGATAAGACGGCCCGACCGAAGGCCGCAGCACTTCAGACAAAGAGAGAGGAGGAGAGAGAGACTCAGGAGGAGGAGTAGGTGCCTGGATCTCCTGCTGGTTTCTGTCAGCGTTCTGAGAGCCTTGGTGTTGGAAGAGAAAAGGGGGGAGGGGTTGAGGCTTCTCTCCTCTCTTTTCCTCTCTGCATACCATCATAATCACTCCTCCTCCCATCTTCATTCAGTCTTAAGATCAAGGAGGAGAGCAGTGAAGGGATTGTAATCATCCTCCTTTTATCAAATCCTTTTATCACATGCTTAGGGGATGATTCTAACTTGACTCTAGGATTGGGCCATATTTGGGGAGACTTCTTCTACGATATGCTACTCCAAATATCACAATATCCAATAGAATAATTTTGCACCATTAATGACTAAATCATTCCAGACTGTGCCATTTGTGTTTATTTAAAATATTATAGTGGCATTCTCAACCCTACTTGACTCACTCTGATGTATTTCATTGTTTGCACCTCCTAATCAAATCAAATTAAATTGTATTTGTCATATGCACTGCGCTGAATGCAACAGGTGTAGACCTTACTGTGAAATGCTTACTTAAAAGCCCTTAACCAACAATTCAGTTCAAGAAATAGAGTTAATAAAATATTTACTAAATAAACAAAAGAAGAAGAAAAATTCCTAATCAGTCAAAAGTTCCATGCTTGTAGTGGTGTTGCACTGTAAGTCTCACAGAGAAAGACTGGCACCAAGCTAAAAGTTAGGATATGAACCACTCAGACCTGTGTAGATTCACTTAAGCATGTGTGTAATTAGTGTAAAAGGCCATTTTAGGATCCAAGTTAGGAATTTGGTCCTAAAATCGTACATCCCTTTGTGAATAAATTCCCTTTACAACCACTTGACACAAAATTCTATGAAAATGTGTGTAAAAATTCTCATCAGTGCTCAAGGACACTTCCTGTATATCATGTGAGAGTCTGATAAATAATATGCAACAATGTCATGATATTTATCCTTCCAGCCTAGTGTAAGATTGTTGTAATGTGGTTTCGGTTTTGGAAAATAACAGTCAAACTTGAGATCCACTGACCTTGTGTGTGAGTGAGAGGATAGGGACCCCTATACAACCCCCAAGTTATGCCAATAATAATGCCCATTCTGATTCTAATATACACATCTCTTTGCTCACAGCTCAGCAAGCTGTTATCTTGGCTTCAACATACAGATCCTCAGCTAGACGCTATAGACCCCAGAATCACTACCTACCTCACTAACAAGTTGAACCATTTTCTCAAACCTATTGTACTGTAGGTGTGTATGTTGGAAACTCACATTAGATTTATGTCCATAATGTCTATATATCCCATCACATATCTATTGGACACACCTACTCATTCAAGGGTTTTTCTTTATTTTGACTGTTTTCTACATTGTAGAATACTGAAGACATCGAAACTATGAAATAACACATATGGAGTCATGTAGTAATTCTTTATGTGTTGAACAAATCTAAATATATTTTATATTTGAGATTCTTCAGCCACCCTTTGCCTTTGCAGTTTCTCAACAAGCTTCACCTGGAATGCTTTTCCAACAGTCTTGAAGGAGTTCCCACATATGCTGAGCACTTGTTGGCTGCTTTTCCTACAGTCTGCGGTCCAACTCATCCAAAACCATCTCAATTGGGTCGAGGTCGGGTGATTGTGGAGGCCAGGACATCTGATGCAGCACATCATCACTCTCCTTCTTGGTCAAATAGCCCTTACACAGCCTGGAGGTGTGTTGGGACATTGTCCTGTTGAAAAACAAATGATAGTCCCACGAAGCGCAAACTAGATGAGATGGTGTATCACTGCAGAATGTTGTAGTAGCCATGCTGGTTAAGTTTGCCTTGAATTCTAAACAAATCACAGACAGTGTCACCAGCAAAGCACCATCACACCTCCTCCTCCATGCTTCACTGTGGGAACCAAACATGCGGAGATCATCTGTTCACCTACTCTGCATCTCACAAAGACACAGTGATTTTGACCAAAAATCTCAAAGGACAGATTTCCACCTGTCTAATGCACATTGCTTGTGTTTTATGGCTCAAGCAAGTCTCTTCTTATTATTGGTGTCCTTTAGTAGTGGTTTCTTTGCAGCAATTCCTGATTCATGCAGTTTTGTCTGAACAGTTGATGTTGAGATGTGTCTGTTGCATTTATTTGGGATGCAGTTTCTAAGGCTGGTAACTCTAATGAACTTATCCTCTGCATCAGAGGTAACTCTGGGTCTTCCTTTCCCGTGGCGGTCCTCATTGCTTGTTGGTTTTTGCGACTGCACTTGAAGAAACTTTCAAAGTTCTTGAAACGTTCTGCGTTGACTGACCTTCATTTCTTAAAGTAGTGATGCACTATCATTTCTCTTTGCTTATTTGAGCTGTTCTTTCCATAATATGGATTTATTAAATAGGGATATCTTTCGTATACCTCCCCTACCTTGTCACAACACAACTGATTGGCTCAAATGCATTAAGAAGGAAAGAAATTCCACAAATTAATTGAAATGCATTACAGGTGACAACCTCATGAAGCTGGTTGAAGAATCTCAAATATATTTTGATTTGTTTAACACTTTTTTGGGTTACTACATGATTCCATATGTGTTATTGCTTCACTATTATTCTACAATGTAGAAAATAGTAAAAAATAAAGCAAAACCCTTGAATGAGTAGGTGTTCTAAAACTTTTGACTGGTACTGTGTATATACACTGCTCAAAAAAATAAAGTGAACACTAAAATAACACATCCTAGATCTGAATGAATGAAATAATCTTATTAAATACTTTTTTTCTTTACATTGTTGAATGTGCTGACAACAAAATCACACAACAATTATCAATGGAAAGTCAAATTTATCAACCCATGGAGGTCTAGATTTGGAGTCACACTCAAAATTAAAGTGGAAAACTACACTACACTCCTCTTGCAGGAACTGCTGACACACTCCAGCCAAATGACGTCTCCTTTTGTACTGGCCTGTCTCTTGGTAGCGCTTCCATGCTCTGGACACTCCGCTGACAGACACAGCAAACCTTCTTGCCACAACTCGCATTGATGTGCCATCCTGGATGAGCTGCACTACCTGAGCCACTTGTGTGGGTTGTAGACTCCGTCTCATGCTACCACTAGAGTGAAAGCACCGCCAGCATTCAAAAGTGACCAAAACATCAGCCAGGAATCATAGGAACTGAGAAGTGGTCTGTGGTCACCACCTGCAGAACCACTCCTTTATTGTTGGTGTCTTGCTAATTGCCTATAATTTCCACCTGTTGTCTATTCCATTTGCACAACAGCATGTGAAATTTATTGTCAATCAGTGTTGCTTCCTAAGTTGACAGTTTGATTTCACAGAAGTGTGATTGACTTGGAGTTACATTTTGTTGTTTAAGTGCTCGTCCTAGTATTTCTGTAATTTCTATATTTCTTAATTCCATTCCTTTACTTTTTTAGATTTGTGTGTATTGTTGTGTATTGTTAAATACCACTGCACTGTTGGAGCTAGGAACACAAGCATTTCACTATACCCGCAATAACATCTGTTAAACATGTGTATGCGACCAATAACATTGTATATGATTTGATTTGCATACAGAGAATGTTATTGCATAAGGTCCCACTATCCAGTTTCTGTATACACACACTCAATTGTGAAAAATTTGAATTGGAGGGATGTGTGTGTGAGTTTGTCAGGGGGGAAGAGATGGATAGGGAGCGATGCAATATGTAGTTGATTCAACCCACCTCCCCATGGATCTTGGGACGGTTGAAAAGTTAAGATTTGTTGCTATTTTCTATCTTTTATCAGGGTGCCTATCGCCTGGCTCTTGTCTGCCTGCCTGGCTTCAATAGTCCAGGGTCTCGGCTCTAGCCGCCTGGCAACTCAACTCCCCCTGGTTCTCCCGTCGTGTGCTCTGCTCCGGCTGTACTCTCCGCCCAAGAGCAAATACGACCATGAAGAGGAGATAGACTGGCACACAGTTGCAGCTGCCTTTTTTCCTCGTTAGGTGAAATTATTGTCAATGCTGTTAATGGTGGTTGTTTTTATGTCTCCGTTTGTGTGTGTGTGTGTCTATGTATTATTGGGAGAGATGGGTATCCAAAATAGCCCCCCCCCCCACATACAGACAAAATGACGCTAAACCGTCTCTTAAAATGCAATTACATTTTAAACACAAGAAAATAGGCGCACATATTGTACATTGAGGATGTCTCCTTTTGACAACACACACATTCTGACACAATGTACATCTGATAATGAGTGAACAATAGGCTCATAGGCTCAGACGTATAGGGTCCTGCGCATATAACCTTTATGGGATAGTATCACACACACACACACACACACACACACACACACACACACACACACACACACACACACACACACACACACACACACACACACACACACACACACACACACACACACACACACACACACACACACACACACACACACACACACACACACACACACACACACACACACACACACACACACACACACACTCTTCACATACGCTGCTGCTACTCTGTTTATTATCTATACTGATTGCCCAGTCACTTTTACCCCTACCTACATGTACATATTGCCTCAACTATCTTGTACCCCTGCACATTGACTTGGTACCGGTGTTCCTTGTATAAAGCCTCGTTATTGTTTTTTGATTGTGTTACTATTTCCTTTTTAATTGGCACATTTTTACGACTTTTTAACTCTACATTTATTTATCCTTTATTTTACCAGGTAAGTTGACTGAGAACACGTTATCTTTTGCAGCAACGACCTGGGGAATAGTTACAGGGGAGAGGAGGGGGATGAATGAGCCAATTGTAAACTGGGGATTATTAGATGACCATGATGGTTTGAGGTCCAGATTGAGAATTTAGCCAGGACACTGGGGTTAACACCCCTACTCTTACGATAAGTGCCATGGAATCTTTAATGACCTCAGAGAGTCCCAACATTGTTGGGAAAGGGCTCGTATGTAAGCATTTCACAGTGTTGTATTCGGCGCATGTGACAAATACATTTAATTTGATTTGATCATGGTCTTGATAATAATGTCCATCTTTCACCAGGAGAGTGTTTGATGAGGTGCCAAGTAGGAACCGTTGTGATGTGTGTCTAGGAAGGGAAGGGACATTTTTCAACATGTCCTAGAGAAGGAGCATATGCTGCACTGGCAATATAAAAACCTCATTGTGATAATACAATGTCATTTCTAATCCACATTTAAACCTGTTGAACATTACTGTTAGATGTTGCTGTTTTGATGACTGTTAATGTTTGAACAGTTATTGTTATTATAAGTAGATAAACAAGGACAGTCAAAGAAATGAAAACCCTGTATGGTTGAGATTAGAGGTCGACCGATTATGATTTTTCAATACCGATACCGATTATTGGAGGACCATATTATTGGAGGACCATACATTTGTATTTATTTATTTGTAATAATGACAATTATAACAATACTGAATGAACACTTATTTTAACTTAATATAATACATCAATAAAATCAATTTCGCCTCAAGTAAATAATGAAACATGTTCAATTTGGTTTAAATAATGCAAAAACAAAGTGTTGGAGAAGAAAGTAAAAGTGCAATATGTTCCATGTAAAATATGTGCCATGTAAGAAAGCTAATGTTTCAGCTCCTTGCTCAGAACATGAGAACATATGAAAGCTGGTGGTTCCTTTTAACACGAGTCTTCAATATTCCCAGGTAAGACATTTTAGGTTGTAGTTATTATAGGAATTATAGGACTATTTCCCTCTATACCATTTGTATTTCATTAACCTTTGACTATTGGATGTTCTTATAGGCACTTTAGTATTGCCAGTGTAACAGTGTAGCTTCCGTCCCTCTCCTCGCTCCTCCCTGGGCTCGAACCATCAACACAACGGCAATTAGCGCGCGCTAACTAGCTAGCCATTTCTCTTCGGTTACACAAGCCTCATCTCGGGAGTTGATAGGCTCGAAGTCATAAACAGCGCAATGCTTGACGCACCATGAGTGCAACGAGAGAGACGTCGTTATTGCTTTGTACTAGCATGATTGGGTCCCCCGAGCTGACAAGGTGAAAATCTGTCATTCTGCCCCTGAACAAGGCAGTTAACCCACCGTTCCTAGGCCGTCTTTGAAAATAAGAATGTGTTCTTAACTGACTTGACTAGTTAAATAAAGATTAAATAAAGGTGTAAAAAAAAAAATTGGCGCCCAAAAACACAGATTTCCGATTGTTATGAAAACTTGAAATCGGCCCTAATGAATCGGCCATTCCGATTAATCGGTCGACCTCTAGTTGAGATGGCACCAGGTCATTCCTAGGTCACAAAGCTAGATGTTGCTATGTTCTTGAATATGTTACATACCAGGAACCTGTTGAATTGAAGCCGTGTGAAGTTGATTGACAAATGCAAATCCTCTGATAATGATCTGTATTCTACACCCAAACATAGGTGATCAAATCTTATGTAATTTCCTTGCCATCACAGGATATTTTGTCATTGTGCCTTGGTGCACACAATGCCAGTTTGATGCCATTGATGTGGGGGAATATATCTCAAGGTATAAGGGGGTAGTTGGTATAATGAGTGTCTTAAACAACTTGCTTCCCCCCCCGCTGCCCATAAAGTGTCACACGACTCAAAGAATCTTGCTGAAAATTCTGTGTTAGTGTGTAGTGTTGCTCGATGAAAAAGTCAGAATGCCATTGTGAATGTAATGCTGTATAGTGTGTATCAGTGTCTGTGTTAAGTTCATAGACAGTTTGACTCTATCAGGGCTAAAAACACCATGTTCCAACATGGAAAACAAGAGGAAGATATATTTTTGTCCAGCAGAAATATCCTCTTGAGAGGTGGGGTTATCTGATAGATTGGTGTGAAGAGGTTTTGCTGATCTCCCCTTGCAAGGGTAGTTTTTCTCTCATGGGGCTATGAAGGATACACCTGCACTGGACCATCCATCACTATGACGATGCTGGGCAGTGGGTAACTATGGTGCTATCGCTATCTACCATCACACCTGCCCTCTCATGGCCCACAGAGCAATTTCCAGGCAGGGGGAAGCTGATCCCCCCCTCCTCCATGTTATTGACTACTTCCTATTTTCCTTCCCTCTTCCCCTTCTCTTTCTGTGGGTTCATTCTTCTCATCGTGTCCCACCCTGTCATCTCCCCTGGACCATTATCAGGGAGACAGCTCCTGCTCATTAAGGAGTTAATTTTCTCTGTCCTATCTCTGATTTGTATAGTGAACCTAAAGCACTGTGAATTCTTTAAATTTCTTCTGTGTTATCAAAAGGGGAATGGGGGATATTTAATCGTTTAAGTAGTCTTCCTGGGGACTCTTTTTTTTTTGCTCTTCCCAGCAATGTAAAGAAATCCTGCTGAAGCCGCCCAGCTCAGTAATTCAGTTTTTAAAGCATGAAAAAAACCCCAGACTTGATGAAATTCCACTATCAGCTCCGAACCAATATGCAAAATATCTCGCTGGAAATCAAATAGCTATTATGTTTTCATTTCCACGTCGGCGTATTTGCTTAATGAAGAGGAGACAGATCAGACCAGCAGAGAGAGTCTGCAGGAGCCGATAACCGAGAACGGCTCCCAGCTATCCGCACAGAGTGACGCTCCCAGTCACAGCGTTTTTTTTCAGAGCGAGAGGGAAGGGGGGGGTAGAGAGGGAGGAAGGGAGAGGAAGAAAGAGGGAGAGCAAGACTATAAAAGGGAGATGGCAGGGTGAAAAGGGGATAAATAGAGGGATGATGATTATAGGACGAAGAGAGGGATGTAGTAAAGGGACAAGAGAAAGTGGGAGAGAGATTTAGTTTAGGGAGGTGTAAAGGAAAATGGGGGAAGTGTTTGTCAAAGCTTCTGTACCTCATTGCTCTGTCCGGGGATTTGACTGTTTGATGTTTGACGTCCTGCTGTCACGTCCACATTCGGGATCAGGCGGGCCCTGTTTGAAGTGCTCCAATGCCCTGTGCATATAAATATCATTACCACACATTATCATCATATTATAATCACACTCATTATCATAAATATTGTAATCGCTCATTCATATGATTTCACTGATGGTGTTGAGACGTTTTATGCAGATATATTTTTCTATTTAGTTGCAGGCTATAACTCTCATATCTGTCTGCATATATTTTACCACTGTCTGGCTGTTTTTAGTCTGGTTGTATTTAACAGTTGTGTGACAGAGTACTGCTCACAGATATGCTACTGATTTATAAAGTGAGGGAATAAAATGAGGCTCGTCACAACGTCAGACCAATTCTTACATAAATATATTGTGTTGTGATATGTCTTGCCATCCAGGTCTGGTCATATTGTATATCAGTACACTTTTTATATATTTTCTATAATGGCTATGTGCCCTAATCATGGATACCAGAATATCAAGTTGTTTTGAAGTAGGTCATGTGTAATTGTATCTACGACACCACACGTCCTGCGCGTGATGGTCTTGTGGGTGGATATTCTAACAGTTTTCAATGTAATGTTATCTTACTGTTGTCTAGGTTACAACTCGGCCCGATTTGTATATTTAATCCTTGATACCTACATGTACCTCTGATGATTGAATATGCCTTAAGGTGCTTTTGTATAGCCATGTTTTGTATTGTATTCACACCCACTATGCCCACTAGCATATTGAGTGTGTGCGGGCCTTTTTGTTCTTTTCATATTTACTTTATTAGTCTAGCAGCTATGTCTTCTATGACATGAGATTCAGCCACTCAAATGTGGATGACTTATTTTCTGTTCCACAACCCCAACATTCTACATAAAACGTGTGTTTATGAAAGAAAGGTAGGTAGTGTACCAACCATACTTATTTCCCATTTATGCCCATGTACAAGCATTGTAGAGTGTGTGACTGCCCACTGGCCTGTGGATTCTCTCCAGCCTCTATGTGGGCCTGGGTCTTCACTGATGGCTGTTGAGGGAGCCAAGGAGTGGTATGATCATTCTGAACCCAGTTCGAGTGGTGTGCCGGCCCCTATCCATTGCTCTAACTCTCTACACCTGTCTGTCTTCAGCCAGACCACAGTGAGTCCCTGCCACTCATCAGCTGGTAGGGCAGTGAGAGTCCTCAGGCTTATCGGCTATGTCAGGGACTGTGGTGACATCAGTCACGTGGCACCCGTCACTTCACTGCACCCTGGTCTGTCATCTGTCGGTCAGTAGAGTACTTAACCATCATTGCAGGAGATTTGGAGATCTGCAGAGGGATCAATAACGTCACCAGGATTTCACAGGTGTTTAAAAATTGATATGTTTTGCTAGATTTTTGAACATTTTCTGAGAAATCAATGAAGTCATCATTGCCTCGGATCATATACAATTTTTTGTTGTTGTTGCTAGACATCAAATTAGAGAAATCAATCTGGTCGCATGGACTGAATTCTTTGCACAGTATAACAAAAGCTGAATTATGATCATTGAAATGGGCTTTGAACCCTCTAGGGGTTCAAGCTGGGAAGACATTATAGAACAGAAGTTTACATAATGTTTGGTTCGTTATTCCCTTTAATCTGATCAATAAGAGGCTCCTCTTCAGCATGTGACTCAGTCAGGTAGCCCAGTTCCCTCCTCAAGAGTACATACCAAAGGGGCCTCTCTTACTCTAAATATCCTCCTTTAAGGTTTTCTTCTTTCTCACAAATCTCTGATTGTCTGATACAAGTAGCGCTTCTCTTCTAGTTTTACTGTTTTGTAAGATGGTTATTAATGTAAGAGCTGGCAAGGGGTGGCGGCTGTTTAATCAGGCTTGTTGAGCATGCAGGTTTGATGTGTTGTCTCTGTGTTTAATCACCGCTGCTGAGCACACTGGTTTGATGTGGACGGCGAGTTAATAAAGCAGTATCTCCTCTGCCTTCATCAGCTCAACACTTTGTTCTGTGCTGCCTTAGAGTGGCAGATAGAGTTAGAGGCTGCTCTGAGTTCTTCCCCCTTCTCTCTCTCTTTTTCACTCATGTCCTTAAGATTACCAACTTCTGTGTCACAGATGCATGCAGGCTAGTATTTGTGTGTGTCTCTGTGAGAAAGAACACATATGACTGGCTTGAGACTTATTTCAGAATCTGGCTTATGGCATCAGTGCAGGTCATACTACCTGTCTCTCACATGTAGATATTCAGTGGTTCAATACTTTTTGGATTGATATTCCGGACACTTGCTCCTCAAATCATACTAAGCTACAACTCTGTGAACAACTCTGTGAACAACTCTGTGAACAACTCTGTGAACAACTCTGTGTGATACATTCCTGGGTTGTTTTTCAGTTAGGTAATGTACGTAATTAGATTGGTTAGCAAAGTAATTTATTTATCCCATTCTTTGATTTGTTCAGTCAAATTCTGATATCCATTTATTTAACGAGTTTTAAAAGTTATAATTAGTGGTTATAACTTTGAAAAGTGCAAATAAAGTTGGATGGTACAATGCTTATCAAGTAGCCTGTACTATCCTTTCTTCCAACTATCCTGAAGAGAGAAAAATATAATATTTCTTAGTAGATAAAAGAGGCCAAAGTTAAAACTTTTTCCACACCATTTGATGTCTGAAAGCAGTGATGCGGCGATTGATTCATTAAACCAGAACAGTAATGAGGAAAGAAATCATAATTCAAACTTACATTTTAAACACGAAATATAATTGGAATTTTATACAGAGAAGTCTCTTTGTACAATTATGATTAAAGGAAAATTAATTGTATGAAAATGTTCTCACAGATACTGAAAATTATATCAACCAAAGCTCGAGCCACATAATTCAAAAAATATTGTGTTCGAGATCGATCTTTTTCCTTTCCTCTATTTTTTTTTTAAGGTTCAAATCTAACTGTTAATTTTATCTGAAATTACAGTGAACCATTACAGTGAAATTAGCCTAAAGATGTTTCATTTACAAAGACAGAAACACTTTTGTCAGGCAGCAATTGTTTCCAAGCATTATCTCCGCCTCGTTTTAATTGCTTGGAAGTGAAATTAACAGAATTAGAAAAATAGCTTTTTCCTTTTTCTACAAGACTCTTTATTCACGGGTATTGTTGTGTGCTTTGTATAGATTATAGGGCTCTTTGTTCTATGAGTGTAAATATATACGCCCCCGGTCACGGCTTTAGCTTGGAACAATCCCACTTCGCTCATCACAACCTCATGGAAATTAATTTACAAACTATGGGGTAAAATTCCATTTTAATATGCAGCATTAATTTGACTAAAATGTACTTGTTTAAAATGATGCGTTGTGCCCCAATACTTAATTGTTATGCCTTGTGTATGCATTTGTTTGTTTTTTTCTCCCATGGTAATCAGTAGAATGTTAACCATTTACACTGACTTGACAGTTCCTAATCCTCTTTATGGAATAGGTCTGTGGATTAATTTATAATCTGTCTCTCAGTGTTCTCATGGGAATAGGCTGTGAAGTTATGTCTACAGAGAGTTGTTTCATCCAATGTGATTTGAAATACTGGTGGGGTCTCATGGAGAACTATTAAATATTAGAGGGGTCTCATGGAGAACTAGTAAATATTAGAGGGGTCTCATGGAGAACTAGTAAATATTAGAGGGGTCTCATGGAGAACTATTAAATATTAGAGGGGTCTCATGGAGAACTATTAAATATTAGAGGGGTCTCATGGAGAACTATTAAATATTAGAGGGGTCTCATGGAGAACCTTTTCTGTGTGTTTCTCAAACACTAAGGAGAGAGCAGCACCCATTAGAAATAACAATGAGAACGTTTATCTATGTATTTTCCCGACCCGTACCAATGGAACGAGACAATGAAGAGCAGCAACGTGATGAAGGGGACAGGGTCTGAGGTTTTGTGTTTTCATCCTTTGTTTTATTTAGTCTGAATGACAATTAATATAATGCATATGAATTCATTTTAATTATTATAAAACATAATATTCAAAATCTCTATTATCATGCGTTAATTTAGGCTATCCTCACCGGTCTAAAATAGCCCAGCAGTGTAATCGTGAGTAGTCAGCAGGGATTATAGAAATGCAATGTCAGGTGTGATGTGAGTTAATCCTTTTATGACAGTATTAAAACCCCTTTAATGTACAAAATATAAAATGTATTATCAGTGTTGTGTTCAGGGAATGGCAACATTTTCCCCACGCATTCAATCTATTGCGCAGAATTCGATATCCTTAATTTTTCGTGGGCCACACCTAATTCTACGAGACCAATTTTACAAGGGACATGAAATGTAAAATGAAATAACTTCAGAGTTTTCTGTTCAGTAATCTCTACTGGATAGTGACAGCACAATATTCTATTGTAATTTTATTCAATTCAAATTGATAAATCTATCGTCATGAATTTCAGGCTCCCGAGTGGCACAGTGGTCTAAGGCACTGCATCTCAGTGCAAGAGGCATCACTACAGTCCCTGGTTTGAATCCAGGCTATATCACATCCGGCCGTGATTGGGAGTCCCATAGGGCAGCGCACAATTGGCCCAGCATTGGCTGGGGTAGGCCATCATTGTAAATAAGAATTTGTTCTTAACTGACTAGCCTAGTTAAATAAAGATTAAATTAAAAATTAAAAATGAATTAGGGTATGGATTTCCTCACCTGATGTTATTATGCTGTGGGATAGTGGTTTGATGCCTTCACATAAATGAGTAAAAATGTTCAATTTAATTAAATGCTCCCTCTTGTTTCTTCTGGAAGGTTCTACTGGGGAGCTGGAAGGTGACGAGGACAACACACCTGATGACGTCAGCCTATCAGGCGATGAGGGTGGCGCCTCGGACCCAGAGGACTCAGCAGAATGTGACAGCTCCAGTCCACCACCATATACCCCCCTGTACATTGAAGGTGAGCTCTCCCATCTATGTTTACCCCCCTGTACAATTAATATGCGCTCTCTCAGCCTGGGGTAGCACTGAGAAACATACAGTTGTTCTCTTGAAAATCTTTACTCATTTATGTGAAGGCATCAACCACTAACCCACAGCCCAATAACATCAGGTGAAGGAATCCATACCCTAATTCATTTTAATTTTTAAAATGCATTTACCTTTATTTAACTAGGCTAGTCAGTTAAGAACACATTCTTATTTACAACGATGGCCTAACCATGCAACAGAACTCAGGGAGTGCCTGGTGTCATCTTAGCTCAGATCTCTAGGCTGGTAAGCTCAGATGCTGTGAACGTCATGGCTCTGTGCCAGTGTTCCCAAACATATGCCCCTCAAATTCTAGTGCCAGTGCCAGCTCCCTGGTTCCCCTCTTAAATACCGCTTTCCATTCTCCTCCAGGGCATCAATGCTTTTTGGAAAGTGCCCTGTTTCATTCTGTGGAGCTTTCTGTGGTGAGCTCGTCATGTCAGTTGGTTAATACAACAGTTAGACTTCTGTTATGGCACCATGATCTTGGAGATTGATAGCATCGTCTCAGTCTCGTTGTCAGTCATTTTGTACTAGTAATTCATTTGATACTTGTCTTTCTTCACTACTGTAGGTAAGACTGAGGCCTAATTGTTATGTTGACTCAAGGATTATTTCATATTTGGATTGATGATTTCAATGATTCACCCTATTTATAATTTCTTGATTAGTTGTACGTTAAAATATACATTCTGTGGTTCCTGGGTTATAAGTTATAAACTCTCTCAAATCAACTGCCAGTCCTATGTAACCACTAAACTCGTAAATTCATCATATCTCAATATCTCACTACTTGTTCATTGTTAACATAAACTGTACAGAATAGGTACACACCATAAATTAATGTTAAAAAATATCATTTCACATGTCCATATGTCTAAAGCATCGACCAAGGTTTCCTTTTGACCAGATCTTGGCATCACTGCTTGGCCCCACATCTTTTCCTCAGATTTTCCACTTATCCTGTGATAGTGGAGTTTGGAGAAATATTATTTTGAGTTATTCAAGATTTCTGTATTTCTTATTTCAATCTAAAAAAAATCCTGCTCTTGTGAAATTTGGGGCTGGAGTGATACGCGTCTGTTCGTTGGCTTGGTTTGATAAACCCATGTACATTCTGTCAGGTGTTAATCAAGACTACATTAGAGATGACCCATTTGTGTGTATGTGTGTGTGTGTCACCTTCAGCTTGTATACTGCAGGTGAGGATGAGAGAATTAAATGTGATTGTGTTGATTGTTGATTACAAATCAAATGTTGATTACATTTCAGAGGCAAATAGTGTATAATTTTGTGTGTTTCTGTTTTTCTCTCGTCTTTGTCTTCTTCCCCGCAACTGAATGGAGAAAAGCGACACGTCACCTTGTTGATTTAACTCTCTCTCCCTGGGGTTCCTCAGTTGCCCAGTGCTGCCATTATCATCTCTCTGTAAATCAACCGTGTTTGACGAACCTGCTCTTTCAACCTGGGATCAATACCAGGTCTTTATCAGGCCAGCACTGGCTAATAAAGGCAAGGTCCCTTATCCACCATCTGGGAGAGAGAAACAGAGGCGATAACCGCCTGATAACTTTGAGAGAAAAACACATTCTACCAGTAACAGGACCCGTTCTGTGTTCATCTTCTAGCCAGAAAACACATATATTAATTCACACAGTAAAATGAACACACACACACACACACACACACACACCACTCATCTGCTCAATCCATCTCTCTCTGTCATGGTGTGACTTTGCTTCCTTTCAATGTTCCTTTAATCTCTGCGTCTGATGTGGTCTATGGTCTACAGGTGAATGCAGAAACTAACTGAAACAAGAACCCTTGTCTGAGACATTAGGCTTATCAAAATATGGTAGTCAAAAACTGGTGAGTGAGAGAGGCCAACACTACTGCTCCAAATATCTCTCTCTTTTCTTAGGGCCTTTGCGATCAAGTAGCATCCCTGTTTTTGTCTCTAAGGGAACTGGTGGAGTTCAGAGCAGACAACAACGCAGTAGGGAGGGAGATGCAGAATGAATAAGAAGTTGGGGAGGACAAAGAGGAATCTGTGTGTAGAAGTTCAGGTTGTTGGGTGACTTTGCCCTGCAGGTGTGACGGGAAGTTCTGCTTATCAGATTGATGGAGGCTGTCTCGGTTGGGTGGGGGTGGAGGAGAGGAGGAAGGGTGGGGGGCAGAGAAGGGGGGGGGGTAGTGGTAGAGAGTGAGGGAGAGAGGGGGCGGCAGAAAAGTCTCTGTTGACTCCTCCTCGACTCAGATGATATGCGAGATAATATTGATAATATTAAACGCAATAACTGTGGTTCCAGCTCCTCTCCCCCAGCTGAGCGCTGCAGGATAAAATCAATGTGCCATTCAATGTGATTTATAGCTGAAAATAACGGGACTGTTTAGGCAGGGTGGGAGGATTGGTAGTGTGTGTGTGTGTGTGTGTGTGGGGGGGGGGTCTGATGTGCTGGGAAAGGCTGAGTGAGTGTGTGTGTGTATATGGGGTGGAATGGAGAGGTGGACGTGGTGGGTGTTGATGGTTGATTTATTTGACGATGCAGATCTAATCTCCAACTGTTACATTAATAACAGCACCTCGGCGTCACGTGGGCTGACGTTTATGGCTGGTATCGATCGAGAGCTATCGCTGTTTATCTGAGCGGGAATGCAATGGTAAACATGCCCTTTGTGCACACGACTGAGGTGTTATCGGGGTGGGGTGATGGGGAGGGGGCAGGGGCGGGAGGGAGAGTCCCTCTGATTAAGCTGTTGGCTAATAATCAACCCATTTGGCCAGGTAGGAACACTCTGGAAGTAAAGTGTATGATACCAAAGTCAAAGAGGAGGTTGAGTTCTCCATACAGTGATCACTTCGATCAGAGGGAGCGATTCAGTAGTCACCTTCATCAAAGACAGACAGGGATATTGATGGCAGTGATTAGAGTGTATATTGTGTCTGTCTGTGTCTTTGTTGAAGGTGATTTGCCTTTATGAGACAGAGAGAAACAGAGAAAGAGAGGGAGAGATCACTAGACATGGTCTCTAATGAGGTTTTCTCTCTGTGGTCCATCTCCATACTGTGTTACACAGCTATGGAGGCTTTATTCTGAGGGCTTTGATCAACAGACAGGAACCACTACTGACGAGGAAAGTCTGTATGGGGTAGATGCAATGTACACACGCACACACTCACTTGTTTTGAAGTGACATTACACACACACACACACACACACACACACACACACACACACACACACACACACACACACACACACACACACACACACACACACACACACACACACACACACACACACACACACACACACACACACACACACACACACAGAAGAAATAAATGAAGAGGAGGATGTATAAATACTGTCGCCTCTGGATGGACATCTAGCGTCTTATGAATTGTCTTTATTTTTATAATGTCTCTAGTATGATATTATACACCAACCCTGTTGTTTGTGTGGATGTCTCATTATTCTAATGACCTCTTCTTTAAACAGAGCCAAGGACACATGACTGCCTTGGTGCATCTGATGATGAGGATGAGGAACAGAAAGGTCCAACTCACACGGAAGAAGTGGGGGAGGAGATGGAAGAGGAGGAAGACGGGCTACATTGGAGAGGTCCAGGTGAGTCAGTTTGTCTGTCTGTCCGACTGGTCTGAGACTGTGAATCCATGTCTAGTTTTGCTCACTATTCTGTCTTGTTTGTTGTTTAGAGCATGTGTTATGTGTTTTTGTGTCATAATATCGTCTTAACTAAGGGTTAGAGGTGTAACGGTTCACCAACCCGTGGTTCGGTACATATGGCTGTTTTGGGGTTACGGTTGGGTTGGGTTTCTATACAGCGGGAAAATGAAATGCCAGCAGTTACTGTAGTTAATTTTCATTTATAGAGAAAAATATTGGTATTCCTGATTCCAGATATGATCATGAGTCAAAATACCTGATGAAATGCCTTAAATGAAAACACGATTACTCATCAACGACAACAATAAAATAAAGTGCAATATGCGTGTGAAATCAATATGTAAACATGGCTCAGACATTGTATAGGCCTATGCTACGTTTTCTTACAAAGAGAAAAATATGAGCACTTGTGACTCATAAAGGGGGCGTGTCTGTAGCATGGTACTTGTCATTTCCCACTCCAGGGTAATGTGATGGGCTGTCACTGTGAAGTAGCTCTGTAGCCCTGGAGGTTCATCCATCTGTAGTAAGCACAACACAGGGTGCCAATTCTTTGAAAACTTCAGCTTTGCTTATATAGAGCGGGTACTAGCTGTTTGCTGAAATGGGTGTAAGGGGGAAGTTTGTAATGTGTGTCGAGCACTTTCATGAGGTGCTGAAACTCCCTATTCTTCTCAACCACTGAGAATGGGTGCATATCCATGGCTATGAACATACCTATCGCTCTAGTCATTTCTCTGGCCCAGTCAGCTGCAAAGGGCTGCTTGAATGCAGAGGGGAGATGAAGTTGTGTTGTTTCTGTGAGTTTCTGTCTTGCTCCGCAGGTAGGAATACTGGGGTGATGTCGGCGTAAATTCGTCAGCATGTTTGAGGTGTTGGCAGCTGTATAGGCTATTCTCGTTGAGCAGTGGCGACATACTCTCTCTGTCCATCCCCTTTGTAATCTACTGGGAAGACAAAATGTTCCCAAACTGAAGATTTAAATGACGATGGAGAATCTTCCTCCAGGTTTATCGACCCCACCACTCTCCATCGTACAGAGCTAGTTCCCGGATGCGCCTTACAAAAGGACAGTTTGAAATGCGGCAATTAAGATGAGAATTTTGATTACAGCGTGCGCATAGGCTCTAGTTGTTTTAATGGAAGAGCCTGAAAAAAATGTCTGCTCAGATTTACTCAAGAGGCATGCAACGCAGCGAAGGCATAGCCTATATGCCTAGTGCTTTTTATTGGTTTATTTTTTATGTATTCATTCGGGCTCACAGTGCAGACAAAACGCGAGGTCCCCGTACCGAACGGTTCAGTACGAATGCGTGTACCGTTACACCCCCCAACACTTTACTGTTTTGTAAAGTACGTGTGAGTGTGTTTAAGCTGCTGTGTTATTGTGTAGATGGTGTGTTGTGTCCAGGCTGTTGTTTGGGAGAAGCAGCCATTAACGTGACAATGGGATTTTATTCAACTTGTAACAAAAACATGTCTTAGAGCACAAACATGGACCAGAGAAGATAACAAGCAATTGCCATAATTTTATTTTTTTCCTCTCTCTTATCATAGCTGTTTTGTTATTTATTTTTCTTCTCTTGTGTTGCCTACAATGGGTTCAATAATGTAAGGATCCACAGGATCTATCTTTCATATTTCTTTTCAAGCTGTGCATGTGTGCTTGTGTGTGCCCATCGGTGTGCGTGTGTCCATGTTTTAATTCTTCTAGTTGAGGATGTTTTCATTATCGTCATGTCCCAGCCTGTCCCTTTAACAGTAATTGAAGCGATATTAATTGCTGTGTGGTTGCTGGTTGATGGCAGCACAGTGATGTTAGTGTGATAGGCTTTTTCCTCACAAACTAACTGCCGGGAGAGCGAGAGAGGGGGAGCGAGTGAGAGATAGCCCTTCTATCAGTACTGGAGCAGGCGCTGTCTTTATCAGGAGCACGATTGGCAAAAGGGAAACTTTGACCGGTCTGAATTTTTCTCTTATCGTTAAGAACCCCCCCCCCCACCCAACCTCTCTCTTCCATCCACCCCCACCACTGGTTTCTCCATCACCACTAACAACCCCCCCCAACACAGACATGCACTCATTCCCTCTTGTTTTTTTCTCTCCCTCTCTTTTTTTCTGAATGTTAGGAGTGGAGTCATGGTGAACGTGGTCTTGTTCATACATTCGTTTAGGCTCTATCAGCTATTTCCCACAAGCCTCTGGGAGAGGAACATTTTCTTGTATGGAAAAGGCTTTTATCTCCGTCTTCTTTATGAGTCTTAGCATTCCGCTCATTCCTTACTGTCACTTAGTTTATCTCTGTTTTGGTTCAGACTGATATCTGTTTTTGTCCCCTGGCTGTCCATCTGTCTGTCCGTCTGTCTGTCCACCTGTCTGTCCATCTGGGTATGGGGATTTCAGGTGGTTTAGACTAGAGAGCAGGGTCTGGTCAGGTCCTCACCACAGACATCCCAAGCTTCATCACACCCATCTTCCTCTCCTTACTTGCTCTTTCTTCCTCCCTCTCTGCGTCTCTCTCTCTCTCTCTCTCTCTTGCTCCCCCAAGCTGTCCAACTTAACCATTTTCCTCCTCACAAATGCAGACTGTCATGCTCATGTCTGCCAGAGATTGGTGCTTGCCCTCAATTGATCTACTTTCTAGATGTTTATGTCATGGCAGCCACGCCTCATGTGGGAAATTTGATATATTCTGTCTTCAGACCCTCTCTTCTCATCTCTCTCTCTCTCTGTCATAATGAGTCAGTGATGAACACAATCATTCATATTTTTCATACATTTACAGTGTAGAAATATTTTCCATGTAATTTCCAATCCTGGCCAAAATTAGAATGTGAATTAGAATTAGTGTGAATTAGAATTAGAGTGTGAATTAGAATGTATCTGTTTACACATTATTTCAGCAATTCTTTATAGAAATTGTATTTATATTTTCTTAAACCTATTTAGCTGCTTTATATTATATTGCATTGTGTCATTTCTACTGCCCGGACACTACATTTCAGACTAACAGAAGAAAGATTCATTGTATTGGCTGAAAATAAGACAATTCTTCTCATGCCTATGTTTGTCGACCACATTCGTTTCCTGTTATTTGAAAATAGAATTAGACAATTCCCACCAGAATTCAATCAGTATCCAACTTTTTTTCTGGAGCCAGTATATGTTTGGGGACATTGGCCTGTGTAGGGTGCCGTCTTTCGGATGGGACATTGCCCTGTGTAGGGTGCCGTCTTTCGGATGGGACATTGCCCTGTGTAGGGTGCCGTCCTTCGGATGGGACATTGCCCTGTGTAGGGTGCCGTCTTTCGGATGGGACATTGCCCTGTGTAGGGTGCCGTCTTTCGGATGGGACATTGCCCTGTGTAGGGTGCCGTCTTTCGGATGGGACATTGCCCTGTGTTGGGTGCCGTCTTTCGGATGGGACATTGCCCTGTGTAGGGTGCCGTCTTTCGGATGGGACATTGCCCTGTGTAGGGTGCCGTCTTTCGGATGGGACGTTGAACCGGTTTCCTGACTCTGTGGTCATTAAAGATCCCATGGAACTTACAGTGCCTTGCGAAAGTATTCGGCCCCCTTGAACTTTGCGAACTTTTGCCACATTTCAGGCTTCAAACATAAAGATATAAAACTGTATTTTTTTCTGAAGAATCAACAACAAGTGGGACACAATCATGAAGTGGAACGACATTTATTGGATATTTCAAACTTTTTTAACAAATCAAAAACTGAAAAATAGGGCGTGCAAAATTATTCAGCCCCTTTACTTTCAGTGCAGCAAACTCTCACCAGAAGTTCAGTGAGGATCTCTGAATGATCCAATGTTGACCTAAATGACTAATGATGATAAATACAATCCACCTGTGTGTAATAAAGTCTCCGTATGAATGCACCTGCACTGTGATAGTCTCAGAGGTCCGTTAAAAGCGCAGAGAGCATCATGAAGAACAAGGAACACACCAGGCAGGTCCGAGATACTGTCGTGAAGAAGTTTAAAGCCAGATTTGGATACAAAGAGATTTCCCAAGCTTTAATCATCCCAAGGAGCACTGTGCAAGCGATAATATTGAAATGGAAGGAGTATCAGACCACTGCAAATCTACCAAGACCTGGCCGTCCCTCTAAACTTTCAGCTCATACAAGTAGAAGACTGATCAGAGATGCAGCCAAGAGGCCCATGATCACTCTGGATGAACTGCAGAGATCTACAGCTGAGGTGGGAGACTCAAATCTGGCCTTTATGGAAGCGTGGCAAGAAGAAAGCCATTTCTTAAAGATATCCATAAAAAGTGTTGTTTAAAGTTTGCCACAAGCCACCTGGGAGACACACCAAACATGTGGAAGAAGGTGCTCTGGTTAGATGAAACCAAAATTGAACTTTTTGGCAACAATGCAAAATTTTATGTTTGGCGTAAAAGCAACACAGCTCATCACCCTGAACACACCATCCCCACTGTCAAACATGGTGGTGGCAGCATCATGGTTTGGGCCTGCTTTTCTTAAGCAGGGGCAGGGAAGATGGTTAAAATTGATGGGAAGATGGATGGAGCCAAATACAGGACCATTCTGGAAGAGAACCTGATGGAGTCTGCAAAAGATCTGAGACTGGGACGGAGATTTGTCTTCCAACAAGACAATGATCCAAAACATAAAGCAAAATCTACAATGGAATGGTTAAAAAATAAACATATCCAGGTGTTAGAATGGCCAAGTCAAAGTCCAGACCTGAATCCAATCGAGAATCTGTGGAAAGAACTGAAAACTGCTGTTCACAAATGCTCTCCATCCAACCTCACTGAGCTCGAGCTGTTTTGCAAGGGGGAATGGGAAACAATTTCAGTCTCTCGATGTGCAAAACTGATAGAGACATACCCCAAGCGACTTACAGCTGTAATCGCAGCAAAAGGTGGCGCTACAAAGTATTAACTTAAGGGGGCTGAATCATTTTGCACGCCCAATTTTTCAGTTTTTGATTTGTTAAAAAAGTTTGAAATATCCAATAAATGTCGTTCCACTTCATGATTGTGTCCCACTTGTTGATTCTTCACAAAAAAATACAGTTTTATATCTTTATGTTTGAAGCCTGAAATGTGGCAAAAGGTCGCAAAGTTCAAGGGGGGCGAATACTTTCGCAAGGCACTGTATCTTAAGAGTAGGGGTGTTAACCCCGATGTCCTGGCTAAATTCCCAGCCTGGCCCCATTCCATCATGGTCACCTAATATTCCCCAGCTTCCAATTGGCTCGTTCATCCCCTCACCTCTCCCTTGTAACTATTCCCCAGGTCATTGCTGTAAATGAGAATATGTTCTCAGTCAGCTTACCTGGTAAAATATAGTGTGATTAGTGTGTTATTTATCCTGGTATGACCATACGATAAGTGGTTATCGTATGGTTGTAATCTACACTTTCACCCAACTGATTTATATGAGTATAGACAATAGTTATCAAGAAGTGTTTTGAATTTCTTATTTACGTTCACTGTCATCTATCAAAACATCGCCTTTGTGGCATTTATTTATAGTGAAAATCATGAAAATCAAAAAGATGCTTTGATTATAAGCAATATTTAAAAAAGTGCTTTCTAGAACCTTGGGGTTCTTCGGCTGTCCTCATAGGAGAAACATTTGAAGAACTTGGTTGCAGTTAGTACCATTTTGGGTTCCAAGGGGTTCTACATGGAACCCAAAAGGGTTCTTTCTGGAACCAAAAAGGGTTATTCTATGAGGACGGAACCCTTTTGGAACTGAGTGTAGCTCAAATATCTCTTTAATGAATGATATTCTTGCTATATTTTGCCGACCATTGTCTTCATTCTGAAAGGAATCGTGAAGATGAGGTGTGTGTGCGTGCGTGTGTGTGTGTGGGGGGGGGGTTTGATGAGGGTGTGGTGGTGCAGAATAAAAGACAGTGGCTGGGACCCAGTGTCAGGCAGGAATAGTGTGATACGGTAAAGCTGCCTTTTCATCTAGAATATGTCCCGCTGCATGATATGCAAAATAAATGATGAAGATAGAAAATATATATTTTCAATGACCTTGCTGGCTGGAGGGTTTGATATTTTCTTCTCTGCTTCAAATTCTTGATATGCAAATCGCCGTCACAGTAATCCCTTGTGGCTCCCGGACCATCACTCCTGTCTATCCTCTACATACAGAACAGAACAGACCGAGTGTCACTGAGCTGCAGAATCAGACCCGGAGGACCTAGCAGACTGGCAAAATCATTCCTGCCATGCTAGCATTTTACACTATCCTTATCCTCCAGAGTTATTCAAATGACCACCAATAAAACATTATGATTATTAATAATTATCAGACAGGGTGGATTTGTTTTGGTATAATTTTTTATTATAGGGGAACATGGAGAGGCATAGAATATGCATATCATCAATGGCATAAAAATGATGATAATTTATTTGTGGGAGCAGGTGGTGGAAGTGGGGCTCTGATAGGAAGGTGTGTATAGTAGGTTAGGTTCTCTGTCAGCAGAGGGGCTGAATCTGCATGTCCCTCTATAGGAGATCTTTGCAGAGGGAATTAGACAGAAGAGGGATGAGGGATGAGCTGAACTGACCTGGAAAAGGCAGAGGTTGAACTCAGATGGCTCCTGAGAGGTATACCAAAACCAAAGTATTGAATATAGTTTACTCATTTTAATCGTTACTTCATAAAAAATTATGACAATAATTATTATGAAGTCTTGTTTTTTAATCTAGATGTGAATATGTGAATCATAAAGCAAATTCATGTACCTAACAGGAAGGTTTGTAACATGCCTTATGTTTTGGAGGGAAGAGTTTTGGAGACAATATTTTCCTGTGACAGAGCTTTTTCCATCACCATTCAGAAAATTAAAGTCCGTAACGTTATTTGGAAAATTTGCATTGCGTGACTTTTTTTTGTCTGTGGAAAGATATTCATTAAAAGTGGATCTTATTCAAATGAGTTTTGTGTAACAGGTTGCAGTAAATACGTTTTACTGTTGCTTGCAGAAGGCAGTGGTATCAAGTGTAGTGATAAGACATTTGCATAATGTTTTTCAAAAGAATAAAACTAATAGCACTTAACCTTATGGTCTGTGTAACGGTCGTCGTATGAAGGAGAAGAGGAGGACCAATGTGCAGCGTGGTAAGTGTCCATATTGATAATTTATTATCACGAGAACACAAAACAAAATAACAAAAGAGAATGAACGAAACAAAACAGTCCTGTCTGGTGTAGACACAAAACAGAAAACAATCACCCTCTAAACACAATAGAAAACAGGCTCCCTAAATATGGTTCTCAATCAGGGACAACGATTGACAGCTGCCTCTGATTGAGAACCATACCAGGCCAAACACAGAAATAGCAAATCATAGAAAAGCTAACATAGACAACCCACCCAACTCACGCCCTGACCATACTAAAACAAAGACATAACAAAAGAACTAAGGTCAGAACGTGACAGTCTGCTTCATGGACATCAACAAAAATACCAATCACAATATATCAATATATACAATATCGATTATTTTTTAGGACAATAATACTTTGTGTCGGCCTCCCGGGTGGCGCAGTGGTTAAGGGCGCTGTACTGCAGCGCCAGCTGTGCCATCAGAGTCCCTGGGTTCGCGCCCAGGCTCTGTCGTAACCGGCCGCGACTGGGAGGTCCGTGGAGCGACGCACAATTGGCCTAGCGTCGTCCGGGTTAGGGAGGGCTTGGTCGGTAGGGTGGTCCTTGTCTCATCGCGCACCAGCGACTCCTGTGGCAGGCTGGGCGCAGAGAGCACTAGCCAAGGTTGCCAGGTGCACGGTGTACCCTCCGACACATTGGTGCGGCTGGCTTCCGGGTTGGATGCGCGCTGTGTTAAGAAGCAGTACAGCTGGTTGGGTTGTGTATCGGAGGATGCATGACTTTCAACCTTCGTCTATCCCGAGCCCGTACGGGAGTTGTAGCGATGAGACAAGATAGTAGCTACTACAACAATTGGATACCATGAAATTGGGGAGAAAAAAGGGGTCAAATTCAACAAAAATAAAAAACAAAAAAATAAATAATAATACTTTGTCTTTGATCTAGAGGCTGATTCTCAGAACAAGAACACATGTTTGTTTCGGGACCAATCAAAGTGATTATTTCATGGAAGAAGAGTACTGATTGTGGTGCTACAGTTTGAATTTCTGCACATTTCTGCAAAGGTGTGGGTGTATATGAAGAGTTTATTTCCAAAACTGTATATTCACCAATTTTTTACATTTGTGTTTTTTCATCAGAAATGATTGTTTATGGGTACCTTCGTGTGTGTGTGAAATATTACTGTTCTCAGATTGTTACTTCTTGTACAACGGGTGGGTCTAATCCTGGACAATTAAAACTACATTCCTGCCGGTGTCTATTCCACAAGTTACCACCAGCAAAAGCTATGACGTTGAAATGCCTATTTACTCTGTTCCAACTCACTGCATAATCCACTGTCTCATCAGCCCAGCCAGACAATTTATAAACTAGATTTCCACTACAAAAAGCATTATCTACATTATCTACATTATCTCCCATTTCTTTTAAACTAGCAATTGTTTTTCAATAGTGGAGAATTGTATAAACCATGCGGTCTTTCGCTCTGACATTTACAACATGGTTTCAGTATTGAAATTAAATCTCCAGCTGCCTCATAATAATGAATGTGTGGGGTCAGCAGTCGGGATGAGACAGACAGGCAGGCAGCTTTTTTCAGCCAGTCGAAATCCTAAATCAGAATCATTTTTAAGGATATGTACAAAGAAATGTCAATAAAAAAAACAGTTAAAATTAAACAAAAGGCAGCTAGTTTTCAGTCTTTCCAGCTCCAGTTTGAAGTGATTGTGGTAGCTGTGTTGTTGGCCAGCTCCTTGGAACAACAGTGTCCTGACTAGAGAGCACATATGCCAGGCAAAAAATGGATGTATCCAAATAAAGGTCACTAGAAAACTGCTTAAACAAAAGCAAAAGCAGCTACTTGCTGTTATTCTGGCTGCACTGTTTGACGTGACTGTAAGTTAGCCGTAGTTGGCTAGCTAGCAAGCAAAGGATAAGAACATTGCCAGCCAGTATTGCAATGAAATATTTAAAACGAACAAATAGATACAAAATGTTTTTTTTTTGTCAATCATTATTTGAATATGTTTAACCCATTGTATAAAAGTGATAATGCCCTCGAAGCCTGTGTTTGGAGGATATATTGGCACGGTTTGCTGGCCCTCGATTTCGCCTCAGGCCTATCAACACCCGTGCCAATATATCCTCCAAACACCGGCTTCTCGGGCATTCTGACTTAAATACATTTTAGATGTGTATGATATATATATATAAATGCAAAACTTTATATATCCATTGTTTAGCTGGAATGGAATGTTCGTATCCTGTACATTTTAACTCAGTGTGTGGCTGTGATATTTACTTTTTGAAGAAAGAAAATTGGCTTTTTTATTTTCCCTCTGATCTGGTTGGCAGCGACTGTGGTTGTGTACAGGCAGCCTGTTATCTGTGGGGGAGCAGAGGTGCCCAGCATTAGACGGTTAACTCCCGTCTCTACTGCTTGTCTGTACTGGATCTCCAGGGGTAGGGCTTTGGACTAGGCTTGAGGGGATGGGGCGAGGGAGTGTGTTTCACCCTATGGGGTAAGTTCAGGAATGTAGATATGAGGAGAATATTGATCTCTTAATATGTTCTCAAGCATCCACAGTAGAATGATGTACAGAAAGCTAATCACTCCTTGTATTTTGGTTATTGTTTCTTGTAACATTTCTATTGTAGTAGATTATTTTCTCACTCATTATCACTGGCTCACATTCTCATAGGAGTCCCCTTTCTCTATGCCAATTGGACCTGTTGATGCTGTAGAAGTGTACAGTAACTGTGTTGGTTGCCTGGCCTCCTGTAGGCCTGTGTACATATTATAGAGGTTCCACACCTGCTCTGTCTCTACTTTAACCTTGGTTGGTGTGGTGGACCGTGGGACTGCTGTGGTTGAAAAGAAACTGCAACGGCAACCCAATGTGTGTCACATAAACCATTCTAGGCTGCTTGTGTTTGTGTGAGGCTGACTGTCACTCTGCCATCAAAAGCAAATGAGCTCCCTCTTTAATCTGTTCCTGTGAATAAATATGGTAGCCATTACATGTCTCACTGTGGTATAATGAGCTCACTATTTAATGATGGACCTGCTTTAGTTTATTTATCTATAATGAAGGAGCTAGCTAATCCTCAACTCCCCCCTCTATCTATGTTCCCTCTTCTCTCTCTCTCTCTCTCTCTGCCTTGTCTCTGTGTCACTCTGTTCCCCTCGTGATGATTGATAGGCGAGGGGTATAATCTAAAGGAACATTTCTCACTGCTGTCCCGGCCCTATCAGCCCAGCTGCTCCCATCGCCGATGTGTTAGCGCCTGCTGCCCGAGACAGTGCCATGGTGATTACGACCCTATCAGACGCCTGGCTTCTCTGCAGTGCTAGCCCACATCCTGTCCTTCGTACCCTGCGTTTCAGTTTGTTCTTTCCCCCTCCTGTCCTCTATCTCTCCCCTGCCAGACTCACACCAGCTTCCCACTCCAGCTCACTGCTCCATTATGTAGTGTAGGTTTTTAGATCTGATGTATGTGGTGACCCTGTCACATGTACTGTGGTGAGCTTGGAGAGGGTGACTGACTGGCCATCTTGGATTGTGGTGTAGCTATTTCTCATCTCAGTATGTTCTGATATGGATTGTTGGCTTGGTGTGCCCAAATGGAAGTATCTCTGGAATGACTGAATATGTCCATACATAACCTCCTCCACTGTGAGTCGATGAATTAGCACCAGGAAATGGGCATTTCTGACACTTTTTTCATGTTCTCCTCTCACAAAAGCTCAATTTCCTCATACAGTAGGTTTCTCTCACATGGCTGTTAAATACTGTAGGAGCAAAGTAGCCATTTTAGGAAGTGGAACAGGAGAGGACTCAATTGTCTCTCCTCCGTTACTGGTACATCCTTTTGCTTACCCATGATTACTGTATATTACAGGAAGCCACTTATGTTTAAACATTGTTGGCTGTTTTTAGACAGACACAAACCTGCACTATCATTATATAGCACCATAGGCCTTCTAACTTTAGCTAGTGAATCTGAACATGGCCCTGACTGTAAGCTTCATTCTCTAATATCAATGTTTCAGGTTTCTTTCCAAGTCTACATCATGACACAGCTATGATTGAAATGTCCTTCATGAAGCCAGAAGGAGTTGTTGAAGTAGAGTTAATGATTGAATTAATTATCGAAGTCACATACCGTACAATTAATTTTGTGGCTTTGCCCGAGTCTTTTTTTTCCTCCATCTATGCGGAGAGAATGTCGAGAAACATTTTCTAATTAATTTATGTGTGATTATCAGGAGAGTTTCTTGAAGGTCTCCACTTTCAATTTCTGAAAGGGTAGCAGTGGAGTTAGGGGAGGCTGGAAGAGATGGAGGCAAACACACACACACGCACACACATTCTCTCTTTCTCTCTCTCTCTTTAAAGGGGAGTTTTGGTACAGCTCAGGGGTAGCAGTGGAGTCTTGATCAGATCTAACCCTTCTCCCCTGTCTGTGACCCTCCAGTCATACTGCTGCCCTCGGCCCTAACAATGTTGCTCTGTTTCACAGCTCTCTCTGTTGGTACAGTACAGCCTCCTGGAGACAGAGAGGCATGGGTACACTTAGAAATAAAGGGTTTTAAAATACTTATTTGCCTGTCCCCATAGGAGAACCCTTTTTGGTTCCAGGGGGAACCATTTTTGGTTACAGGTAGAACCCATTTGGCTTCCAAGTAGAACCCTTTGTGGAAAGGGTTCTGCAAAGGGTTATCCTATGGGGACAGCTGAATGACCATTTGTTTGGATCTAGATAGCACCTTTTTTTCTAAGAGTAGTAAATTAAACCGAGCCACTATTTATGATGACATGATATTCTTTACATTACCTTGGGCTCCCTGCTGGCTGTGTTTTTAGAGTGATAAAGTAGCCTATACTTAAAGCATAAGCGCTGCATAAGAGAATTCTACAGTACTAGTCGTGTATCTCTATCACAGGCTCTTATCACAAATAAACGTATTCAACCACTGGGCTTCTGAACTCAAAATGAAGTTTTGCATGTGAATGTCAGCATTCTTCACATTTCTGTCTGTATTCTCAGGGGTACATTTTTGTCAACACTGCCTTGCCAACTTTGGGCTTACACATTTTTCCCCATTTTGTTTTAAATGACTTGATCTTATTTAACATATTTGGATTTTGCATGTTCGGCATCTGCTCTTTCCTAGTGTATGTATTTTGCAGATAAAAGTTCAGCAGTGCAGTTAAGAGAAATTAGTTGGGTAAACAGTTGTAAATGTCAATGATAAAGTTCTGTTGAAGCTCATCTGATTAGCTTGGCGTCGCAGGTGTCTTATCTTTGCTGTGCAACAGAGTGTAAAATGGAAATTATTGCGTCCTGAGCATGAGAAATTTGTATTTTTTCAACTGAACCGATGCTGGGTCCAAGGGACTGTGTTAGACCATAACGTTTCTATATCCTGACTGGAGTAGTGGGTTCGCTTTCTTTCTCTCCATCTCTCTCTCACTCTCTCACAGACACTCATATTGTGACTGTTAGCTCTGATGGTCTCTCCAAGCCTGCACCGTAGGGCTCCTGTGTACCGGTAGCGGCCCATCTCTTTTCCTCAGTTGTGAGGTGCAGAGCAAAGAGGGGGAGCCTCCATGCTGAGTGAGTAGGGGAGAAAGCTCAGGGATTTGTCATTCAGCAGAGGTTAAACCCCAGCTATTAGTGCGGGGTCGGAGTGCGGCCCTGATAAAGACTTCCTGTTGTACTGTGTCAAAAAATCAATGGCTTCGCAGCGATGTGCTAATTTGATATCAACAATAGCCTTTTAAAAAATCAATTAGCCCTGATAGAGGAGACGATGATGTTGGGGAATAGGGGAGATCCTGCTACAGAGGGTTGTGTAACTATTTTCTACGCATTGAGATCCAATCAGATGACTGAGTCCTTTTGAGCATGCTCGACTCCCATAGGATGGTGCAGATGATCATGCGTGTTGTTTTGCAAACGTGACGACCAGGACAATGCTATGTTAGGTTGGCCTGTTGTAACGTTGATGTAAGGTTGGTGATGTCATTAATTGCCCAATACCTCAAAGTTCTTGTCCACCTGAACAATTTCATAGACAATGAACTACTGCACAAAGACAGGTGTGTTCAGTAGTCTCATGATATGTTGAGAATGAATAGATAAGTGTAAGCTATGTATTTGACCAGGAAGTGCTACTGTAGCTCTTTCTCATAACATTGTTTGGGTTATCAAGGCTGAGCTCCAGTGCCTCTACAGGACTGTACTGTAAACTACAGTTGTAGGTATTATGTTAACATGGTATAACTAACAACCCCTTTGAATGATCCATGGTGGTGTTGGTTTACTCATAGGGACATGTAAGTGGCAGAATCCCACAGTTCACTGCCATCATGTCAATCTGACAGACTTGTAAAACTACTTTTAGGTGTCTGTTAGCACGTATGTCTTTTACATAGCTTGAATGGGATGTTTATGCTGCAAAAGTTGGAATTTACCACAAAAATCCACTTCAACGGTCCTCAAACTGGTCATTCAAGTGGGAAACTTGCTTATCATCCTGATCTCCCACTTCTCCCACATGCTGACCTCAATAACAGCATTTTCGGCAGTTAAATGCAACAACAAAACATTATTTAGGGTGGCAGGGTAGTCTAGTGATTAGAGTGTTGGACTAGTAATCGGAAGGTTGCAAGTTCAAACCCCCGAGCTGACATGGTACAAATCTGTCGTTCTGCCCCTGAACAGGCAGTTAACCCACTGTTCCTAGGCCGCCATTGAAAATAAGAATTTGTTCTTAACTGACTTGCCTGGTTAAATAAAGATAAAATAAATAAAAATTTATGAAAAAGCAATCTATTAATATGGGTTTTGAACACTATAATTTGTTTACAATCACGATAGCTGTACCTTTACTTTATGGTTTATGCAGCTTCCTGGCCATTAGCCAATTGGCATTTCTCAATGAGGTCAAAGCACGTGAATGCATACAACTTGTATTTACGACTTCACAACTTGTAAATTCCCACCTCTTGCTTGGTTACGAACACAGCATTACCTGAAGGTTTCTTTGTTCCGCTTGAAGGAATCAGAGAGGAAGTGGATTTGCGTGAATCTGTTAAATTGCCCATGTGCCATGAGGTCACAATCCCTCAGGGTCGTAAAGAAAATAACACATCTAAACATGTGAAACAAATAGATTTTTTATACAAATGTATGGCCTCGCTTTTGCAGTATTCTCCCTCCAGTACTCCCTCTTCCTCGTAAACTCCCTCTATCCCCCTCTGTCTACTCATCGGGTAATTGCATTAGTCATTTCATTAACGATAGGGTGATTGTTTTATTGTCTGCTGTTGTAAAACGGACAGGACGCCCCAGTGGCTGGTGAAGCAGCCATATTGATAAGGCTTTGTGTGGACACTGCCAGAGTGGAGCTCTATTGATAAGGCTGGCTGATAGGTCTGTGTGGACTGTGGTGCAGGATCCCTATTGATTAAGCCTGGTCCTGCCTGTGTTTTGTGGGCACTGTCTGTGGTCCGGGCTGTGGATATTCTTGAGGTCTGCTGTGTGGGGGCATAGAGATGGTTTAGAGGCAAGGGGAGGGGCCAGCATATCAAGCGGAGTGGCCAAGCGGCAGGGCAATGAACAGGGCTGTGGGGCTGTAGAGATGGTGTAGAGCCTCTACAGAGGGGCCAGTATCAGGCTGAGAGGCGAGCGCAGGGCATTGAGCAGTATTGATAAGAACCCCAGGTCATTATGGGGGTTTGTGGTGTGCGGTAGTGGTAATTAGCAGGGATTAGAACGGTAGGAGGTCCTGTGTAGCGTAGCACCGTGCTAACCTGTAGGGATTACCCATGTGCAGTGATTAAAATGGGCCTCATGATCACTCCTCAGTGGGAGGATGAAACTGATCTTGATTTTTAAGCCACCTGTTGGATGGTGTGCCCGCGTGGCTGACCGTGCGTCGGCAACTTAGAGCTGGGACCTCCCATCCAGGTTACCTCCCTGTGTTACAGTTGGCAGAGAGCGGGGAATGGGGCTTGGCTGATCATGGAAGGATGATGGAATATTTGTAGGTTCTAAACACCGACACTCAGTGTGGTCTCTGTATTTTTTCACAAAGGTAAAATCCCAGCAGACAATTTCCCAATTAGGTTAATGGTGGTGTTCATGCTGATAAGGCATCATGTGACTGAGGCCAGCCAATATCAGGGCAGCAGACTGGACATTGATGGAGTGTTGAGATTAGTTGGTCAGAGTGTGATCTGACCAGGGGTGCTGGGAGATAGGCCTGGACACTGGACTTCAGCCTCGCTGATGTGGACAGGAGACTTACACAAACACATCAAACGTATGGGAACCACATGTTTGACTCCGTTCCATGAATTCCATTCCCCACATTACAATGAGTCCATCCTCTTATAGCTCCTTCCACCAGCCTCCACTTAGTAACACACTCATAAGCTTGATTTGTTCCAATCTCCTTCTCACTACTGCTCCTTCATTCCTTCCCCTCCATCCCGCTCCTCCACTCCTCCCTCTGTCTCTTTCTCCCCCTCTCCCTCCTCCACCCCTCCCTCTCTCCCTTCCCCCCTCTCCTTTCCTCCCCCTCTCTTTCTCCCACTGTTGGCTGTGGGAAAGCCATTTTTATCAGCATCTGTCTGTTGTTCTCTGGTGGGGATAGATACAGAGAAGATAGATGAGTGTTTTGACATAGAGAGTGTTAGACAAACACTCTTATCAGCCTGGCACTTTAGCCCGACCCCCGAAAGAGAAGCTGAACCATGGAGGAGGAGGGCGGGGGGGGGGGGGGGGGGATGGGACACAGAGGAACAGAATCAACATGGAGGGAGAGGGACAGCTGAACGTGGTGGTAAACAGCAGGTTCCAATGGTACTGCACTGTAGAGCACCATGGCTATGGGGGCTGTATCATAGGATAGCTTACTGTAGGTACTGGACTAAGTGAATTTCAAGATTCCTTTCCTAATCATTCCTTTTTGAGAGATGTGTTTTCGTTTAAGCTTTTGAGATCCTACCTTTGTGATCCTACTTTTGAGATTCTGCTCTGTGGGATTGTAAGGGATATGAGTGTGATAGTGAAGGGCTCTCTCCTCAGTGGCCTGAGGCTCCCTCTGCCCAAGTCTCACAATAATGCCTTGACTCCCATGTCTTTTTCTCAGTTATCTCCTAAGGGGAAGTACAAAAGTTTGCTTGGTTTTGGCCAACTTCTGCTCAATCCACTCTGTGCTCAAGGCAACACCACACCCCCCCTAGTGTTGGAATCAGAGGTCTGGCCATGACATGACATAGATTAGGGACGGGCAACTTTGATGGGACACAAAAAAATCTGTACTCATTATGGGGGGGCCGCAGTACCTCGCAGGTCTGTGTACCCACATCCATCCCCACACATGCAGCCAACTGATTTGTGCAATCAATAAAAATTTTTGCAGTTAAAATACTTTACCCACTGAAAGGTTTTTCCTACAATTGTACACATTTTGCTATAAGGCGTAGAGACATTTCCTGGGCGTTCGTAAACGCGTTGTCACGTGGTCCGTTCATAAATTGAGAGCGTTTCACTCTCGGAGCGTTCAGAGCGCACACTGAACACGCTCTGGCCGAGGAGTAGGATTGATTCGAGCGTTCTGTTCTAACAACAGCAGTCAAGCACCCAAGCTAGTTGGCTAACATTGGCTACAGACACAAATGAGACAACAGTTAACTCTGTCCATTTTACTTGCCCTAGCAGAGCTGGTTAGGCTGTTTTTATGTTATCCAAAACATTGGTGACTGCAACTGTGCTGCTGTCAACAATTTAATTACGCTTTTTTGCCAACATTTACTGACACTGGCCATATTCAATGGGTGTTGAGCGTTTGTAAATTTGTCTGCGCTCTGGCAGACTCAGACGAGAGTGCTCTGAAAATGGAGTAGATAGCCAGAGAGAATTTACCTGCTACGTCTATCGACAGTTGCAGTGACATCATGAACATTCTATTGAAATGGCTACTTGCATAGGGGTGTCTTTTGTTTAGACATGTAACTAGCTAGCTAAACAATGAACCTACATCCAAACTCATAACATTACTAGCCTGCGTAAATCTACAGGTAGCTAACCAACCAGGTTCAATGTTAGCTAGCTAACATTAGGCTATAACTAGCAATGCAAATGGCTCTGAGATATGAATAATATTACTACACATTTTACATACATTTACATTTAAGTCATTTAGCAGATGCTCTTATCCAGAGCGACTTACAAATTACAAAGTTACACAGATCATACATGTAACGTTAGCTAGCAAGCCAGCCAGCTAGCTAACAGTACACTTTAACTTGACAAAATTAGAAACTTGTAATATCTGAAAATGTAGCTAGCTAGACCTCTCTGTCACGGAGGACATGGTTGACCTTAGTTTGAAGATGTAATCCGGAGACAGGTGTTTTATACAACACAGCATTCTGTGTGTTCTCTTTTTGACTATGTCTGCATATTTGCAATCAAATGCCAAAGTTTTCTCCATCTCCTTAGCTGTCATACTCTAATTCCACCGTGCATTCCACTGATTTCAAAACTCTGTCCCCCAGAAAGTGGAGAGTAACACTTATGCAGTTCTACTACGTGATATCTTTCAAAAATGCCTCATTAGAAAGGGTTACCTACACATACTGACCAGCTCATATTATAGACAGATTGCGTGCTACATGGCAGACCAATCCGAACTCATCTCTCGGCATGTCCAGCCCACTCATTATCTCAGCCAATCATGGCTTGTGGGAAGGTTGCTGTCTTTCACGTGGCTAAACCAACTAGGCTCATAATTTAATATTTGTATTTATATTTACAGATAACATACACGTTTGTTATTAAGGCACATGAAAGTTCACATGTTCCAGAAGGCATTTCTGCCAAAAAAACGCATTTTGATTTAAAAAATAAAAGTTTACATTCAAATGGCTCTCCTGTGAAGTAGTGACGCGTGACATACGCCTAGATTTCTGAAACAAGTCACATATGATATCTGAAAGTGACTAACAAAATGAATGGGGGCTCCTTGGAGGTCAGGGTCTCTGGGCACTTGCCCTGCATACTTGGTCAGTATTTGGCCGTGATTACTTAAGTTTAGATAGCTAACTTAACAATTAAAAAATGGTTAGCTGCACATGGCTAATTGAACGACTGTCAGTAACTGATATAACAATAGAAAACTGCTGGTGCACCTTGTCTATTTTACTATTATAACTCTCAACAGTAAATTGAGACACAACTGAGTTGGTTTTGTGTGGCTTTGTATCTTGTTTGCTTGTGGGACCTGGGAGACTTAGTCGCTCTCTCACTCTTTCTTCTCTCATTCTCTCTGTAGATGACCTGGAGCTAAGTGACGGTACTGTTGGCCCCAAGGTTCTGGCCTGCAGAGACCTCACCACTGACACACTATGGGGACCATACACTGGGATTGTCCAATCAGAAGAGGCTGGAGATGACCAGGTGCCAGAGGTGAGGGTTCAAAGTGCATGGAGGTAGAGGTTAAAGGTCAAGGGTCGGGAAGGAGTTTGGTCAATGGATCAGTAAATTAATAAAATGCCTTATCAACCATAGATCGGTCAGTGTGTGTGTGTGTGTGTGTGTGTGTGTGTGTGTGTGTGTGTGTGTGTGTGTGTGTGTGTGTGTGTGTGTGTGTGTGTGTGTGTGTGTGTGTGTGTGTGTGTGTGTGTGTGTGTGTGCATGATTCTATTACCACATTAACAATCACTATGTAGATTTGTGTGCTTCAATGAGCAGTATTTCTGGAGTTTGACTATGGGTATGAAAAGCTAGCATAAAGTTGTTCAACAGCTGAGTCAGTCACTGAAATCATCTTTGACTGTAACAATGTTGTTAACTAACCAGCTACCTACTTAGTGCTGCACACATAATGTTTAATCTTTCAACAAAAGCTAGCAAGCTACTGTAGCTTGTAGTACTAATGCTTAACCTGTTGCGACGAGCAATCCCGTATCCGGGATCCTATTCATAGCCTCAAGCTCATTACCATAACGCAACGTTAACTATTCATGAAAATCCCAAATGAAATTAAATAAATATATTTTCTCTCAAGCTTAGCCTTTTGTTAACAACACTCATCTCAGATTTTCAAAATATGCTTTTGAACCATAGCTAAACAAGCATTTGTGTAAGAGCATTGATAGCCTAGCATAGCATTAAGCCTAGCATTCAGCGTGCAACATTTTCACAAAAACAAGAAAAGCATTCAAATAAAATCATTTACCTTTGAAGAACTTCAGATGTTTTCAATGAGGAGACTCTCAGATAGCAAATGTTCAGTTTTTCCAAAAATATTATTTGTGTAGGACAAATCGCTCCGTTTTGTTCATCACGTTTGGGTAAGAAAAAACCCGAAAATTAAGTCATTACAACGCAAACTTTTTTCCAAATTAACTCCATAATATCGACAGAAACATGGCAAACGTTGTTTAGAATCAATCCTCAAGGTGTTTTTCACATATCTATCGATGATAAATCATTCGTGGCAGTTGACTTTCTCCTCTGAAGAAAATGGAACGCGCATGGAGCTGGAGATTACGCAATAATTTTGACGGAGGACACCGGGCGGACACCTGGTAAATGTAGTCTCTTATGGTCAATCTTCCAATGATATGCCTACAAATACGTCACAATGCTGCAGACACCTTGGGGAAACGACGGAAAGTGCAGGCTCATTCCTGGAGCATTCACAGCCATATAAGGAGACATTGGAACACAGGGCATTCAAAATCTGGACCATTTCCTGTATGAAATTTCATCTTGGTTTCGCCTGTGCCATTAAACCCCTACAACTCATCCAGAACGCCGCAGCCCGTCTGGTGTTCAACCTTCCCAAGTTCTCTCACGTCACGCCGCTCCTCCGCTCTCTCCACTGGCTTCCAGTTGAAGCTCGCATCCGCTACAAGACCATGGTGCTTGCCTACGGAGCTGTGACGGGTACGGCACCTCAGTACCTCCAGGCTCTGATCAGGCCCTACACCCAAACAAGGGCACTGCGTTCATCCACCTCTGGCCTGCTCGCCTCCCTACCACTGAGGAAGTACAGTTCCCGCTCAGCCCAGTCAAAACTGTTCGCTGCTCTGGCCCCCCAATGGTGGATCAAACTCCCTCACGACGCCAGGACAGCGGAGTCAATCACCACCTTCCGGAGACACCTGAAACCCCACCTCTTTAAGGAATACCTAGGATAGGATAAGTAATCCTTCTCACCCCCCCCTTTAAGATTTAGATGCACTATTGTAAAGTGACTGTTCCACTGGATGTCATAAGGTGAATGCACCAATTTGTAAGTCGCTCTGGATAAGAGCGTCTGCTAAATGACTTAAATGACTTAAATGACTTAAATGCCTGTAGCATTAGTTCTGGGGCACTCACAGATAATATCTTTGCAGTTCTGGAAACGTCAGAGTTTTTTCTTTCCAAAGCTGTCAATTACATGCATAGTCGAGCATCTTTTCGTGACAAAATATCTTGTTTAAAACGGGAACGGTTTTTATCCAATAATTAAAAGAGCGCCCCCTATCTCGAAGAAGTTAACTTATTATGAGTTTTCATGAAGCAGCTGTTCTTCTGCCACTGTCACGATCGTTGTATAAATAATCGGGCCAAGGCGCAGCGTGTGTAGAATTCCACATATTAATTAACGAATGTCCAGTACGTAGCGCACATAGGCACTAAACAAAACAATATCCCACCACGCAGGTGGGAAAAGGGACACACTAAGTATGATCCCCAATTAGAGGCAACGATATTCAGCTGCCTCCAATTGGGAATCATACTCACACACCAACATTAGAATTAAAATAACTAGAAAACAAAACCTAGTCACGCTCTGACCTATTACACCATAGAGAACCCTGAGGGCTCTCTATGGTCAGGGCGTGACAGCCACGAGTCATTGCAGTAGCCTGAGTCAGCTGCTGTGTTTAGCTGATCCAACAATTACGATCGTGGAGAAACATGTTGATCAACTGTGTGATTTCTAAAAACAGCCAGTTGCTCTTAATTGTGGGGCTGCATGTCTACAGTTTCAGTGTAATTTAAACAGGCTAAGCAAGCTTTTTATGTCAGTGAAGGAAGGGCTAGCTATAAGGGCTTTAAGCAAGACCCAGATGCAGATGGTTAGAATCCAAGATGTTTATTAAAAATACAAAAATGGTTGTGGACAGGCAAAAGGTCAAAACCAGTTCCAGAGGTACAGAATGGCAGGCAGGCTCGAGGTCAGTGCAGACAGGAATGGAGTCCAGAAAAACAGACAAAAGTCAAGACTGGGAGGACTAGTAAAAGAGAATAGAATAGTAGGCGCTGGTTGACTTGAACATACAAGACGAACTGGCACAGAGAGACAAGAAACACCGGGATAAATACACCAGGGAAAATAAGCAACACCTGGAGGGGGTGAAGACAATCACAAGGACAGGTGAAACAGATCAGGGCGTAACAGTACCCCCACCCTCTCTAGGGATGCCACCTGGCGTCCTACCTGAGTGCATACCTGGCTGACCAGGGTGTCGGCGGTGAAAATCAGCAATGAGGGTCGGGTCCAGGATGACTTTAGCCGGAACCCAGCACCTCTCCTCCGGGCCATAACCCTCCCAGTCAAACAGGTACGGGAAACCCCACCCTGTGGTCGAACCCTCAGGAGGCGTCTCAGCTTTACGCTGCCTGGCCATCATTGACACGGGGGAGGGAGGGGCCTAGAAGCAGAAGACAGAGGGCAGTGAGACAAGGGTTTAATCCTGGAAACATGAAAAGTAAGGGGAACACGGAGGGTACGGGGCTACAACAGACGGACAGCAGTGGGACTAATGCCTCAAGAAATGGGGAAAGGACCAATGAAACGGGGGGGAAAGTTTACGGGAATCTACCCGGAGGGGTAGGTCCCGAATGGACAGCCATACGCTCTGCCCGACAGCGAGGAGCTGGAGTCCGGTGGCAGCCCTCCAGGTATTGTCGACAAGCGGTGGTCTTGAGAAGAGCCGCCCTAGCTCTTTTCCAGGTACGCCGACAGCAGTGGATGAACATCTTGGCTGAAGGTACGTTGACCTCAACTTCTTGCTCTGGGAAGAGCGGGGGCTGATACCCTATGGAGCATTCAAAAGGGGATAGTCCAGTAGGGAGAGTGTTCCTGGCATATTCCAACCAGACCAGTGGGCTGTCTCCAGGTGGTGGGGTTACTGGCAACCAGACACTGGAGTGTCTTGATTGGCTCGCTGCGACTGGCAGTTACAGTGGAGATGAAACCCAGAGGACAGACTGGCTGATGTTTTGCACCCAATAAGAGTGCCTTCCAGAATTGGGATGAGAACCGAGGACCCCGGTCCGAGACAAAGTCAACCGGGAGTCCATAGATATGGAACACATGCTGCACCATAAGCTGGGCCGTCTCCTTCGCTGAAGGTAACTTAGGAAGAGGGATGAAATGGGAGGCCTTGGAGATTCTGTCCACCACCGTCAGAATGGTGGTGTTGCCGTCTGACGGAGGAAGCCCAGTGACGAATTCCAGAGGAATATGGGACCAGGGGTGATGAGGAACAGGAAGTGGCTGTAGGAGGCCAGACGGAGCTTGCCACGGAGTCTTGCTTTGCGCGCATACCATGCATGCGGGGACGAAGGTCGATACTTCAGGGACCATGGTAGGCCAGCAGATAGGTTGACGGAGGAAAGCCAGGGTCCGACGAGTACCAGGATGACAGGTAAGCCTGGAGGAGTGAGCCCATTCTAGGACCTGAGACCAGACCTCATCAGGCACAAGCAGACGGTTAGCCGGGCCCCCCGCAGGGTCCGGTTGGGAACGCTGAACCTTGCGGACCAGAGCCTCAATTCCCCAAACAACAGAAGCCGCCAAGCAAGAGGTAGGGAGGATGGTCTCAGATTCAGAGGGAGTGGCAGTGGAACTGTATAGATGGGAGAGAGCATCCTGCTTCAGGTTTTTGGACACTGGGCGGTAGGAGATGGTGAAATTGAACCCACCGGGCCTGCCTGGAATTAATGCGCTTGGCTGTGCTGAATGCTGTCTTCCACTCATCTCCTTCACGTATCCGAACCAGGTGGTAGGCATTCCAAAGATCCAGCTTGTAAAAAAATAAATGGTGGCTTCCTGGAGAGGTTCAAAAGCCGAGGAGAGGAGTGGTAGGGAGTAACAATTCGTAATCGTAATATCATTAAGACCCCGGTAGTCAATGCACGAACGCAGGGGCTTGTCCTTCTCCACAAAGAAAAACCCTGCGCCGGCAGGAGAAGCAGACGGACGGACAGCCCCAGTAGCCAGAGACTCCTCTATGTACTCCTCCATGGCCTTGGTCTCCGGCCCAGGTAGAGAATATAGCCTACCCCAAGGTGGTGTGGTGCCTGGGGGGAGATCAATGGCACAATCATGAGGACAATGCGGGGGATGAGAAGTAGCCCGTGCCTTGCTGAAAACTTCCAGGAGGTTGTGGTAATCTGTGGGCCGGTAGAGAAATCAGAGTCTTGACATAAGCCATGAGGAGGCTGTCTCGGGGAAGGCTGTGCTGCTTTGAGGCAATGGGAATGGCAAAACAGACTCCAACCCAAGATTGAACATGTGGTCCAATCAATAACGGGGTTGTGTTTTTTTAAGCCGAGAAAATCCCAAAACAACTGGAACATGGGGAGACTCAATGAGAAGCAGCTGTATAGCCTCACTGTGATTTCCTGAAACCCGAAGATTAACAGGAACAGTGCTGTGGGTAACTCTACCAATAGAGTGTCCGTTCAGTGCTCTAGCGTCCATGGAAACAGAGAGAAGTTGAGTGGGAATACCTAATTCAGAAACTAGAGTAGCATCCATAAAACTCTCATCTGCCCCAGAGTCAATGAGCACCCCTAGAGATTTAGTCTGGTCTCCCCACAGCAGTATAACAAAGGAGGGAGTCCGGTTAATGGGATTAAGAAGATTCCCAGTCTGTCTCACCAGAGTACTTGTGCCTACTATAGAGATGGGTCTCTTAACCTTTCTGGCGCAGGCGTTTCGCTAGCGACCCACCTCGACAACATCCGGTGAAATTGCAGAGAGCGAAATTCAAATTACAGAAATATAAATATTTAACATTCATGAAAATACAAGTGTCATACATCAAAATAAAGCTTAACTGGGCAGGTGGCTATATAATGTCGTGCAGCCCCACAGTACAGACAACTGTTGGAACTCAGCCTATGTGAACGTTTCTTAGGTGATAATCTAGCTCTGCCCAGTTGCATAGGTTCTGGAGTATCTGACTCACCCGTCGCTGATGATTCTCGAGGGAGCTCAGGTGGCTTCGGATCTTCTCTGAAAAATAGCCTTCGGGGACTTCCGGATTACTTCGAATATGAGCGAGCCACTGCGGATGAACAAGTGTGACCCAGGTCAGAACTCCTCTCACTCCTGCGTTCCCTTAGCTGCCCATCAATTTTAATGGTGAGGGAATTGAGGTCCACCGGCAATTCCCGAGCAGCTAGCTCATCCTTTATCTCCTCAGATAGTCCATGAAGGAAGGTATCAAAAAGGGACTCCGGATTCCAGGTACTCTCGGTGGCCAGCGTGCGAAAGTCAACAGCGTAGTCTGCCACACTTTGAGAATTTTTACGTAAATCCAGCAGTTTATGGGCCTCGCTCCCAGATACTGGAGAATCAAAAGCCTTTCTCACCTCTACCATAAAATCCTCCAGATGACGACAATTGGCAGATTGTTGCTCCCAAACAGCCGTCGCCCAGGAGAGCTTCCTTCCTGACATTAGCGTAATAATATATGCTATCTTAGATCGGTCCGAAGGAAACGAAGATGGCTGTAGCTCAAAATAAGGGAGCATTGAGAAAGAAAACCCCAGCAGATATCAGGATCCCTAGAGTATCACTCCGGAGGAGGTAAGCCTGGGGAAGGCTGTACAACCTCACCACTCACAGGGAAAACCAGGGAAACGCTTCTGAGTGGTTGGGGGTTCTCAGAGGTGGTAGGCTGCCTATGAGCTAACTCCCTGATTTGCTCCATAACAGCCTTGAACCCCTGGTCGTGGCGTTCTGTCAGGGAACAAAGCCCTTCCAGAAGGTCCTGAAGTAGCACCTCATGCATCGGAATGGTGGCTCCCTGCAGGGAGACAGAGTGGCGGAGCTGGTCCAGATCTGCTGGGTCTGTCAAGGCCAGTTCGTACTATAAGGCCACAAGGCGAGACCCAGATGCAGACACAGGAGACAGATGGTTAGAGTCCAAGATGTTTATTAACAATCCAAAAGGGGGAGGCAAGAGAATGGTCGTGGACAGGCAAAAGGTTAAAACCAGTTCAGAGGTACAGAATGGCAGGCAGGCTTGAGGTCAACGCAGGCAGAATGGTCAGGCAGGCGGGAATGGAGTCCAGAAAAACAAGTGGAGGTAAAAACTGGGAGGACTAGGAAACGAGAATAGAAAATTAGAGGCACAGGAAAACCACGCTGGTTGACTTGAACATACAAGATGAACTGGCACAGGGAGACAGGGATAAATACACCAGGGAAAATAAGTGACACCTGGAGGGGGTGGAGACGATCATAAGGACAGGTGAAACAGATCAGGGCATGAAACTAGCTGCCTTCAGAAAGTATTTATAACCCTTTACTTATTCCACATTTTGTTGTGTTACAGCCTGAATTCAAAATGTATTAAATATATATTTTTCTCACCCATCTACACACAATACCCCATAATGACAAAGTGAATACATGTTTTTAGATTTTGTAGCAAATTTATTCAAAATGAAATACAGAAATATCTCAAATACATGTAAGAATCACCTTTAGCAGCGATTATAGCTGTGAGTTTTTCTGAATATTTCTTGAAGAGCTTTGCACACCTGGATTGTACAATATTTGCACATTATTCAAGTTGGTTGTTGATCATTGCTAGACAGACATTTTCAAGTCTTCACATAGATATTCAAGTAGATTTAAGTCAAAACTGTAACTCAGCCACAAAGGAACATTCACTGTCTACTTGGTAAACAACTCCAGTGTAGCCTTGTGGTTTAGGTTATTGTCCTGCTGAAAGGTGAATTTATCTCCCAGTGTCTGGTGGAAAGCAGACTGAACCAGGTTTTCCTCTAAGATTTTGCATGCGCTTAGCTCCATTCCGTTTCTTATTTTTTCCTGAAAAACTCCCCAGGCCGTAACAATTACAAGCATACCAATAACATGATGCAGCCACCACTATTCTTGAAAATGGAGAGTGGTACTCAGTAATGGCTTATATTGGATTTGCCTCAAACAAAACACGTTGTATTCAGGACAAAATGTTAATTGTTTTGCCACATTTCTTCTGCAGTATTACTTCAGTGCCTTGTTGCAAACAGAATACATGTTTTGGAATATTTGTATTCTGTATTCCTTCTTTTCACTCTTTCAATTAGGTTAGTATTGTGGAGTAACTACAATGTTGTTGATCCATCCCCAGTTTTCACCTGCCTCTGCTCACTGAGTTAGGATGGACGCCTGCATCTTTGTAGTGGCGGGGTATATTGATACACCATCCAAAGTGTAATTAATAACTTCACAATCCTCAAAGGGATATTCAGTGTCTGCTTTTTTTATGTATACCAATCTACCAATGGATGCCCTTCTTTGCGAGGCATTAGAAACACTCCCTAGTCTTTCTGGTTGATTCTGTGTTTGAAATTCACTGCGTGACTGAGTGACCTTACAGATAATTGTATGTGTGGGTACAGAGATGAGGTAGTCATTCAAAAATCATGTTAAACACTATTATTGTCCATGCCACTTATTATGTGACTTGTTAAGCACATTTTGTTATTTATTTTATTGCCATAACAAAGGGGTTGAATACTTATTGACTCAAGACATTTCAGCTTTTCATTTTGTATTAATTCCACTTTGACATTATTGGGTATTGTGTGTAGGCCATGGACAAAAAAAATCAACATTTAATCAACTTTAAATTCAGGCTGTAATACAACAAAATGTGGAAAAGCCATGGGGTGTTAATACATCGCAGAGAAGTAAGAGCATCGCAGAGAAGTGACGTCATCTAACGTGAGACACTGCCAATCACAGCGATTATGCAAATATTAGAACTCTCACTTTTGGTCTCCACAGAACACATTAGTTGTTAAGTAACAGTTTGTTTGTCCAGATGTAACCGGTCTGTCAAAAGTTGCTAGCTCAGTTCTAAATTCTGAAACTAAATACATATTGCAATTTCAACCACAAAATCTTCAATGCTGACCACACAGACCGCGTTGTATGTGTGAGCATTGCAAAATAAATGTACACGTACAGTACCTTTGGAAAGTATACAGATCCCTTGACTTTTTCCACATTTTGTTAGGTTAGGGTTAACCCTAACCCTACAGCCTTATTCTAAAATTAACTTTTTAAAAAATGTCCTCATTAATCTACACACAATACCCCATAATGACAAAGCAAAAACAGTTTTTTAGACATTTTTGCTAATTTATTAAAAATGAAAATGCATGGAATGCTTATGTTACTAGCTCCTAACAATGCAGTAAAATGTCGGACAAGTACACAAATTACCCCCCCTCCCACCCAGAAATGTCAGAATGAAAACAATTAACAACTCAAATAGCACTGTAACAGTAATCCAAATGCCATCTATACTTATATACACCGGAATAATTTAAAGTTCACAAGATATATTAAAAATTATATGTACAGCAGTTTTATTTATTTAACATATACAGTGCATTCAGAAAGTATACAGACCCCTTGACTTTTTCCAAATTTTGTTACAGCCTTATTCTAAAATGTATTCATATTTTTCTCTCATCAATCTACACACAATACCCCATAATGACAAAGCAAAAACAGGTTTTTAGACATTTTTGCTAATTTATTAAAAATGAAAAACGTAAAATATTTCAATAAGTATTCAGACCCTTTACAGTACTTTGATGAAGCACCTTTGGCAGCGATTACAGCTTAGAGTCTTATTGGATATGACGCTATGAGCTTGGCACACCTGTATTTGGGGAGTTTCTCCCATTATTCTCTGCAGATCTTCTCAAGCTCTGTCAGGTTGGATGGGGAACGTTGCTGCAAAGCTATTTTCAGATCTCTCCAGAAATGTTCCATCAAGTTCAAGTTTGTGATCTTGCTGGGCCACTCAAGGACATTCAGAGACTCGTCCCAAAGCCACTCCTGCATTGTCTTGGCAGTGTGTGCCTAGGGTCGTTGTCCTGTTGGAAGGTGAATCTTCACCCCAGTCTGAGGTCCTGAGTGCTCTGGAGCAGGTTTTCATTAAGGTCTTCTCTGTACTTTGCTCTGTTCTGATCTTTTCCTCGATCCTGCCTCGATCCTGTCTCCCAGTCCCTGCTGCTGAAAAACATCCCCACATCATGATGCTGCCACCACCATGCTTCACCGTATGAATGGTGCCAGGTTCCCTCCAGATTTGACGCTTGGCATTCAGGCCAATATTGGTTTCATCAGACCAGAGAATCTTGTTTCTTATGGTCTGAGAGTCTTTAGGTGCCTTTTGGCAGACTCCAAACGGGCTGTCGTGCGTTTACGAAGTAGTGGCTTCCCTATGTCCACTCTACCATAAAGGCCTGATTTGTGGAGTGCTGCAGGGATGGTTGTCCTTCTGAAATGTTCTCCCATCTCCACAGAGGAACTCTGGAGTTCTGTCAGAGTGACTATCGGGTTCTTGGTCATCTCCCTGACCAAGGCCCTTCTCCCCCGATTGCTCAGTTTGGCCGGGCGACCAGCTCTATAGGAAGAGTCTTGGTGGTTCCAAACTTCCATTTAAGTATGATGGAAGCGCTGTGTTCTTTGGGACCTTCAATGCTGTAGAAAATCTGGTACCTTTCTCCAGATCTGTGACTCAACACAATGCTGTCTCGGAGCTCTACGGACAATTCCTTCGAACTCATGCCTTGGTTTTTACTCTAACATGCACTGTCAGCTGTTAGAACTTATATAGACAGGTTTGTGCCTTTCTAAATCATGTCCAATCAATTGAATTTACCACAGGTGGACTTCAATCAAGTTGTAGAAACATCTCAAGGATGATCAATAGAAACAGGATGCACCTGAGATCAATTTCGAGTCACATAGCAAAGGGTCTGAATAGTATTTCTGTTTTTAAATTAGCAAAAATGTATTTTAAAAAACGTTTTGTTTTGTCGTTATGGGGTATCGTGTGTAGATTCCTGAGTATTTCTTTGTATCCATTTTAGAATAAGGCTGTAACGTAACAAAATGTGGGAAAAGTCAAGGGGTCTTTCCGAAGACACTGTACATGTTATTCAGTCATTTCATCCAAACTGCTTGCGCGTCAACGAGAAAATAAAACGGTGTTTCATTTTTTATTGCTTGACGTGCTGCAAGTCCCGCCTCTTCCATCTCCTCATTGGTTTTTAGGAGTATATGCCCACGTGGGTGATTGAAAGATGAACTGAGATCCACATTCCAGTTCAGTTGGTGGTGGTAATGCACCTTAAAGTTGGTTGCCAACCGCCATATAAAGTCCACAGAAGAAGACTGAGAGATTTTGTTATTTATTTTTCCTTTATTTAAGTAGGCAAGAAGGTTAAGAACAAATTATTTTCAATGACAGACTAGGAACAATGGGTTAACTGCCTTGTTCAGAGTCAGAATGACAGATGGTTACCTTGTCAGCTTGGGGATTCGATCTTGCAATTTTTCAGGTTACGCGTCCAACGCTCTAACCACGAGGCTACCTGTCGCCCCAGATTACTAGAAACTAACTAGGTTTCCTCTTTTATCTGTGGATACATTTTCGGAGTAGAGAACACATGATTTTGTGTGACTCAAAAGGGGTCAACATTTTACCAATATCCTGAAGGACCTTGTGCATTTCAGGTAAAATCACAACCCAATAATTATATCCCAGGACAAATTAGCTAGCAACAACAGGCTAGCTAGCTAAATGTCCATGAATGTTGTCACCAAACTAATAGACTGTGGTCGAAGAATAAAATGTTTCTGAGACCAATAGTGTGTATTTTTCTGTGTTTCTGTTTTTCTTTCGTCTTTGTCTTCTCCCCCCCCAACTTATTGGAGATGATTTAACTCTCTCTCCCTGGGGTTCTTCAGTTGGCCAGTGCTGCCATTATCAGCATGTTAATTTAGATTTTATTCCTAAAAATACAACAACTTGCTTAGCAAACAGCTAAATGTTGTGTAAATTTTTATGTTATTTCCAACAACCAATTAGCATCTCCGTTGTAAATCGAGCGCATATTAAATGTTGAGATTGCCGACAGGCCAGTCTCTTTGGTCGTCACTAGTTACCAAAGTGACAAAATCAGAAGGGCTGCTACTCGAGCTATCAGATGAGGGAGTGTCATGACGCGTATGCCAGCTTAGAGTTCGCAGGCAACGACCAATCAGATGTGGGGGAGCGTGATGACCGGCTTGCAGGGGCAGACGAGAGACATTCATTTATTATATCTAGCCTATTGATCCATCAATGATTTGGTTAATTATTAGCTATAATAAAACCAACTGTTCTAAATGCAATGTGATAATCAGATATCTTATTCAAACTCAGCTTTCAAGCTTTTTGATATTTGCACTTACTCATAGTTAGGCTAGTTTGTCTTAACCCAAAATATGTTTACTTCAAAGCTGCATTGTTTTTACAATGGCATGCAGACAAACAAATGGACACATCTAGATTTAAAACGCACAGTTTCACAGAAATATTATTTTTGTTATTTTTTAAATTTGCTGATTTTTGGCCGATTTTAGAAGAATACTTCTGAACACTTCTCTTCTCACTGCATGTCTCACTTCTTTATTTGGCACTTACTATAGTCATTTATTTATTTAACTTAAAATATTGAGATGAGAAAACATTTTAATTGGAATTGGGCTGCCTGAGTAAACACAGCCTTAAACTTTGACCAACAGGAGTAGGTTGATATACGTTTTCATATTTAACTTAAAATCAGGAAAGCAGATAACGTAGGTGATGTTTATTATAGCCTTGCAGTCCACCTTTTTGGTATTTTGTACCAGTTTATATCTCTTTACAAAGGCATGGTTTTCAAATATGGATGATGGCAATCTTTTAAATAATAATAATAATTGAGTGGACTTATATCTAATTTTTCTAGACACTCAAAGCTCTTTACAGTATAAGAGGAAACTCACCACAATAACCCCACTTACATACTCTTACATGCCATGGGATCTTTAGTGACCACAGAGTTGGGACACCTGTTTAAAGTCACATCTTCTTAAATTTTTATTGAATAACATTCCATTGTTAGTTAGTACTTCAACATTATTAAAATTAAATTGTTGCAAAAGTGTATGGTATAAATTACAATGATCTATCTTTGAACTTACTACCTTCTTGTTCATTTCAGCAACACATTTCTACTTGGCATTTGTTTGTCTTTCCCCTGGTGGCATTCATATGTCTTTGTGCCCACAATTTGAAAGGTTTTGAATGAAGGACTTTTGAATGAAGGACTCTCAGCTGAGTTGTTTTTACTGCCAAAGGTTGTGCATCTGTTGAAGGTCAATAATATGATATATTACTATTAGGAGGAAAGGCTTGTAGGGAAACTAACAACGTTGCTCTATCAAATAGAATAACTCCTCTGTGCTTGGAATGGAATTCCTTATGCTAATTTGCTAGCTCAATTTAGATGAGAGTAGCAACAGTTAGCTACTGTACAAGTTACCTAAAAAAGAAAAGACAACTTACACTTTTGCCCCAGACTTTTGTCCTTTCTCAATGTTATGAACTTTAGTGATGTTGCCAATTCTTGTTCCCGGATGCATTTAGTTATTTTTGGTGCTTTCAAGACAACTGGGAACTCCAAAAAACTCGGAAAGTCGGAGCTCTAGAAAGATGCCAGAGTTTCCGACTTGGCATTTCGAGTTTGATGACTGTTCAAAATGATTTTTCCTCGTCGGAGCTTGGTTTTTCCCGATTTTCCAGCTGTCTTGACCGTTCGAAAGTCAGAGATTTCCGAGTTCCCAGTTGTTTTGAACGTGGCATTGGTCATCAAACTTGAACTCGAAATATACGTTAAGACGGCATATGCGTTGACACACCCTCATCTGATTGGTTGGTGTAGGCGGGCTTTCTGAGCCGGCATACGCGTCATCACACTCCCTCATCTGATTAGTCGAGTAGACGGGCCTTCTCACTTTTGTGGCTGTGGTAACTAGTGACAACCAGTCTCTCTGGCACTGACAAGGAGTGGAATGCTAGCTAAAGAGACTGGTACTTAGACATAAACTCAGCAAAAAAAGAAACAGCCCTTTTTCATGACACTCTCTTTCAAAGATAATTCATAAAAATCCAAATAACTTCACAGATCTTAATTGTAAAGGGTTTAAACACTGTTTCCCATGCATGTTCAATGAACCATAAACTATTAATGAACATGCATCTGTGGACACTAATAGCTTACCGACGTTGTGAAAGTTATGAAAACTTAGAACACTAAAGAGGCCTTTCTACTGACTCTGAAAAACAGCAAAAAAAGATGCCCAGGGTCCCTGCTCATCTGCGTCAACGTGCTTTAGGCATGTTGCAAGGAGGCATGAGGACTGCAGATGCAATAAATTGCAATGTCCGTACTGTGAGACGCCTAAGACGGGGAGACAGGACTGACAGCTGATCGTCCTTGCCGTGGCAGAACACGTATAACAGCACCTGCACAGGTTCTGGACAGCCAAACTTCACACCTGCGGGACAGGCACAAGATGGGAACAATAACTGCCCGAGTTACATCAGGAATGCACAATCCCTCCATGAGTGCTCAGACTGTCCACAGTAGGCTAAGGGAGGCTGGACTGAGGGCTTGTAAGCCAATTGTAAGGCAGGTCCACGGGTCTTCACCAGACATCACCGGTAATAACATCGCCTATGGGCACAAACCCACTGTCGCTGGACTAGACAGAACTGGCAAAAAGTGCTCTTCACTGACCAGTTTTGGATTTGTCTCACCAGGGGTGATGGTCGGATTCGCGTTTATCGTCGAAGGAATGAGCTTTACGCCGAGGCCTGTACTCTGGAGTGGGATCGTTTTGGAGGTGGAGGGTCCATCATGGTCTAGGGCAGTGTGTCACAGCATCATTGGACTGAGCTTGTTGTCATTGGAGGCATCCTCCTCCCTCATGTGGTACCTTTCCTGCAGGCTCATCCTGACATGACCCTCCAGCATGACAATGCCACCAGCCATACTGCTTGTTCTGTGCGTGATTTCCTGCAAGACAGGAATGGCAGTGTTCTGCCATGGCCAGCGAAGAGCCCGGATCTCAATCCCATTGATGGCTAGGGCCATTCCCCCCAGAAATGTCTGAGTGTCCGAAATGGAGAGTGCAGTAACATCTCACAGCATGAACTGGCAAATCTGGTGCAGTCCATGAGGAGGAGATGCACTGTAGTACTTAATGCAGCTGTTGGCCACACCAGATACTGACTGTTACTTTTGATTTTGACCCCCCCATTTGTTCAGGGACAACATTATTCCATTTCTGTTAATCACATGTCTGTGGAACTTGTTAAGTTTATGTCTTAGTTGTTGAATCGTGTTATGTTCATACAAATATTTACACATGTTATATGGCAGTCGGGAGGAAGCAAGATCAGGTGGGACCATTCTAGCCAATGAGAGGGCAGTATTGTGTGTGAACAATAGGCACAACTCCGATATAAAGTGTTTTTTTCTCAAAGTTGGCAGGATATCACGTGTCCTACATATCAGTACACTCGGAACAACCAACGCGCTATGAAAATGATAATTGATCAAATAAGCCACACGTAGCAAATAAGCCATTCAGTGTTTTGTTAACCAAATTCGACACTCTCATTGACCTCCATATAAAATCTCCTCTCTTGGTGAGGGGAAAAAACCGCCACCTGCTGTAGAAGACAGTTATCCCTCTTATTTGCCTCTTCCTCTCTGATGTGACGCACACGTTTCAGTTAATTAATATAGCTCCCACCTTGGACCAACCATTGTAATTTTGTAAATGACGGATCTCTATGGCATTCAATCATTCACTCAAGTTTCGTCAAAATCGGGCCAGTGCTGTCTGAGATATCGCTTGTGACTATCATACAAATGGACCGGCGGTTGGAGACCTATCCACAGTCCTGTATCTACTCCTCAAAGGGTTAATAAATATAGGAAGACATTACTATCACTATTGCTATGTTGTTATACCTGAATTACCATTCATGATTCTCTGAGGAACTGCTCCTCTCCTGCCTTGTCTCATCCTCATGTATCCATGAGCCTGACTGACGCATTGGTCCTGCAGCTTCTCCTTTCCTCTCCCAGCTGCAGCCCAGCCAGCCCGCCCCTGTCCTTTCTTCTCCCTAGACGTCCGCTTGTCTTTTATCTCTGCATGGCGCCATCCTCCTGGACAACAAACGCCAATGATTGATTTCTGGTTGATAGGCTCTCATTTCTAAGATTTAGTTTATTATCTGAATTGCTGAGTCCAAACACACCCATCACATATATCTGTCACTTCCTCCCTTGCCCTGCTCATCTCTTTCTCATTTTCTCTATTCTATTATGTTCAAGAAGACTACATCTCAATGGAGTTTTTCGATGATTCTCGGCTTTGACCATCTCTTTTGAGTTCTCACCCTCTGTCTCACCTCCCTCACCCCTGCTATCTGTGAGTTTAAGGAGTGAGGAGACAGACCCTCAGTATCAGGAGGAGATAGTGGGTTTAATCTCACATTCCTCCTGTGTCTCCCACTGTCACTTCACTCTCCTCCTCCCACAGTTCCCCGACAGGCCGCCAACTCAGGATTCAGTAGGGGTGAGGGTTACCCTCAGTACAGTAGATCCACCGCCACGCAGCCTTTCATCTCTATATCTGCTCGTCGACGATTGTTTTCTGCTGAGTTCTCTATATGTGTAGTAGAGGCACAATTAATCTGTCTGTGCCTGATTGTTGCCATCTACTGTGTGAAGATTCAACATTGACAACCTGAACAAAATTCAAAATACCCAATTTACACAGCTAACATTTGGTTTCCTTTGCTGTCATTGAAATAGATGTGTTACCAACCAATCTGCTTGGTTATCCATAGTATGAAACATTGTGTGTAAGGAATTAAACAAAGGGTTACCAATTTCAAAGTGTCACCTCCTCCCTGTCCCCTCCCACCTCAGACCTGTCCCAGTGGTGGTGTCATGCAGCCGGCGGCGGCCATGGTGGTGGCCGTGGTGTCTCTGGAGCCCTGGGGCTCTGCCTCTCATCACATCACAGGGTGATTTGGCACCACCCGCTTGGCCTCGCCTGTCCTTGCAGGCCTTCAGATCCATGCCAAACCTCCCTTCTCTGCTCTGCCTTCTCTGAGTAAATTTGCTTCTTATTTGGTCTGGCCAGATAAGCTATCAGTTTAATACGGGGCATACCCTTTAACACATGGAGACAAGTGTTCACTTTGAACACCAACACACAAAGCAACACTAGCGCACTCTCACACAACAAACATAGATCCTAGCTAATATTAGGCCTGTTCTTTTTTGATCCGATATAGATTTCATGCTTGATGTAGTCTTTTTTTTCATCTCTTGAGAAAGAGGCATAAAACATGCCTGATATGGATGTTTGACTTTTGTACGGTGCATAATAATGTTTACTGACGATTTACGCCCTGTAGCCATGACATCTGTACCTGTGAAATGCTTAGAAAAAATGATTCAAAAAACAATTCTCTCTGGTCTCTCATCCCAATTAGACTCAAACCAGTTCACCTACCGTGCCTCCAGGGGTGTTGATGACGAACATTTAGAAAATAGTCTAGTGGAAATTGTATTCATTGACTTCAGTAGCGCGTTTAACACAATCCAACCCCACCTACAGTTGGATAAGCTGGTGAATTTGGCTGTCAACTCTCTACTGATCCTATTGTTGGATAAGCTGGTGAATTTGGGTGTCAACTCTCTACTGATTGTACCTTTATTTAACTAGGCAAGTCAGTTAAGAATCAGGTGAATAAATAGTTTCCTTGTGAACCGTACTCAACAAGTGAAGTTTAACTCCGCCATCTCTACATCTAGAATGGTGAATACGGGAGCCCCTCAAGGTTGCGTACTTTCACCGATACTGTACACACTGTACACAAACGATTGTCAAGCCTCTGACACAGCCCACAAATTCTTTAAATATGCAGATGACACCGCTGTTGTGGGTTTCCTCCACCCAGACCAAGTCTCTCTTCAAGGTTTTGACAGAGAAACTGCAGAATTTATCCAGTGGTGTGCAGATCATTTTCTTGAAATAAATGTTAAGAAAACAAAAGAGATGGAAATTGATTTCAGAAGGAACAAAACTCCACTACCCCCTATGAAGATCAATGGGGAATCAGTCGATAGAGTGACCACATAAAAGTACCTAGGAATCGAAATAGACAAACTGATATTCAAAGACTGTGCCTTTGCAAAGATAAAGAAATTGCAACAGAGAATGTTTTTTTACGCAAGCTGAACCATTTTAATGTTGAACGCCATATCTTACAAATGTTCTATAAATCTGTCCAGTAGAGTGTGCTGTCCTTTGGAAACATGCGAGTGCAGGACCAAGTCAATCTTCTGCACTTTATCAAGACGGCGGGAAGGAAAATTGGTATAAACCAAGAATCAGCCACCAACTTGTACACAAAACTCATCCTCCTAAAACTTGAAAGCATTTTAGAGGACACTACTCACCCACTTCACTCAAAATTCAGTTACAGCAGCACCCAGACAAGGGGAAAGAGATCTCTTCAAAATAAAATTCAAACAGATTGATATGGGGACTCTTTTATTCCAACAGCCATTAGACTGTATAAAATATAGTCTGTTGATCCCACGAGTATACAGTATATCACACTTTCACTTTAAATGTGTAGCTATAGCACTTTGAATTATTTTGTGTAGTTTCTGTGTTTTCCTTTTTTAAGCACATGACCAAATTAATTTCCCCCAAATGGGATAGTAAAGTTGATCTGAATCTAATCAGGTTGCTTTAGATTCCTGGGAGTTTTTAGTTCAGTGAACATGTCCTCATCTCATGGCAACTGAGGTCAAATGTGTCACCTCCCTCCTGATTGGATCACACACAGATCTGATAATAATAAGTTTCTTATGATTGGATCACAAATCGATCAGATTTGGACGTTTTTTTATTCTGACTGAAGGCAAAAGATACATCATGAGACGCATAACAAGCCCCCCATTATGTAGTGATGATTTGTTGGTAGCAAACAAGTTACAATAACTTCAGAATAACAATGCTTAAACAAGGGAAAGAGTTTAGTTCAACCTCAGTTTGATTGATACTCATTCAAACCAGCTACCGCAAGAGCAACTTAACTTACATATTGCTTTCGTTCCCCTCTCTTCCCCCTCCTGTCTTTCGCGGAAATGAAGCCTAGAGGCAGGATCCTAGAAGGAGTGTAGAGTTCAAAGCGTTATCACGCGTGGAACGTCTTTTCATCATGTTTTAGAAACAAGCGTTCGCACTAATCCCCCAATAATCTCTCCAGGAGAACTCCAGCGATAAGGCGCGCCACCCACGGCTTTCAAACACACTTTTGGGGAGTCTCTATCTCCCCTTCACTGCTCTGTCGTTCCATAGGAAGGACAAGTGAAGGTGACCACCCTCTCAATCTCTCTCTTTCTCTTTCTCTAACAGTGTTTGTTTACCTCTTTGGTAAATCTCTCCAGTTGATCTGAAATGATCAACAGAGGACCATCTACAGCACCCTACTGCACTCCACCCCCTCAAATTAGATCTGAATTAAAACAATCGCTCCAGAAGACCCAAAATCTGTAATGTAGCACTTGTCGCCCTGTTGATCGCTCCTGAATGTCTCTGATAATAAAGTGCACTGAACTATCTTGATTCTTGATGGCAGACTTGTTGAGAGCATTTCCATGTTTGATTGAATTGGCAACAAGTCCCTAAGGTTGTGCTACAGGCCTGAGAGTTCACATAGAGCTCACAGGAGGACCAGGGAAACGTTATACTAAATCCATCATCAGACACTTCCTCACCAATCTAAATGTCTGTTCCTATGTCTTCCTGCCTCTGACATTATCTGAGAAGTTGTGCAATAGTGAGAAGTAGAGACCAGGTGACCAAAGAAGTGGACTGAGTAGAGGCAAATGGAGAGGCAAAGGGGAGAAAGAGAAATGATAGGAATGAGCATTGGAAAAAGCCAGCAAAAGAAAGAAGGCAGTGCCAGAGTGGAAGAGAGAGGGAATGGAAAGAGGTGGGAATGGAGAGATGGAGGTGATGGGGAGGGGTGCTCATTCTCATCACTCAGTCCCTGTGACTGGGATGGTATCTGCATCTCGCTGTCATCTGCGTTGGCTTCTGCGGGGTGGAGAGTAGAGGAGAGAGGGAAAACCTTCCTCTATCTCTCAGGCTTATCTCCGGCAGTTCAGGAGCCCGCTTTCCAAGAGTGCCTCATTTTCAAATCTCTTATCTCGCCCGTTTTAAGTATCGCAAGTTTTATATTTTTACATGTCATTTGCATGCTGCTCATCAACCTTTTCTTAGAGGTGTCTGCAGATATGTGTGGCTGTGTGAGCGGTGTGTTTTTCTATATTGGCTTGTTGTATATGATACATGTTTTTAGTACACTAAGCTCATGTATTAATACACACGTGTATTTGTGTGGAGAAATCTAGTGTGTGTGTGTGTGTGTGTGTGTGTGTGTGTGTGTGTGTGTGTGTGTGTGTGTGTGTGTGTGTGTGTGTGTGTGTGTGTGTGTGTGTGTGTGTGTGTGTGTGTGTGTGTGTGTGTGTGTGTGTGTGTGTGTGTGTGTGTGGTGCGTGTGTGTGTGTTCGTACCCGTGTGTGTGTTTAATTAGTGTGCGTGTGTGTGTTGAGAGAGAGTGTGTGTGAGAGGCGGATGAGAGTAGGTTTCTGATGTTTATCTTTCTTCCTTTTCTTCTCTGTATTTTTGGAGGATTCACAGTGACCTCTTTGTTTGGGACAGTGAGTACCCCCTCCATTCCCCCCTTTTGGGAAAGAAAACATTTCCTGTAAGGGAGAGATTGACAGAGAAGGGCAGACAGAGGGGTAGGAATGAGAAAGAGAGGGATGAGAGAGAGCTTGATTAGCCATACAGTACTGTAGAGAGGGAAGGATGGGAAGATTAAGAGGTAAATGGGAGGAGGGGGTGAAAGAGAGCGAGAGGAAGAAAGAGTATGAATGAAGACCAAGCCAACCGCAATGGTCAAAAGGCCTATGATGGAACTCAGTGGAAGTCAATTGAACAGGCCAGGAAAGAAGAGACACTGTTCTACCTTCCTGTTCTTTTCTTCTCAGTCTGTCCAGCTGTTTCTGGTTCATACAGTACATTCAAAAACCCTTGATGACATCATTATCCAGGATGCACATATTGAAATTGAAGATTGACCAATCAATCCATTGGTTTTCTCAGTTTCTCATGGGTCCTCAGAGAACAGTATTCTAAAGTTGCTTTAATCAACAGGGAATATTAATCAAATTATGGTAGAAATTATGTATGTATGTATGTATGTATGTATGTATGTATGTATGTATGTATGTATGTATGTATGTATGTATGTATGTATGTATGTATGTATGTATGTATGTATGTATGTATGTATGTATGTATGTATGTATGTATGTATGTATGTATGTATGTATGTATGTATGCATGCATGTAAACCGTAAAAATCGACGTAGTACACACACTGTTTAATAGTGGTATGAAGGCTAAATATACTGGAGGATGGGTAGGCATTTTATTATTTCCTCTGCTTTAATTGAACCGTATATAAAGCTGAATTGATCTGAGTCGGGGTTAGACTTGGGGTTAGTGCATGGAAAGGTTTCTCCCTTCATTTCCACCTCCAGAGGAGAGCGTTTGGGGAGAGAGAAAATTATATTTTCATTTTATACTCAGCAATGACCAGGCTACGGAATGAACGAATAGAGAAATGAAATCAGTCGAGCATCATTTGCATTCAAGTTTTATCGGCGTGAGAGGAGGGCGTTTTTGGGAGTGATAAGGAGAGGGCGTCGCAGACTGCGTTGGGGGTGGGGTGCATGTGCACGTAGGCTTTGTGTGTGTATGTGTTGAAGGTGGATATGGGGAGGCTGGAGGGTGTGTGTGGGGGTGGGTTAATATCAGACCAAATAATTAGATTCGCTATCGTCTCGGCGGCAGCAGTGCGGGGATCAGGCAGATTAAAGCCCGGCTGTGCTGATTAATATTCATGAGGGACGAGGGTCCGGACGAGGGGGCTTAGACTGCGCCTCAAAGACTTCCTCACTGAGGGGCTTAAAGCGCTCTTAAAGTGCCTGGGTCCTAGGGAGACCGCCAGGGTGAACACAGGCAGTGCTGAGCAACATTAACTTCTCCTCTTAGTCTTTTAGTTCTCCTCCTAAAACCCCTCCCTCGCTCTCTCCCTGCTCCTTGGGAAATGTGTTTCAATCAGTGGGTCTGGCCACTATGAATTGTGGGATAGTTTACGGCAGTAGTGGTGGAGTGGGCTGCCTAGTAGGTGGATGTGTTGTGTTCAGAGGTAAGAACTTGCCATTTGATGATGTTTAATTTGATACTGTGCTTGTTTAAAATGTCCTCCAGGCCAGAGAAATGTGATACTAGAGGCTTCTCTGCTCCTCTTAACTCAAGCATCTTTAGCGGCCATGGCCTCTGTTGGCTTTGTTAATTACACATCCTAATCAAACTGTAATCTTGCCGCATGCCTTTTAGTTTTCATTATCTGTGTTGGTTCCAGACAGCATTTAAAGTCCCAGTGCAGCCAGGGCCCAAAGCCTGATCAGAGTCAGCTAAATCATCATCTCCACCTCATCTTCGCTCTGGTCGTCTCTGAGAATATCTCAGAGAGAGATAGAGGTAGATAAAGATGCTTGGATAGAGATTATTATTATTATTTTTGTGCATTTCTTCATGCTGTCCAAAGACCCTCTTCAAGTTGTTGTATGGCTCTATTTTTCTGTCTCATACACTTTCCTTCAAAGTCGGACCACACTGGCCTTTTCTTCAGTGAATACCAAAGCATCATGATAGATAGATTTGTGATAAATTAGTCTGAAACAAATTAGCAGCACTTATAGCTCAGACGGCTCCAGCATTGGGTTCCAAATTAAAACAAAAGAAGCCGTATCTCTACATCAGCGCAAGTTCCCCATGAAATACAATACGCAGCGTCTTTAGGCTAGAACAGACTGATTCAGAAATAAACTACACTTTCCTCCCTCGCCTCCCAACTTGCCCCATACAGTATACACTCCTTTACACAAAAACGTTCCACTCATATTCTCTCTAAATGTTCCAGTCAATGTGGTACCATGTTGGAATATGTGTACCCCTGTCGCAAGCAGATTGACTGACTGACTAACTGGCCGTAGTTCTCCTGAAGCAGTCTGTCAGGGCTGCTGCTGATGCATGACTGCTTCCACCTAGTGGAGCCAGAGTGTTCTGTATGTCCTCAGGCCTCCATGCAGTGGTAGCACCTATAGTCCTTGTGCATCTATACGGAAGTTGTGAAGCTCAACCTAATGCTACTGTGTCTTATTCCATACTCTCATAAATGTATTATTGAACCTCACAAAGACTACATTTTACTGGGACTGCTGTAAGTTATTTGGTTATGAATGCACAATGCTTATCTGTGCCATAACACACGGAAGTACGTAGATGCGTGTGGGTAAGTGTCTCATGGGGACACACGATGTCTGTGGGAGTGATTGTCAGGTGGAATGCTCTGTGAACTTCAGCTGAACAAAGACAAGATTGTGCAGAGGATGGCACAGGTGTGTGTTTCTCTCTGGTGTGCCCTACTCTGGCTACAGCCTCACTTACACATGTGCCACCACTGACACACATTCTTTCACACTCATACACACACACACACACACACACACACACACACACACACACACACACACACACACACACACACACACACACACACACACACACACACACACACACACACACACACACACACACACACACACACACACACACACCGCGATATTATGACCTCCCTCTAATCACAATCCTTTTGTCCCATCATGTATTGAGAGAAGTTCCTGAGAGGGCGTCTGGGTGAATAGGAGCACTACGACCTCATCGGTTCTCCTTCCTTACCTTTTCTTCTCCTTTCTCCTGGGGTCTCTCTGTTCCTTCCCTCTTTCTCACTGCTGCTATTTATAGCTCTTTTCTGTGAGTCTTTGTTCAGCCCGTGCCCCTTCCTGTCCCTCTATGCTTCTGATTGCCCGTGTTAAGGGGCTTCCCCTTCCCACTGAAAAAGATGAGTCCTTTTATTGCACGCTATGGTCAATGTGCTTTAAAACAGTAAATTCAGAGGACGTTGTCAGGATTAATTCATTGTTAAACCTCACTGTTCAGTACAGTTGGTCTTTGTCATCAAATGTAAAGAGGAGTATATTTCTATATATAAAATGTTTGTCTGAATAGACTTGGCAATTTATGTGAGAATCAGAAGATATGTGATGTTAGATGATAATTGTCATTTGACCCTGTGTTTCCAGAACAAATCTGACAGCCTCTGTATGTTTATTTGTATGTCAGCAGATCTCCAGGCTGACGTTGGTGTGTGAAGACGATAACGGCTGGCTCAGTAGAGTCCCGCTAACATCCGATGCCACAGCTGCCAACTGTACCATCTACAGTCAAGGTAGTTAACCAACAGACCTGATCCCAGAAATGCCAAACCATCAACACAACCCACATACATATAACACACCATTTACACTGTTACATTCTAGTCATTTAGCAGACACTCTTAAACGAAGCAACTTACAATCAGAGATCTCTTATCAGAGTGACCCCATAAAGACACCATACAGAGATCTTTTTCACCTACTATAGATTAGTATACATTCCATAGATATCATACTGTACGAAACCATGTATGTAGTTCTAGTACAGGCCCCAGGTGTGATGTGTGTAGTTCTTGTACAGGCCCCAGGTGTGATGTGTGTAGTTCTTGTACAGGCCCCAGGTGTGATGTGTGTAGTTCTAGTACAGGCCCCAGGTGTGATGTGTGTAGTTCTTGTACAGGCCCCAGGTGTGATGTGTGTAGTTCTTGTACAGGCCCCAGGTGTGATGTGTGTAGTTCTAGTACAGGCCCCAGGTGTGATGTGTGTAGTTCTTGTACAGGCCCCAGGTGTGATGTGTGTAGTTCTTGTACAGGCCCCAGGTGTGAGTAGTTCTGTGAGGTGTGATGTGTGTAGTTCTTGTACAGGCCCCAGGTGTGATGTGTGTAGTTCTTGTACAGGCCCCAGGTGTGATGTGTGTAGTTCTAGTACAGGCCCCAGGTGTGATGTGTGTAGTTCTTGTACAGGCCCTAGGTTTAATTTGTGTTGTGCGGCCCTCTCGCTCTCTCTTTTCTCCAGGTGAGGAGCTGTATTGTAAGGTGACCCAGGACATCTCCACAGGTGACAGTCTGTTGGCCACACTGTCTCTCTCCTCCGTGAAGCAGCTGTCCTCGTCTCAGACCCAGGATGTGGTGGTGAAGGAGGAGCCTACAGGTGTCTACCCAGCTTCTCTCCACTCTGAGATACAGCTCCTCCCCCAGCAGGCTGGGATGGCAGCCATCTTGGCCACGGCAGTTGTCAACAGTGAGTGTCAGCTTGCCAAGAATAATGTGGGTGTGTATGTGTGTGAATGTGCATGCATGTATTTGTGTTCTTCGTGCCGTTTAGTCATTAGATGCGTAGACAAACCCTACACGTGTACAGTTATACATTTTCCATGTAAACAACAGACACTGAGGGACTCAATGAAGACCAACAGTTCACCATGCCACATTTCCTCATTCACCCAGTACACCAGAAGGTGGCAGTGTAACTCCTCTGCACTGCCTTGTCTCAGAGATAGACTACATGGTAATTACGTTCACGCTCCTTCATTAAGTCCCTTATTGGCAGTGTAGTGTTGTCGGCAGCAGGAGCAGGCATGGACATTCTGTGATGAGTGCATGATTAATCACCATATCAAGCTAAAGGGTAAAACATGATCATCCGTATCCCCGCTTCCTGCTGTAGGAGCACTCTCCTGAGGACTGTTGGTAATTATGGACGTTATCAAAAATAGCCTGTAACACCAGCCCTGACACCAGATCAGTATGATTACCCCGCACGGGTGGGCGCTCGCTCCCACAACCTCTGTGCTCTCGTTGCCTTGGAGACCCCGGAGCAATATCGAGTGCTTGCTCGTTCCGCCACTGAATCGATCATGTGACTGGTGTGAAACAGGTGTGTGTGGTGATGTGTGTATACACATGGATGAACATCATGTGTACATTAAAGTGTATGTACTGAATGTAACATTTTAACGCTTAGCAGTGAAACGTTGAACATGCCATTTTTAAAAAGAATGAACATACGCTGCTCTCTTTCTTGCATTGTTTTTAATTATGTATGACAGATTTGATAAATGATTGGTTGTTGTAGGGATAGAGTTTACAGTTGTGTTTGTGTTTGATTGGTCCAGAGGACATCTTCCCGTGTAAGGACTGTGGGATCTGGTACCGCAGTGAGAGGAACCTCCAGGCCCACCTCATGTACTACTGTGCCAGCCGGCAGAAGCAGCAGGCCTCCTCCTCCCCCCCACTGGACAAAGCCAAGGAGTCCTACCCCAACGAACGTGTCTGTCCCTTCCCACAATGCAACAAGAGCTGCCCGAGCGCCAGCTCCCTGGAGATCCACATGCGGACACACAGTGGTGAGACCTGTCACAATACATTCCTTTAGCTCTTTCTCATAGCAGACCAAGGATCGAGTGAGAATATGCGTGAATATTCCTCTTTTAATAATAGCTTGTAACAGACTTTCTTTCTTCAGCTGTTATTAGGGGAGGACAGTCAATTTAGTTAAAATATTAAAGATATACATGTCCTGTGCCTGTAGGTGAGCGTCCTTTCGTGTGTCTGATCTGCCTGTCAGCCTTCACCACTAAAGCCAACTGTGAGCGTCACCTGAAGGTACACACGGACACGCAGAACGGAGTCTGTCACGGCTGTGGCTTCGTCTCCACCACGAGGGACATTCTCTACAGCCACCTGGTCACAAGTCACATGGTGTGTCAGCCCGGCTCATGCAGTGAAGTGTACTCCCCCGGCCCCGGCCTGCCCAAACTGCCTCTGTCCACAGGTAAACACACAGACAGACTGGATCATGTTGTTTACTATCCCAGTGAGAGGATAATAGCCCTGCCTTTACTTCAGAACAGCAACTACATAGAGGACTACATCAAGCTTGTGACTCTACAAGCTTGTTGGATGCGCTTGCAGGTTGTTTTGGTTGTGTTTCAGATTATTTTGTGCCCAATAGAAATGAATGGTAAATCATGTATTGTGCCCGTTTGGACTCACTTTTATTGTAAATAAAAATAGAATAAGTTTCTGAACATCTGGGTGCCCACTTTGATTGCAGATAATCAAAAATGAATTGTGAATAATCTTGATTGAGAAATTTACAGATGCACAAAGCTCATACCCCCAAATGCTAACCACCCCTGTTATTGGTAACGGTGGGATGTTAGCATGTTTTGGGGTTATGACATTTGTGTATCTGTACATTTCTCATTCATGATTTTCTGTACTCATGGTAGGATCCACATGAATGTATTATATATATATATATATATATATATATATATATATATATATATATATATATATATATATACTGTATGGCTCATTTGGTAGAGCATGGTGATTACACCCCCAGGGTTGTGGGTTTGATTCCCGAGGGCACCCATTTGTAAAATGTATGCACACCTTACTAAGTCGTTTTGGATAAAAGCGTCTGTTAAATGGCATATCTCATTATTATTCTATTACATCCAACACATTTGTAGACACGCTAGATGTTGTCATTGAGTGCTACGAATATGGGACCAAATACTACACTTTTAACCAAATGTAATACGCTATAAGTGAATTTGTCCAAATAGTTCAGATGGGGGGACTAGATACATAAAGTGCATTCATTTCTAAAAGTAAAACAGATATGAAAATACCCTCAAATAAAAGGTGACTGTGTACAGTCACCTTATAAAATATTTGATCTCAAATTCAAAATGCTGGAGTATAGAGCCAAATTAAAAGTTGTAGCTTCACTGTCCAAATAAATACATTTGGGAGTGTATGTATATGAAGATTTGGTCCTATAGGCTATAGTGCATAACCACCAGTGATTTCATGTCATGTTTAATAGTAGAAAACACATTTCTAATAATATGTCTCTGTCACTCTCTGTGGCAGGTCTAAGTCCTGGAGACTCCGGTGTTGTGTTGAAATGTCAGGTATGTGGCCACATCACAGACTCGCCTGCTCAGCTCCAGCAGCACGTTCGCACACACCTGGAGGTGAGAGTCCCGGCCGAGAGGAGCCCCACACCCCGCCAGACCACCCCCTCCTCAGCCGACCACCCTGAGCACCTTGACAGGGAGCCCCCCGCCTGCGTTCCCCACCCTGACTCCTCCAGCCCTGGGGCCAATGGGAGCTCAGCCACCCCGCGAGGCTGCAGCCCACCTGACCAGCTCCCCACAGACATCAGGATTAAAGAGGAGCCGCATTCGGACTCTGAGAATGAGAGGCAGGAGGAGGAGATGGAGGGGGAGCGGGTGGAGAAGAGCCGTGGACACAGAGGTACAGGCTCCTCTCAGACCTCCACCTCCCCTAGGAGTCCCTCTGCTGTGGCTGTGAAGGCAGAGCCAACCAGCCCCACCCCTGGCTCCAGCCCTGCCCACCTGGGAGGAGCTGGCTCAGTGCTCCCTGGAGAAGATGTGTTCCTACCCCAGTACATGTTCAGCCAGGAACCAGCCATCCTACCCCAGGCCTCAGAGATACTGGCTAAGATGTCTGAGATGGTCCACAGCCGGCTGAAGCAGGGCCAGGTCCCCCCTGGGGCAGCGCCAGCCTTCTACCCCGCTGGCACTACAACCACTGTCCAGAAGGGGGCCACCTGCTTCGAATGTGACATTAACTTCAACAACATCAACAACTTCTATGTTCACAAGAGGCTGTACTGCTCCAGCAGGCACCAGCAGGGAGACATGGCTGGCCCAGTGAAGGAGGGGGCGTCGGGGGCCACAGTCCCATCAGTTGGACACGGTTCATCCCCTCAGGCTGGATCAGGTAGTCGGGCAGCCTCAGCCTCCCCCAGTGACTCAGATCCTGTTCCAGGCAGCACCGCCACACAGGGCAAGCTGGTGGATGTGAAGAGTGAGAACCCTGGGGTGAAGGAGGCTGTGTCCTCTTCTTCCTCTGAGGGGGAGGGTGGAGGAGGAGGAGGCCGGGCCAGCGAGTGCAGCCAGAGTCCCAGCGGCTCAGCAGAGGACCAGGATGACGACCCCACCAGAACCTTCTGTCAGGCCTGCAACATCCACTTTAGCCGCCATGAGAACTACACAGTCCACAAACGCTTCTACTGCGCATCGCGCCACGATCCGTCCAACCAGCGGTCAACCGCCGGCAAAGCCACCTTCCTGCCTCAGCCCATCCGAACACGCAAGAGGAAGAAGATGTATGAGATCCACATGGCTCGGACTGAAGCCCTGGCCAACGCTGCTGCTGCCTCTCTCTCTGCCCCTGGCCTGAGCCTGGCTGTGAAGCAGGAGGCTGCTGCCTCAGTGGAGAGGGTCCTGGAGTCCCCAGTCCCAGCCCTAACTCTGGGCCTGCGTCCAGCCACCTCCCGTAGTACCAGCCCTGACAGAGACGGCCCCATTGACCTGAGCAAGAGGCCTCGTCTAAGAGAGGCCCAGCGGGGCAGCAGCATCCCTTCTCTGCCCCTCACTGACTACCACAAGTGTACCGCCTGCAGCATTAGCTTCAACAGCATTGAGAACTACCTGGCCCACAAGGCCTACTACTGCCCAGCCACCACCCTGCAGCCCCACACTCTGGAGACGCTCCACAGGCTGAAGAGACCAGCATCCATCTCCCCCAAGAGCAGGGCCCTGGAGCGATCAGACGTCCACTCTGAGGCCAAAGGGCTGCTCACAGAGAAGGCTCCTCGGGGGGCCTCGCTCAGCCCTCACCTCTCTGCCTTACCTGGCTCTGGCTCTGAGGCTACGTCACCTTACAGTGTCCCTGCAGCCAAAGGCCCAGGTTCTCCCTCTGTGGTCTGCCCCTACTGCCCTCCCAATAGGGCGGTGACCTGTGACCTGGTGGAGCACTTCAGATCCATGCATGGCCTGGTCCTGAGCCTGGAGGGCCAGCCAGCCGTCATCAGCCCCAGCCTGAGCCCTAGGGATGGGACCCCTGCCACCCCGCCCAAGCTGGTCCTCCGGGCCTGCAGGGACAGCATCAATGGCCGGATCAGAAGGGACACTGTCTCCCCATCCTCTCCCCTGGTGAACGGTAGCCCCCTGGGACACCATGCCGGGGGTGGCGGCTCCCCCAAGGCAGCCCCTCCAGCTGTGTCTCCCACCAGGTCCCTCCCCCTGACTGTGTCCCCTGTGCCTGAGGTGCTGAGAGAGGTGGGGGTTCTGAATCACCAGGTTGCTGTCACCCTGCTCCCAGACAAGGCGTCCCTCACACTGGGTCTCCCACTCCCTGTTCCGGCCCCTCCCACACCCAAGACCCTCCTGATCCCCCCTGTGCAGAACGGTAACACCCGCTTCTGCCGGCTGTGCAATATCAAGTTCAGCAGCCTGTCCACGTTCATAGCCCACAAAAAGTACTACTGTTCCTCCCACAGCGCTGAGCACGTCAAGTGAATGGAGCCCCAGTCTGTGTCCCCTCCAAAGCCCAAACCCAGCTATCCATTCTTGTCAGTGCCACCAAGGCATGGCACCATCTCTGGACTGTATGTGTTTGAAAGTGTGACTGTTACTCGCCAGGCACTGGGTCGCTTCTCGCTCCCGGTATTGTTACTATGTTAACATATTTCTCCTTATGGGTCAAAGTTTCTATTACACTAAGAGCTGAGATGCGCTACCTGCACACACAGTTGTGCCCACGTATCCCTTCCCACCCACCTCAATAACTGAAACCCAGCCCTCTTTCTCACCTCCAGGGTCCACAGAATGTTGAAAATGTGACTTTAGAGTCAACATTTAGTCTCCTGAGCAAGTTTAATTGAATTGTTTGTATTACAGTCATCTTTATTTGATTATGATTGTTTGGAGCATTTCTTGCTGATGGTGAAACTCGCTTTTCCTGAGCTGTTGATGCTCTAGATCAGTCAGTGAGTGGGGACAACTATTGTCCCCCAGGGCCCTCTAGTGGAGCTGACTATCTCCACTCTTTTATTTCTACTTACCTGTGCATAGTGTATGATGTTTTAAAATAATTCTTTATGCTTTTGTTTGAACACTGGCTGTTTTGCTAACTAGAAAGCTAAAGCATTTTAGCTGAATTACAGAAATGAGTATCACATGGTTAGCCTACCAATTACAGAGGAAATATTTGCAAATGGATAGATTTGGTTTTCCTAAACCACAATTACATTCTCTTAATGGAAGGAAAACATGTGAACTATTTATCTTGAGTCCTCACTGATTTAATGTCAACAGAAATCTACCTAGCGTCTGAAAATATTTGTATTTTTTATTTGTATATTTTTCATACTGTTCAAAGGAACTGTTTCAATCTCGGCGTGTAAAGGTGTTTTTGTATGTGTAGATATGTAATATCTTTCACAGTAATCACTGGGATGACACTGAACCTTATTTTCCTTATTGTCAGAATTTCATTCTTCTGCTCTTTATTCATCGGGAAAGGTTAAAACTTTTCTGTTTTCCTCCAGTATTTGGTCATTAGGTACAGCCTATTTTGCCAGATAAACTATGTGATGTAAGTTCTAAACTGGTATTATTATTGCGTAGAAGGAAGGTGATTGGACCTGAGTACCAGGATGAAGACACAGCACTTCCTCTTCCTCTATGCCCCCCCCTCCCCCATCAGACCTGACCCTTAACCCACCAACCACCTACTGTATCATTATATCCCTACTCTGCAGCTGCTGCTTTAACACCATCTGACTTATGTAATGCTTGAATTAGACATGGGATCAGTTTAAATCAATGTGGATTTATTGACAGCTCTTAGAGCAGTGGTATTAAAAGTCGGGGGAATTGGCATTTTTTTGGGGGGGGGGGAAAAAATTAAGAGTATTGTATGGGACAATATACAAATATGTTTGAGAACGACAATTTAAAAAATAAAACTGTTGATTAAATGTATTTTATTGGTTTCTTTTCATTTTTATAAGAGATGAAAATGCAATGAAAAAATGCAATTGTTGTTTGTTGATGTAACGATATAATTTTCCAGATTTTAAGGCTGTGTCATTAGATTTGGTGTGGGGTCGCAAGAATTCTGGCAGAAAGATTTGGGACCTTGTTGAAAAAGTCTGAATACCACTGTCTTGTAGTGTGTGCTCATTCTGTTTTGTTTTTCCAGTAATTAATTTTTTTTAAAGTTAAAAAAGGGAGGTGTAAGAGAGAGATAGACAGGGACAGCAGATGTATTTCACAGATTGTTGAGAGACGTACACAGTAGATGGCTCCAAAAACGGTCATGTGTAAAACACAAACACACATGCATCCTTGGTTTACAAAGTGGTGTTGAATAGACCTGCGAAATGCAATCTTTCCTCTGTCAGAACTTGCTATACTGGCACAGCCTTACCGTAGGACTGAGTTTGTTCTGTGCTCCACTATCCTCACCTCTAATGATGATTTGAATGGATCTGTATGTTACTTGTGATGTCCCCTTTCCTTCCCTGTGTTACACAGGCAGATGTTTCTCTGCTCTAAAAACTGGAAAACAAAATGGTGGTGAAATTGAAAGTTGAGTATTTTTGCTCTGTTGTGGTTTTGAACAGTGCTGTTTCAGTCATATCTTACCCAAGAGTGTTTACAATTGCATTGCTTCCTCTTTTCTCAAAAAGATTAGCATTTTCAACAAGTCACAAATTGAGGAAATCAGTGCTGAAAACCATTTTGAATCCCATTTATATTGCACTGTGTTGTTCAAATGTGCTGAATGTTTTCGTTTTAGAGGCTTTTTTGTAAGGTATTTATGTTTTTACAGCACTTTTCCTCTTCTAAACTAATCCCTTGAAGGACTTGCTGATCAATTTCAACCTTTTCACGTGAACTAAAGTTAATTAAAACATTTTGTGAATGATTACAAATGTCAATAATGGAAAGTAATAATGAATGTCAGACTTTTCTTCTTTCTTTTGTCAGTTCCACTACACACTTGTCCAAACTATGCATGGGAAATAAACGTCCTGAGAGACATTAAACAGTTTCAAACTTCTATCTTCTTTCACATTGACCTGGTCCACCCACAATTTACCTCTTCTCCTTTTATCTCTCTTGGCTTTTATAATGCTTTCCACAATAGATTTCAGGTCACACAAATCATTTATCTTTTTATATAAATTCTTGTGTGCATTTCTGTGAATATGTGAGCCTCAGGACTCGATGAATCATCTCCACAGTGCCGACATGCTTTTTCTCACGGAATGATTGAATTATATTTCCTGTTGAAGAACTGTATTATCCCCAAAGTCTCAAGGCTATGCCTATTTAGTACTAACGATGCGTTCAGGCTCTACTATTCTTCTTCTATAACTAACAGAACGTAAGTTGTGGACATACTGAAATCTTTCATTTGAATTCGTCTCTCTACTTATCCATTTCCCACAGTGAGTTTGAAATGTGTTGAAATTGAACATTTTCACCACGACAAATGTTTACTCTAAATTATGGAAAAAGAACATTAACATCCAGAGCAGCATCCATATAATTTTTCAGAAAGCTTGTCGATTCCTGGGGTCAGTATCGACTACAGTCAGTATTGATGGCCAATCAGCAAAAAGCTCCTATAAGCAACAAGATGGGCTATTTGCTAAACATTGTCACATCAGATGGATAGATTGTGCAAGTCAATTGTTAGCAGCAGGAATCACCAATGTTATTAGGTGAGCGGCACTCTTGTGTGAATCTAATTCTGTCTTATTGACCTTTTAAAGCCAAATGCCACACTCAGAGCCTGTATTATCATGTTATTTTTTCTGGGTAAAAACTCTTGTTTGACAGTTCCCAATACCATGGAGTGGAGCAATGACCACTTATCACAGTAGACACACTCTTTAGAGTGATTGCTTCATATTGTTGACTGATTCTAAGCAATCAGACCAAGTCGTTCTGTATCTCTGAATTGGTCTATAATCAAGCTCTTAGACTGTGCTCACTGCTTTGAAAGTTCTTAACACACTGTCATGACTATTCAACCTGGTCTCAGAGCATTAAGTATTATTCTGTACGTAAATCCGAGAAACTCAATTTAGTATGATATGCCACATTTCATTTGGTACGTATTAATTTGTGGATGTCGATCACCCTTTCGTATTATATGTTACGAATTACAATTAGTTTGATATGTAACCGAAAGGTTGCAAGATCGAATCCCTGAGCTGACATGGTAAAAATCTGTCGTTCTGCCCCTGTTCCTAGGCCGTCATTGAAAATAAGAATTTGTTCTTAACGGACTTGGCTAGTTAAATAAAGATAATACTATATATATATATATATATATATATATGAATTTTCAAAACGTACAATATATTACGAATTTGCAAAAATGTACAATATATTACGAATTTGATATGTTACAAATTATAGCTATGTGGTTAACATTAGCTAGGCTACGGGTAAGGGTTAAGATTAGGGTTAAGTTTAGGAGTTAGGTTAAAGCAACATTTCTCAAACTCTCCTCAGGAGCCCAAGTGCTGCACGTTTTGGTTTTTGCCCTAACACTACACAGCTGATTCAAATTTTCAAAGTTTGATGATTAGTTGACTATTTGAATAAGTTTTGTAGTGCTAGGGCAAAAACCAAAACGCCCACCCTGACCAACCACTCTACTTTTGTTCTGTCTTCTGTAACCATACCATATCATCATATCAGTAACATATCATACTAATTTGAGCATTCCAGATTTACATTGACTATGTTACGTCTAGTCTATGAGACCAGGTTGGACTATTGCCATGGTAATTTCTGTATTTGGACTACTTGTTCTATTTTTGTTTGCATGGTTATGATATAAATGACAGTATTCATTATGAAGCACATTCTTTTGTGCGTGCATGCACATGTGTTTCTGTGGACACCGGTCTATGACTCTGTGGGTGCATGTTAGTGTGTTTGTGGAACGTGATTTTGTGTATGTGTCAGTGGCGGTCGGTGCCATTTAAGATTAGGGAGGATGTTCTTTTTTTATGTGCAAGACCTTATTTCTATTACAGCATATTGGATTGCTTTTATTCATATTCCAGTCAGCCAGCTCAATGTAACACTGAGAGGTTTAGTCTACTATATGATACTCAAATTTTCCCTATACCCATCATGAGGTTGCTACAACCTAGCCTACAAATTAACGTTTATAACGTAGGTGCACAGGTCGAGAGACGAATTGGAGTAATCAAGGTGACAGACAGTGATACATTTAATACTGCTTTGCACACTCTTGCCTGCATCTACAGTAGCTGATCTGGGGCACAATCATTAGTCCCAAGTCCCAACTGGTGCAAAATATTCCGTTTTGCATCCGTTTTGCAACTAAAACAAATGCAGGTAGGTCCATTCCCATTTAGTTCTGATTGCTTCTGTTGAAGAAACATTTTGCAACAATTGGCGGAATGAAAACTCCCTTCTTACCTGCACACAGAGTTTACTTTCATAGCAACCGCATACAGCATTGTCACTTTGCTCGTTGTATAATTCCTTCTTGCATCTATGTGCTCTCCTCCTCTCACCTCATAACACAACAGCTGTCTGTGACCAGGCAGAAAATAAATCTCCAAGCCAAACCTTCATACCATAACCGCTAACCACTACATCGTTCGTCGTCACCATATTAGCTAACATCATAGCTAGTCAACATAGCTAACTTCTAGAATTATCGTGTTAGTAAACCCACAATTCAATCCATGTGTACAATCACACAGTAGAGTGCACAGCAAACAGTTTAGCAGTTACACCAGCGGGCCCTGGTGGTCATACATTTATAAAACCGAACCTTCCCAATTGCCGTGTTGGATAGCCTTAGCCAGCTAGCTAACATAAATGTAATTCCTCTCTGTTTGAGTCAGGTTGTTGAGTAGGCTAAATTAGCTAGCTAGCTAAAGTAAGTGAAAGGTAAACTAAGAAGAATAAAAAATATATAGCTGGTTCTATCTCGCTCTCTGCTACTTCTCCTTAATTTCTGAAAAATTAATATGTTAAACGGTTCAACTATTGTCTTTCTCTCTACTCATCACACTTTATGCACTGCAGTGTTAGTTAGTTGTAGCTTATGCTTTCAATACAAGTATCACGTTTTAGGGAAGACCCAGATGCACACGGTGTCAAAGTAACAAATGTTTATTACTAGAATAGGGGGCAGGCAAAATGACAGGTCAAGGGCAGGCAGAGGTCAGTAAAATCCAGATCAGAGTGCAATAGGTACATAACGGCAGGTAGGCTCAGGGCAGGCAGAATGGTCAAAACTGGGAAACCAGGACCTAGAAACCAACAGGAGCATGGGGAAAATTGCTGGTTCTGTAGGCTTGACAAACAAAATGAACTGGCAACAGACAAACCGAGAGCACAGGTATAAATATACTGGGGAAGATAGGTGACACCTGGAGGGGGGTGGAGACAAGCACAAAGACAGGTGAAACAGATCAGGGCGTGACAACTAGATTAATTGTCTGATCCTTTAATTGGATGGACTACATGTCAATTCATGCTGCAAGAGCTCTGATAGGTTGGAGGATGTCCTCCGGAAGTCATTATAATTACTGTTTAAGTCTATAGAAGGGGTGAGAACCATGAATGAGCCTCCTAGATTTTGTATTGAAGTCTGACTTGGGACCAAAGCCAGCCCACGAGGCACACCGGTTGAATCAATGTTGTTTCCAAATAAGTTGAACCTATGTGGAATAGGCATTGAATTGACATCTGGGAGGCCACTGGTATTTTTCAACATAACAAATGGATAACTATGAACTTTAAAATCTTCTCAAGAAGCAGCACTCTTGATGATTGTGGATTCTGCTTGCTCCAAGTCTTTAGTTTCACACTCCTGATGGAAACACAATTACACTAGAGCTAACATTATCATAAAACACTGGTGACCCACTGGTGTCCTTAGTCGAAATGCAGCATCAGTGGAGGAAAGTGACCCACTACTCCTCCCCCTTGGCTTGTCTCATCCTGAGTGAGTGGTTTGGTGGTAGGGTTACTGACCTTTATTTCACAAAGTCCTTTTAACACCCCCACAGTCCACAACTCAGTGCCCCTCAGCCGTGTTTCAGCCTTTTGCTTACAGGTCGCCTCCCCTCCAGCCCTGGCCCACATCCTCACCTCACTTCGCTGTCTGACTAGCTCCACATCAAGACAGGCAGGATAAAAATAAAACTGTTTTTTTTCTTCACAAAACATTGAAAAGAAAGGGTCTGGTATGTGACTCAAATTCTATACTGCCCCCTTCTGGGCACTTGTGATAGAGGACAGATATTAGACAGACCCATTATGGATTTTTCTGTGGATGTAAAGTGATGGAGACGTTAATCTTGTCCCCTCTCTTTGTCAAACCTCTCTCTCTTTGTCTATAAGAGGTAGCCTTGGGACAAAGTTATGTAGACGTCGAAGTGGAATCCAGGGGAAATGATTTAGTCAATATCTGCTTTTGCGTGTTTGATAGACTCTGCAAGCTAAATATGGTGTACATTTCAGTGATGTAGTATTGTGGAGAAATGTTGTTATGACTTGTGAGGAATGTAGCTACCTCTGCTTCTGGCTCAAATCAAAGTTGATTGGTTGTGTACACAGTTTAGTAGGTGTTATAGCGGATGCAGCGAATGCTTATGTTACTAGCTCTTAACAATCCAGTAAAATGTCAAGCAAGTACACAAATGACTCACCCCCCCCCCCAAAAAAAAAACAGAAATGTCAGAATGCAAACAATTAACAACCCAAATAGCACTGTAACAGTAATCCAAATGCCATCTATACTTATACCAACTGGATTAATTTACAGTTCACAAGATATATTTAGAATGATATGTACGGCAGTATATGTTTTATTTATTTATTTAACATGTACAGTGCATTCAGAAAGTATTCAGACACCTTGACTTTTTCCAAATTTTGTTACAGCCTTATTCTAAAATGTATTCATATGTTTTTCTCATCAACCTACACACAATACCCCATAATGATAAAACAAACAAACTGTCATTAGGGGGTATTGTGTGTAGATTGATGAGAAAATAAATTATTTAATCAATTTTAGAATAAGGCTGTAACGTATCAAAATGTGGAGAAAGGGAAGGGGTCTGAATACTTTCCAAACTATGTCAAGAATCCAGAAAATAAATTTTAAAAAATTAAAAATGTATTTTTTTTTGTAGTAGAGCTATTAGAATTAGCTATGTCAAGAATAGAGTGGTGGGAAGTATCTGGGGCTTTGGTGACAAAATGGATGGCACTGTGATAGACTACATCCAGTTTGCTGTGTAGAGTGTTGGGGGCTAATTTGAAAATGACATCGCCAATGTCAAGGATCGGTACGATAGTCAGTTTTATGAGGGTATTTTTGGCAGCATGAGTGAAGGAGGCTTTGTTTGCGAAATAGGAAGCCGATACTAGATTTCATTTTGGATTGGATATGCTTAATGTGAGTCTGGAAGGAGAGTTTACAGTCTAACCAGATACCTAGGTATATGAAGTTGTCCACATATTCTAAGTCAGAACTGTCCAGCGTAGTTATGCTAGTCGGGCAGGAGGGTGCGGGCAGCAATCGGTTGAAGAGCCTGCACTTAGTTTTACTAGCATTTAAAAGCAGTTGAAGGCCATGGAAGGAGTGTTGTATGGCGTTGAAGCTCGTTTGGAGGTTTGTTAGCACAGTGTCCAAAGAAGAGCCAGATGTATACAGAATGGTGTCGTCTGCATAGCAGTGCTGAGATTTGGGCCGGGGGAGGGGTAGCCAGGTGGAAAGCATGGCCAGCCGTTGAAAAATGCTTATTGAGATTATCGATTATTATAGATTTATCGGTGTTGACAGTGTTTCTTATCCTCAGTGCAGTGAGCAGCAGGGAGGAGGTGCTCTTATTCTCAGTGGACTTTACAGTGTCCCAAAACATTTTGTAATTAGTGCTACAGGAAGCAAATTTCTAGCCTTCGCTTTCCTAAATGACTGAGTATATTGGTTTCTGACTTCCCTGAAAAGGTGCATATCGCGGGGGCATGCTTATTTAAGATGGAGAGGAAAGCACTTTTGAAGAGCAACCAGGCATCCTCTACTGACAGGATGTCAATAACCTTCCAGGATACCCGGGCCAGGTCGATTAGAAAGGCCTGCTCGCTGAAGTGTTTTAGGGAGCGTTTGACAGTGATGACGAGTGGTCGTTTGACCGCGGACCCTATATGCACGCAGGCAATAAGGCAGTGATTGCTCAGCAGAGGTATATTTAGAGGGAAAGTTGATCATATTTATATCTAAGAGGGTGCCCATGGTTACGGATTTAGGGTTGTACCATGTAGGTTCCTTGATAGCTTCTACCCCCAATCCATAAGACTGCTGAACAATTAATAAAATCACCACCGGACAATTTACAATGAACCCCCCCCCTCCTTTTGTACACTGCTGCTACTCGCTGTTTGTTATCTATGCATATTCACTTGTAGGCCCTCATGCTGGCCCTCACCTACATGTACAGATTACTTCAACTATCCTGTACCCCTGCACACTGACTCGGTACCGGTGCCCCCTGTATATAGCATCATTATTGTTATTCTTATTGTGTTACTTTTTATTTTAGTCTACTTGGTAAATATTTTCTTAACTATTCTGGAACTACTCTGTTGGTTAAGAGCTTGTAAGTAAGCATTTCGCTAACTGTTTTTTTTATTTTTATTTGAGCTCCCGAGTTGCACAGCAGTCTAAGGCACTGCATCTCAGTGCTTGAGGCGTCACTACAAATCGAGGCTGTATCACAACCGGCCGTGATTGGGAGTCCCATAGGTTTGGCTGGTGTAGGCCGTCATTGTAAATAAGAATTTGTTCCTTATCTGACTTGCCTAGTTAAATAAAAAAATATTTAAAAAATAAACATTTTGTTCAAGCCCTTAAAGAACTGCTAAATCTGTTTTCATCTGCCAATATATTGTCTGTCCAGTATCCAAATGACCTTTATGCAGAACATCCTATAGAGTTAATCGCTTTCCTTAACATGTTGAAGCTGGCAATTAAGGAGAATGAGGCTCAATTGTTGATGTTGTAGAACTATTGTATTTTAAGCACTCCTCCCTTCTGCCCAGTTTCCCTGATGTTGCTACGGCAATCAAGTTGTTTTTACCATCCCTGTAACTATCGCTTCTGTGGAGACATCGTTTTCATAAAGAACTACGTCAGAAGCATTAGGCTCTCGGTCTGATACAACCTTTTGAACACCTGAGTAACCTCCACTCATTGCACTGGCACCATCATAGCCTTGACCACGGCATTTGTTTACCGATATCCCCCTTATACTTTCAATCAGTTTAATTTGTTATTTTTCAAGACTTGAGGCACTTTTTCAGTCACATTCAATAAAACCCAAGAAACAAACACGAGGTTGCCGAGTACTTATGGAAATTTAAAAGTTTCATGAAGGAATTACTTTTTGGTGGGTTACTGTCAACATGATTTATTAAATTTAAAAAAAAAATAGACTGATGATGGACTAATGGCCCCCAGAGCTTGTGGGCCCCCTGCCTTGCAGGGGCTGCGGGGGTGTTCAATGCACCAGTGTCTCTATCATTTCCTAAGGATGTTCCCACTGTGCTTTCAGTCACAGGGAATCTGGGGTGATAGAGGGAGAATCAAAGTCCAATGGAAAGGCAGATCTCCAAAGGTTGACAATGAACCTGTGTCTGATTGAAGGTGTTTCACATTGACTCAATTCAGTACTGCACTGTTACCTATCCTTCATTCTCTCATTGCTATGTTTGGATACTAGCCATCTCCCATGTGACAGAGAGTCGGCAGTGGACACAATGTGCTGTGTATATATCTCAGAAGTCAAGATGTAAAAGAAAACCATTTCCGAGGTCAAGTTGTAAAGGAGGCCATTGAACAACTCATTATAGAACTCTGCCGTCTTGCAATTCAATCTGGGTGAAAGTAAAAGTACCCGCATCTCTGATGCCACCTCTGAACATCATCAGTAATGACCAGACGACAGCATGTTCCTCTCCACTGGCTGGAGGAGGGAAGATGAGCAGAAATGGAGAGACATGAGAGAAGTGGAATGTTACAAAAAAAAGCCATGGATAGATCATTTGATTCACATTCGGAGTCATAAGGGTCACTGAAGAAAGCTCTAATAAGTTCAAATCACACCATGATTCTGCTGTTAGGTGAAGAGGTGCGGATGAAGAGGAAAAAAAGGGTGGGGGCTCAGGGGGTTGAAACGTTAACATTAATCAATATGCCTTCTCCTCGAATTGTTATTTTTAATGATGATGCTCTGGTGCTCCAGTCAGTGCTCCCGCTGAGTGAGATATCTTAAGCTGTCTTAGAGCTGAAGTGAAGAGTAACTGGGGTCATTCAGTTTCCCCAGTCACTGGCGTTAAGCATCTGGCTAAAAGACTACTGTAGCTCTGTTGGCATTGCTTTTGTAGTTAACTTTGACAACTTTTGGAAACAGAAGATGCTCAACAGGAATAATAGTCCATCCAAATCATCCTGGTGCCTGGACCCTGTCCTCGCATTTCAAGGCCGCATTGAGACAATGACTTATCTGTGACCCAAGCCCTGCTCAGATAATCCATACCATTGTGCCACTGAGCTGTTGTAGTGCTGCTGCAAATGTATATTTTCCCAGGGGGGTTGTCAGTCAATGTAAGTAACCCAATTTATGTTCCTCTGTCAATCCGACCGTCACACCATGACCATAGTTTGCTTTATATGTTTCTATGTTTTGTTTGGTCAGAGAGTGATCAGAGTTTGCATTCTATGTTGTGTGTCCAGCTTGTCTGTTTCTGTGTTTGGCCTGATATGGTTCTCAATCAGAGGCAGGTGTGTGGGTGATTGTTCCTGTCTCAGTGTTTGTTCCACACGGGACTGTTTTGGATTTACACGTTTGTTGTTTTTGTAGTTTATTCATGTATAGTTTTCTTATTAAAAACAAACATGAATTTCAACTACGCTGCATTTTGGTCCTCCTCTCCTTTGACGGAAGAATCCCGTTACACCGACAGCTACTGTCAGCGGTAGTCATGTTCCTCTGAACATGAATTATACTGTTAGCGCTGAGACGGTTTGACCTACTAGGAAGCCCACTGAGCAGTTCATCTCTGCACTATCAACTCAAGTATAAATATCACTGTCAAGTCTACCTCTGATAAACCTCCCAATAAAGCAATAAAAACTATTAAGGAACCAAGAAAAGCCCACATTAACATATGTAGTGTAATAAATAGGGTTCAAGAAATCGATGACTTGCTAGAAACAGAAAGCATTCATATACTGACTATCTCTGAAAACCACTTAGATAATTCATTTGATGATACAGTGGTAGGAATACAGTTGAAGTCGGAAGTTTACATAAACCTGAGCCAAATACATTTCAATTCAGTTTTTCACAATTCCTGACATGTAATCCTAGTAAAGATTCCAGAGGATATTTCTCCAAAAAGTCCGATCTTTGTCCCCATGTGCAGTTGCAAACCGTAGTCTGTATTTTTTATGGCGGTCTTGGAGCAGTGGCTTCTTCCTTGCTGAGAGGCCTTTCAGGTTACGTTGATATAGGACTAATTTTACTGTGGATATAGATACTTTTGTACCGGTTTCCTCCAGCATCTTCACAAGGTCCTCTGCTGTTGTTCTAGGATTGATTTGAACTTTTTTCACCAAAGTACGTTAATCTCTAGGAGACAGAAGGTGTCTCCTTCCTGTGCGGTATGACGGCTGAGGGGTCCCATGGTGGTTATACTTGCATACTATTGTTTGTACAGATGAACGTAGTACTTTCAGGCATTTGGAAATTGCACCCAAGGATGAACTAGACCTGTGGAGGTCTACAATTGTTTTCTGAGTGTAACGGCGTTCGTTTGTCGAAAGAGAGTCGGACCAAAATGCGGCGTGGTAGTTACTCATGTTCTTTAATGAAAAAACAACGATACATGAAATAACTGTATATATCCAAAAACAACAAACGGAACGTGAAAACCTATACAGCCTGTCTGGTGAACACTAACACGGAGACAGGAACAATCACCCACGAAATACACAGTGAAACCCCAGCTACCTAAATATGGTTCCCAATCAGAGACAACGAGAATCACCTGACTCTGATTGAGAACCGCCTCAGGCAGCCAAACCTATGCTACACCCCTACTCAGCCGCAATCCCAATAACTACAAAACCCCAATACGAAATACAACAAAATAAACCCATGTCACACCCTGGCCTGACCAAATATATAACGAAAACACAAAATACTATGACCAAGGCGTGACATTGAGGTCTTGATTTGATTGATTTAGATTTTATTTTGATCTCTTTTAGTCCCCATTTGGACTAATCTTCCAAGAGTCCTTAAACATTAAAATACAATTTATAATATGAACACATTTTCACATATAACACTATTACAAACATACATAATATACTAGCATAATGACCCAATAAATACTCAATCTCAAAAAAGATTGATTCTTCATCTACTATAGTCCCACAACATGTCTATGTATTATATTTAAATCGGTTTAAAATAATGTTTACATTTATATATTGAAAGGTTTCTGGTTTGCTCAGTTAATTTATTCAATTTCTTTATTGCTCTAAATCAAAATGTTATTTTGCCTATTTATATTTTCTATCTAGACAACGCATAGATGGTGGACAATCTATTCCTAGTATTTACGGAATGTCTGTCTCTTACCAACTGAATACCGTTGTGAATAGAACTTGGCTGTTTTAAATGATGTATATAATGAAATAAAATAAGCATGTTTTTTCAATTATCTTATCGATTGATGACCAATCAAGAACATTGCGCATGACTGCAACAGAAGAACCATATCTCCACCTTAAAAGAATCCTTGCTGCTTTGTTCTGTGCATTCTGTAGCCTCCTAACTTCACTTGATGATGCATTTCCCCAGACCACAGAACAGTAGTTCACCTGACTCTCAATTAATGCTTGTGTTATTTGCTGAAGAATTTGTCCTGGTAAATATTTAGCTATCCTTCTGGTCTTGGCTGATTTATTTTGATTTTCCCATGATGTCAAGCAAAGAGGCACTAAGTTTGAAAGTAGGCCTTGAAATACATCCACAGGTACACCTCCAATTGTCTCAAATGATGTCAATTAGCCTATCTGAAGCTTCTAAAGCCATGACATTTCTGGAATTTTCCAAGCTGTTTAAAGGCACAGTTAACTTATGGTATGTAAACTTCTGACCCACTGGAATTGTGATACAGTGAAATTACAAGTGAAATAATCTGTCTGTAAACAATTGTTGGAAAAATGACTTGTGTCATGCACAAAGTAGATGTTCTAACCGACTTGCCAAAATTATAGTTTGTTGCTGTGGAGTGGTTGAAAAACTAGTTTTAATGACTCCAACCTAAGTGTATATAAACTTCCGACTTCAACTGTCTATGGTATAACATCTACAGTAGAGACAGGAATGTCATTGGGGAGGTGTTGCTGTTTATAATCATACTCATATTCTTGACTGAAATATTGACTTGCTTTCAGCAGGCTGTCCTCTCAAGAAAACGCTTCAAGTTGTAACCAGTGCCTGCAACCTGGTTCAGGTTATCAAATCAAATTAATTTATATAGCCCTTCTTACATCTGTTATGCAGGTGAATGAGGACCCAAAAGCGACTTGGCGAAAACAGAGTCTTTAATCCAGTAAAGTAAAATACAATCAAAAAACACAACTTCCACTCGTAATGACGAGAACCGACTGGAGACTCGATCTTGAACAGCAGGTTGCCTCGGGAAGGCACTTGAACCTAGCAGACTCAGACACCTGCTCACCACGCAGCATCTGAGGGAAACACGACACGACAGGGCGATACACAAACACAGCACGGTGAACAATAGATAAGGATCCGACAGGGCAGGAACGGAAAACAAGGAGAGAAATAGGGACTCTAATCAGGGAAAAGGATCGGGAACAGGTGTGGGAAGACTAAATGATTGATTAGGGGAATAGGAACAGCTGGGAGCAGGAACGGAACGATAGAGAGAAGAGAGAGGGAGGGGGAGAGAGAGGGATAGAAAAAGGGAACGAACCTAATAAGACCAGCAGGGGGAAACGAACAGAAGGGAAAGCATAATGACAAGACAATATATGACAAAACATGACAACATCAGCTGATATCTCAAAGTGCTGTACAGAAACCCAGCCTAAACCCCAAAACAGCAAGCAATCCATGTGTAAAAGCACGGTGGCTAGGAAAAACTCCCTAGAAAGGCCAAAACATAAGAAGAAAACTAGAGAGAAACCAGGCTATGAGGGGTGGCCAGTCCTCTTCTGGCTGTGCCAGGTGGAGATTATAACAGAGCATGGCCAAGATGTTCAAATGTTTATAAATGACCAGCATGGTCAAACAATAATAATCACAGAAGTTGTCAAGGGTGCAACAAGTAGGCACCTCAGGAGTAAATGTCAATCATTAAGAGGATCTCTACAGCTCCTGCTGTCTCCAGAGAGTTGAAAACAGCAGGTCTGGGACAGGTAGCATGTCCGGTGAACAGGTCAGGGTTCAATAGCCGCAGGCAGAACAGTTGAAACTGGAGTAGCAGCACGGCCAGGTGTACTGGGGACAGCAAGGAGTCATCATGCCAGGTAGTCCTGAGGCATGACCCTAGGGCTCAGGTCCTCCGAGAGAGAGAAAGAAAGAAAGAGAGAATTAGAGAGAGCATACTTAAATTCACACAGGACACAGGATAAGACAGGAGAAGTACTCCAGATATAACAGGCTGACCCTAGCCCCCTGCAGCATAAATACTGCAGCAACTACTGCAGCATAAATACTGGAGGCTGAGACAGGAGGTGTCAGGAGACACTGTGGCACCATCCGATGATACCCCCGGACCAAACAGGTAGGATATAACCTCACACACTTTGCCAAAGCACAGCGCCACACCACTAGAGGGATATCTTTAACCACCAACTTACCATCCTGAGACAAGGCCGAGTATAGCCCACAAAGATCTCCACCACGGCACAACCCAAGGGGTGGCGCCAACCCAGACAGGAAGATCCCGTCAGTGACTCAACCCACTCAGGTGACGCACCCTTCCTAGGGACAGCATGGAAGAGCACCAGTAAACCAGTGACTCAGCCCCTGTAATAGGGGAACCGGCCAGGCAGAGACAGCAAGGGTGGTTTGTTGCTCCAGAGCCTTTCCGTTCATCTTCACACTCCTGGGCCAGACTACATTCAATCATATGACCTACTGAAGAGATGAGTCTTCGGTACAGACTTAAAGGTTGAGACCGAGTCTGCATCTCTCACATGGATAGGCAGACCATTCCATAAAAATGGAGCTCTATAGGAGAAAGCCCTGCCTCCAGCTGTTTGCTTAGAAATTCTAGGGACAGTTAGGAGGCCTGCGTCTTGTGACCATAGCGTAGTGTAGATATGTACGGCAGGACCAAATCAGAAAGATAAGTAGGAGCAAGCCCATGTAATGCTTTATAGGTTAGCAGTAAAACATTGAAATCAGCCCTTGCCTTAACAGGAAGCCAGTGTAGGGAGGCTAGCACTGGAGTAATATGATCAAATTTTTTGGTTCTAGTCATGATTCTAGCAGCCGTATTTAGCACTAATTGAAGTTTATTCATTGCTTCATCCGGATAGCCAGAAAGTAGAGCATTGCAGTAGTCTAACCTTGATGTAACAAAATAATGGATTCAAATTTTTGCATCATTTTTGAACTTTTTGCAAATGTTACGTAGATGGAAAAAAGCTGTCCTTGAAACAGTCTTGATATGTTCGTCAAAAGAGAGATCAGGGTCCAGAGTATTTTATTTTTATTTTTTATTTCACCTTTATTTAACCATGCAGGCTAGTTGAGAACAAGTTCTCATTTACAACTGCGATGTTGCCAATATAAAGCATAGCAGTGTGAACAGACAACACAGAGTTACACATGGAGTAAACAATTAACAAGTCAATAACACAGTAGAAAAAAAGAGAGTCTATATACAATGTGTGCAAAAGGCATGAGGTAGGCAAATAATTACAATTTTGCAGATTAACACTGGAGTGATAAATGATCAGATGGTCATGTACAGGTAGAGATACTGGTGTGCAAAATAGCAGAAAAGTACATAAATATAAACAGTATGGGGATGAGGTAGGTAAAATTGGGTGGGCTATTTACTGATAGACTATGTACAGCTGCAGCGATCGGTTAGCTGCTCAGATAGCAGATGTTTGAAGTTGGTGAGGGCGATAAAAGTCTCCAACTTCAGCGATTTTTGCAATTCGTTCCAGTCACAGGCAGCAGAGAACTGGAATGAAAGGCGGCCAAATGAGGTGTTGGCTTTAGGGATGATCAGTGAGATACACCTGCTGGAGCGTGTGCTACGGGTGGGTGTTGCCATCGTGACCAGTGAACTGAGATAAGGCGGAGCTTTACCTAGCATGGACTTGTAGATGACCTGGAGCCAGTGGGTCTGGTGACGAATATGTAGCGAGGGCCAGCCGACTAGAGCATACAGATCGCAGTGGTGGGTGGTATAAGGTGCTTTAGTAACAAAACGGATGGCACTGTGATAAACTGCATCCAGTTTGCTGAGTACAGTATTGGAAGCTATTTTGTAGATGACATCGCCGAAGTCGAGGATCGGTAGGATAGTCAGTTTTACTAGGGTAAGTTTGGCGGCGTGAGTGAAGGAGGCTTTGTTGCGGAATAGAAAGCCGACTCTAGATTTGATTTTAGATTGGAGATGTTTGATATGAGTCTGGAAGGAGAGTTTACATTCTAGCCAGACACCTAGGTACTTATAGATATCCACATATTCTAGTTCGGAACCATCCAGGGTGGTGATGCTAGTCGGGCGTGCGGGTGCAGGCAGCGAACGGTTGAAAAGCATGCATTTGGTTTTACTAGCATTTAAGAGCAGTTGGAGGCCACGGAAGGAGTGTTGTATGGCATTGCAGCTCGTTTAGAGGTTAGATAGCACAGTGTCCAAGGAAGGGCCGGAAGTATACCGAATGGTGTCGTCTGCGTAGAGGTGGATTAGGGAATCGCCCGCAGCTAGAGCAACATCATTGATATATACAGAGAAAAGAGTCGGCCTGAGAATTGAACCCTGTGGCCGAGGACCTTCACATTTTTACTTGAGATGACTGTACAACCATCAATATTTATTGTCAGATTCAACAGAAGATCTCTTTGTTTCTTGGGATCTAGAACAAGCATCTCTGTTTTGTCCGAGTTTAAAAGTAGAACGTTTGCAGCCATCCACTTCCTTATGTCTTAAACACATGCTTCTAGCGAGGGCAATTTTGGGGCTTCGCCATGTTTCATTGAAATGTACAGCTGTGTGTCATCCACATAGCAGTGAAAGTTAACATTATGTTTTTGAATGACTACCCTAAGAGGTAAAATAAATAGTGAAAACAATAGTGGTCCTAAAACGGAACCTTGAGGAACACCGTCATTTACAGTTGATTTGTCAGAGGACAAACCATCCACAGAGACAAACTGATATCTTTCTGACAGATAAGATTTGGGTTTCCAATCTCTCCAAAAGAATGTGGTAAGCGATGGTATCAAAAGCAGCACTAAGGTCTAGGAGCACGAGGACAGATGCAGAGCCTCGGTCTGACGCCATTTACCACCTTCACATGTGCAGTCTCAGTGCTATGATGGGGTCTAAAACCAGACTGAAGCATTTCATATACATTGTTTGTCTTCAGGAAGGCAGTCAGTTGCTGCGCAACAGCTTTTTCTAAAATGTTTGAGAGGAATGGAAGATTCGATATAGGCCGATATTTTTTTTTCTGGGTCAAGGTTGGCTTTTTCAAGAGAGGCTTTATTACTGCCACTTTTGGTTTGGTACACTTCCGGTGGATAGAGAGACGTTTATTATATTCAACATAGAAGGGCCAAGAAGGGCCAAGCACAGGAAGCAGCTCTTTCAGAAGTTTAGTTAGAATAGGGTCCAGTATGCAGCTTTAAGTTTTAGAGGCCATGTGTCATGTTTTGTCATTTATTATCTTGTCTTGTCCCTGTGCTTCCCATTCTATTCGTTTCCCTCTGCTGGTCTTATTAGGTTCTTTCCCTCTTTCTATCCCTCTCTCTCCCCCTCCCTCTCTCACTCTCTCGCTCTCTCTTCTCTCTATCGTTCCGTTCCTGCTCCCAGCTGTTCCTATTCCCCTAATCAATCATTTAGTCTTCCCACACCTGTTCCCGATCCTTTCCCCTGATTAGAGTCCCTATTTCTTCCTTTGTGTTCCGTTCCTGTCCTGTCGGTTCCTTGTCTAGAATTCACCGTGCTGTGTTTGTGTATCGCCCTGTCGTGTCGTGTTTTCCTCAGATGCTGCGTGGTGAGCAGGTGTCTGAGTCTGTCTGGTTCAAGTGCCTTCCCGAGGCAACCTGCTGTTCACCTGCTGTTCAAGATCGAGTCTCCAGTTTGTCCTCGTCATTTCGAGTGAAAGTTGTGTTTTTTTGTTTGTAATTACTTTACTGGATTAAAGACTCTGTTTTCGCCAAGTCGCTTTTGGGTCCTCTTTCACCTGCATGACAGAAGGAACCGACCAAGGAATGGACCCAGCGACTTCAGACGCTCGTTACACTGCCGTCGAGATCCAAGGAGCCATGCTCGGCAGACACGAGCAGGAATTGTCTGCTGCTCGCCATGCCGTGGAGAACCTGGCCGCTCAGGTTTCCGACCTCTCTGGACAGTTCCAGAGTCTACGTCTCGTGCCACCTGTTACTTCCTGGCCTGCCGAGCCTCCAGAACCTAGGGTTAATAACCCACCTTGCTACTCCGGGCAGCCCACTGAGTGCCGCTCCTTTCTCACGCAGTGTGAGATTGTGTTCTCTCTCCAACCCAACACATACTCTAGAGAGAGAGCTCGGGTTGCTTACGTCATTTCACTCCTTACTGGCCGGGCTCGAGAATGGGGCACAGCTATCTGGGAGGCAAGGGCTGATTGCTCTAACAAGTTCCAGAACTTTAAAGAGGAGATGATTCGGGTTTTTGACCGTTCAGTTTTTGGTAGGGAGGCTTCTAGGGCCCTGGCTTCCTTATGCCAAGGTGAACGGTCCATAACGGGTTATTCTATTGAGTTTCGCACTCTTGCTGCCTCTAGTGAGTGGAACGAGCCGGCGCTGCTCGCTCGTTTTCTGGAGGGACTCCACGCAGTGGTTAAGGATGAGATTCTCTCCCGGGAGGTTCCTTCAGATGTGGACTCTTTGATTGCTCTCGCCATCCGCATAGAACGACGGGTAGATCTTCGTCACCGGGCTCGTGGAAGAGAGCTCGCATCAACGGTGTTTCCCTGCTCCGCATCGCAACCATCTCCCTCCTCTGGCTCAGAGTCTGAGCCCATGCAGCTGGGAGGGATTCGCATCTCGACTAAGGAGAGGGAACGGAGGATCACCAACCGCCTGTGCCTCTATTGCGGAGTTGCTGGACATTTTGTTAATTCATGTCCAGTAAAAGCCAGAGCTCATCTGTAAGCGGAGGGCTACAGGTGAGCGCAACTACTCAAGTCTCTCCATCAAAATCCTGTACTACTTTGTCGGTCCATCTACGCTGGACCGGTTCGGGTGCTACATGTAGTGCCTTGATAGACTCTGGGGCTGAGGGTTGTTTCATGGACGAAGCATGGGTTCGGAAACATGACATTCCTTTCAGAGAGTTAGAGAAGCCTACGCCCATGTTCGCCTTAGATGGTAGTCATCTTCCCAGTATCAGATTTGAGACACTACCTTTAACCCTCACAGTATCTGGTAACCACAGTGAGACTATTTCTTTTTTGATTTTTCGTTCTCCGTTTACACCTGTTGTTTTGGGTCATCCCTGGCTAGTATGTCATAATCCTTCTATTAATTGGTCTAGTAATTCTATCCTATCCTGGAACGTTTCTTGTCATGTGAAGTGTTTAATGTCTGCCATCCCTCCCGTTTCTTCTGTCCCTACTTCTCAGGAGGAACCTGGCGATTTGACAGGAGTGCCGGAGGAATATCATGATCTGCGCACGGTCTTCAGTCGGTCCCGAGCCAACTCCCTTCCTCCTCACCGGTCGTATGATTGTAGTATTGATCTCCTTCCGGGGACCACTCCTCCTCGGGGTAGACTATACTCTCTGTCGGCTCCCGAACGTAAGGCTCTCGAGGATTATTTGTCTGTGTCTCTTGACGCCGGTACCATAGTGCCTTCTTCCTCTCCGGCCGGGGCGGGGTTCTTTTTGTTAAGAAGAAGGATGGTACTCTGCGCCCCTGCGTGGATTATCGAGGGCTGAATGACATAACGGTTAAGAATCGTTATCCGCTTCCCCTTATGTCATCAGCCTTCGAGATTCTGCAGGGAGCCAGGTGCTTTACTAAGTTGGACCTTCGTAACGCTTACCATCTCGTGCGCATCAGAGAGGGGGACGAGTGGAAAACGGCGTTTAACACTCCGTTAGGGCATTTTGAGTACCGGGTTCTGCCGTTTGGTCTCGCCAATGCGCCAGCTGTTTTTCAGGCATTAGTTAATGATGTTCTGAGAGACATGCTGAACATCTTTGTTTTTGTCTATCTTGACGATATCCTGATTTTTTCTCCGTCACTCGAGATTCATGTTCAGCACGTTCGACGTGTTCTACAGCGCCTTTTAGAGAATTGTCTCTACGTAAAGTCTGAGAAGTGCTCTTTTCATGTCTCCTCCGTTACTTTTCTCGGTTCCGTTATTTCCGCTGAAGGCATTCAGATGGATTCCGCTAAGGTCCAAGCTGTCAGTGATTGGCCCGTTCCAAGGTCACGTGTCGAGTTGCAGCGCTTTTTAGGTTTCGCTAATTTCTATCGGCGTTTCATTCGTAATTTCGGTCAAGTTGCTGCCCCTCTCACAGCTCTTACTTCTGTCAAGACGTGTTTTAAGTGGTCCGGTTCCGCCCAGGGAGCTTTTGATCTTCTAAAAGAACGTTTTACGTCCGCTCCTATCCTCGTTACTCCTGACGTCACTAGACAATTCATTGTCGAGGTTGACGCTTCAGAGGTAGGCGTGGGAGCCATTCTATCCCAGCGCTTCCAGTCTGACGATAAGGTTCATCCTTGCGCTTATTTTTCTCATCGCCTGTCGCCATCTGAGCGCAACTATGATGTGGGTAACCGTGAACTGCTCGCCATCCGCTTAGCCCTAGGCGAATGGCGACAGTGGTTGGAGGGGGCGACCGTTCCTTTTGTCGTTTGGACAGACCATAAGAACCTTGAGTACATCCGTTCTGCCAAACGACTTAATGCCCGTCAAGCTCGTTGGGCGTTGTTTTTCGCTCGTTTCGAGTTTGTGATTTCTTACCGTCCGGGTAGCAAGAACACCAAGCCTGATGCCTTATCCCGTCTGTTTAGTTCTTCTGTGGCTTCTACTGATCCCGAGGGGATTCTTCCTTATGGGCGTGTTGTCGGGTTAACAGTCTGGGGAATTGAAAGACAGGTTAAGCAAGCACTCACGCACACTGCGTCGCCGCGCGCTTGTCCTAGTAACCTCCTTTTCGTTCCTGTTTCCACTCGTCTGGCTGTTCTTCAGTGGGCTCACTCTGCCAAGTTAGCTGGTCATCCCGGTGTTCGAGGCACTCTTGCGTCTATTCGCCAGCGCTTTTGGTGGCCGACTCAGGAGCGTGACACGCGCCGTTTCGTGGCTGCTTGTTCGGACTGCGCGCAGACTAAGTCGGGTAACTCTCCTCCTGCCGGTCGTCTCAGACCGCTCCCCATTCCTTCTCGACCATGGTCTCACATCGCCCTAGACTTCATTACCGGTCTGCCTTTGTCTGCGGGGAAGACTGTGATTCTTACGGTTGTCGATAGGTTCTCTAAGGCGGCACATTTCATTCCCCTCGCTAAACTTCCTTCCGCTAAAGAGACGGCACAAATCATTATCGAGAATGTATTCAGAATTCATGGCCTCCCGTTAGACGCCGTTTCAGACAGAGGTCCGCAATTCACGTCACAGTTTTGGAGGGAGTTCTGTCGTTTGATTGGTGCGTCCGTCAGTCTCTCTTCCGGGTTTCATCCCCAGTCTAACGGTCAAGCAGAGAGGGCCAATCAGACGATTGGTCGCATACTACGCAGCCTTTCTTTCAGAAACCCTGCGTCTTGGGCAGAACAGCTCCCCTGGGCAGAATACGCTCACAATTCGCTTCCTTCGTCTGCTACCGGGTTATCTCCGTTTCAGAGTAGTCTGGGTTACCAGCCTCCTCTGTTCTCATCCCAGCTTGCCGAGTCCAGCGTTCCCTCCGCTCAAGCGTTTGTCCAACGTTGTGAGCGCACCTGGAGGAGGGTGAGGTCTGCACTTTGCCGTTACAGGGCACAGACTGTGAGAGCCGCCAATAAACGCAGGATTAAGAGTCCAAGGTATTGTTGCGGCCAGAGAGTGTGGCTTTCCACTCGCAACCTTCCTCTTACGACAGCTTCTCGTAAGTTGACTCCGCGGTTCATTGGTCCGTTCCGTGTCTCCCAGGTCGTCAATCCTGTCGCTGTGCGACTGCTTCTTCCGCGACATCTTCGTCGCGTCCATCCTGTCTTCCATGTCTCCTGTGTCAAGCCCTTTCTTCGCACCCCGTTCGTCTTCCCTCCCCCCTCCCGTCCTTGTCGAGCGCACCTATTTACAAGGTACATAAGATCATGGACATGCGTTCTCGGGGACGGGGTCACCAATACTTAGTGGATTGGGAGGGTTACGGTCCTGAGGAGAGGAGTTGGGTTCCGTCTCGGGACGTGCTGGACCGTTCACTCATTGATGATTTCCTCCGTTGCCGCCAGGATTCCTCCTCGAGTGCGCCAGGAGGCGCTCGGTGAGTGGGGGGTACTGTCATGTTTTGTCATTTATTATCTTGTCTTGTCCCTGTGCTTCCCATTCTATTCGTTTCCCTCTGCTGGTCTTATTAGGTTCTTTCCCTCTTTCTATCCCTCTCTCTCCCCCTCCCTCTCTCACTCTCTCGCTCTCTCTTCTCTCTATCGTTCCGTTCCTGCTCCCAGCTGTTCCTATTCCCCTAATCAATCATTTAGTCTTCCCACACCTGTTCCCGATCCTTTCCCCTGATTAGAGTCCCTATTTCTTCCTTTGTGTTCCGTTCCTGTCCTGTCGGTTCCTTGTCTAGAATTCACCGTGCTGTGTTTGTGTATCGCCCTGTCGTGTCGTGTTTTCCTCAGATGCTGCGTGGTGAGCAGGTGTCTGAGTCTGTCTGGTTCAAGTGCCTTCCCGAGGCAACCTGCTGTTCACCTGCTGTTCAAGATCGAGTCTCCAGTTTGTCCTCGTCATTTCGAGTGAAAGTTGTGTTTTTTTGTTTGTAATTACTTTACTGGATTAAAGACTCTGTTTTCGCCAAGTCGCTTTTGGGTCCTCTTTCACCTGCATGACACCATGATTATTTTCATCATTGATTCAAGATATATAGTACTAAAACACTTGAGTGTCTCTCTTGATCCTAGGTCCTGGCAGAGTTGTGCAGACTCAGGACAACTGAGTTTTGGAGGAATACGCAGATTTAAAGAGGAGTCCGTAATTTGCTTTCTAATGATCATGATCTTTTCCTCAAAGAAGTTCATGAATTTATTACTGCTGAAGTGAAAGCCATCTTCTCTTGGGGAATGCTGCTTTTTAGTTAGCTTTGCGGCAGTATCAAAAATAAATTTAGGATTGTTCTTATTTTCCTCAATTAAGTTGGAAAAATAAGATGATCGAGCAGCAGTGAGGGCTCTTCGATACTACACGGTACTGTCTTTCCAAGCTAGTCGGAAGACTTCCAGTTTGGTGTGGTGCCATTTCCGTTCCAATTTTCTGGAAGCCTGCTTCAGAGCTCGGGTATTTTCTGTATACCAGGGAGCTGGTTTCTTATGACAAATGTTTTTTGTTTTTAGGGGTGCAACTGCATCTAGGGTATTGCGCTAGGTTAAATTGAGTTCCTCAGTTAGGTGGTTAACTGATTTTTGTCCTCTGACGTCCTTGAGTAGGCAGAGGGAGTCTGGAAGAGCATCAAGGAATCTTTGGATTTGTTTATAGCACAACTTTTGATGCTCCTTGGTTGGAGTCTGAGCAGAGTATTTGTTGCGATTGCAAATGTAATAAAATGGTGGTCCGATAGTCCAGGATTATGAGGAAAAACATTAAGATCCACTACATTTATTCCATGGGGCACAACTACTGTAGGTCCAGAGTATGACTGTGACAGTGAGCAGGTCCAGAGACATGTTGAACAAAACCCACTGAGTCGATGATGGCTCTCTTTTGGTCGCAGTGGAGTGGGTCTGTGGACTTTTCCATGTTTATATTAAAATCACCAAAAATTAGAATATTATCTGCTATGACTACAAGGTCCGATAGGAATTCAGGGAACTCCGTGAGGAACGCTCTATATGGCCCAGGAGGCCTGTAAACAGTAGCTATAAAAAGTGATTGAGTAGGCCGCATAGATTTCATTACTAGAAGCTCAAAGGATGAAAACATCATTATTTCTTTTGTAAATTAATTTTTCTGTCGTAAATGTTAGCAAAACCTCCGCCTTTGCGGGATGCACGGGGGATATGGTCACTAGTGTGACCAGGACGTGAGGCCTCATTTAACAGAGTAAATTCATCAGGCTTCAGCCATGTTTCAGTCAGGCCAATCACATCAAGGTTATGATCAGTGATTAGTTCATTGACTATAACTGCCTTTGAAGTGAGGGATCTAACATTAAGTTGCCCTACTTTGAGATGTGAAGTATCACGATCTCTTTCAATAATGGCAGGAATGGAGGAGGTCTTTATTCTAGTAAGATTGCTAAGGCGAACACCGCCATGTTTAGTTTTGCCCAACCTAGGTCGAGGCACAGACACGGTCTCAATGGGGATAGCTGAGCTGACTGCACAGACTGTGCTAGTGGCAAACTCCACTAAACTGGCAGGCTGGCTAACAGCCTGCTGCCTGGCCTGCACCCTATTTCATTGTGAAGCTAGAGGAGTTAGAGCCCTGTCTATGTTGGTAGATAAGATGAGAACACCCCTCCAGCTAGGATGGAGTCCGTCACTCCTCAGCAGGCCAGGCTTGGTCCTGTTTGTGGGTGAGTCCTAGAAAGAGGGCCAATTATCTACAAATTCTATCTTTTGGGAGGGGCAGAAAACAGTTTTCAACCAGGTATTGAGTTGTGAGACTGCTGTAGAGCTCATCACTCCCCCTAACTGGGAGGGGGCCAGAGACAATTACTTGATGCCGACACATCTTTCTAGCTGATTTACACGCTGAAGCTATGTTGCGCTTGGTGACCTCTGATTGTTTCATCCTAACATCGTTTGTGTCGACGTCGATAACAATATCTCCATACTCTCTACACTCGCCAGTTTTAGCTTTAGCCAGCACCATCTTCAGATTAGCCTTAACGTCGGTAGCCCTGCCCCCTGGTAAACAATGTATGATCGCTGGATGAATCGTTTGAAGTCTAATTGTTATGCAGGTGAAGGAGGACCCAAACGCGACTTAACAGAAACAGAGTTTATTAATGCTCAAAACCGAATAACTGAAATCCTCTAGATAGTAGAGGGGAAAACAACTGGAGAAGCGGCCACAGACTGCAGGTTGCTACGGGTAGGCGCAGGCCGGTGAAAGTCAACTGAGACACCTGCTCACACGCAGCGTCTGAAGAAGGCACAAAACACGACAGGACAGGGTGATACACAATCACGGCAAAAACACGACAGGACAGTGGCGAAGACACAATTACAGCATGGAATACAAAACAAGGAACCGATGGAACAGGAACGGATCACAAAGGAATAAATAGGGAGTCTAATCAGGGGAAAGGATCGGGAACAGGTGTGGAAAGACTAAATGATGATTAGGGGAATAGGAACAGCTGGGAGCAGGAACGGAACGACAGAGAGAAGAGAGAGCGAGAGAGTTGAGAGAGGGAGGGGAGAGAGAAGGATAAAAACCAAACAAGACCAGCAGAGGGAAACGAGTTGCATGGGGAGCACAGGGACAAGACATGACAATGAATGACAAACATGACAGTAAACAACTCCGAGCGCCTCCTGGCGCACTCGAGGAGGAATCCTGGCGGCAACGGAGGAAATCATCGATGAGCATGAACGGTCCAGCACGTCCGAGACGGAACCCAACTCCTCTCCTCAGGACCGTAACCCTCCCAATCCACTAGGATCACAATGTGAACCATTTCTGGGAGAACGCATGTCCATAATTTTATGTACCTTGTAAATAGGTGCGCTCTCGACAAGGACGGGATGGGGGGAAGACGAACGGGGGTGCGAAGAAAAGGCTTAACACAGGAGACATGGAAGACAGGATGGACGCGAGGAAGATTTCGGATTCCAGGCACAGCGACAGGATTGAAAAACCTGGGAGACACGGAACGGACCAATGTCGCGGAGTCAATAGATGAAATGAAGCTGTCGTAAGAGGAAGGTTGCTTAGTAAAGCCATTTACTCTCTGGCCGGCAACAATACCTTGGACTCTTAATCCTGCGTTGATTGGCGGCTCTCACCGTCTGTGCCCTGTAACGGCAAAGTGCAGACCTCACCCTCCTCCAGGTGCGCTCAAACGTTGGACAAACGCTAAAGAGCGGAGGGAACGCTGGACTCGGCAAGCTGGGATGAGAACAGAGGAGGCTCATATTTCTAAGACTACTCTGAATGGGAGATAACCCGGTAGCAGACGAATGGATATTCCAAATTGTGAGCGTATTCTGCCCAGGGGAGCTGTTCTGCCCAAGACGCAGGGTTCCTGAAAGAAAGGCTGCGTAGTATGCGACCAATCGTCATTTGATTGGCCCTCTCTGCTTGACCGTTAGACTGGGGATGAAACCCGGAAGAGAGACTGACGGACGCACCAATCAAACGACAGAACTCCCTCCAAAACTGTGACGTGAATTGCGGACCTCTGTCTGAAACCACGTCTATGGGGAGGCCATGAATTCTGAATACATTCTCAATAATGATTTGTGCCGTCTCCTTAGCGGAAGGAAGTTTATCGAGGGGAATGAAATGTGCCGCCTTAGAGAACCTTGATAAGCGTCAGAATCACAGTCTTCCCGCAGACAAAGGCAATGTGAAAAATAAGCGCAAGGATGAACCTTATCGTCAGACTGGGAGCGCTGGGATAGAATGGCTCCCACGCCTACCTCTGGAGCGTCAACCTCGACAATGAATTGTCTGGTGACCAGGAGTAACGAGGATAGGAGCGGACGTAAAAACGTTCTTTTAGAAGATCAAAAGCTCCCTGGGCGGAACCGGACCATTTAAAACACGTCTTGACAGAAGTAAGAGCTGTGAGAGGGGCAGCAACTTGACCGAAATTACGAATGAAACGCCGATAGAAATTAGCGAAACCTAAGAAGCGCTGCAACTCGACACGTGACCTTGAACGGGCCAATCACTGACAGCTTGGACCTTAGCGGAATCCATCTGAATGCCTTCAGCGGAAATAACGGAACCGAGAAAAGTAACGGAGGAGACATGAAAAGAGCACTTCTCAGCCTTTACGTAGAGACAATTCTCTAAAAGGCGCTGTAGAACACGACGAACGTGCTGAACATGAATCTGGTGACGGAGAAAAAATCAGGATATCGTCAAGATAGACAAAAACAAAATGTTCAGCATGTCTCTCAGAACATCATTAACTAATGCCTGAAAAACAGCTGGCGCAAATAACCAATACGGCAGAACCCGGTACTCAAAATGCCCTAACGGAGTATTTCGTTTTCCACTGTCCCCCTCTCTGATGCGCACGAGATGGTAAGCGTTACGAAGGTCCAACTTAGTAAAGCACCTGGCTCCCTGCAGAATCTCAAAGGCTGATGACATGGGGAAGCGGATAACGATTCTTAACCGTTATGTCATTCAGCCCTCGATAATCCACGCAGGGGCGCAGAGTACCGTCCTTCTTCTTAACAAAAAGAACCCCGCCCCGGCCGGAGAGGAAGAAGGCACTATGGTACCGGCGTCAAGAGACACAGACAAATAATCCTCGAGTGCCTTACGTTCGGGAGCCGACAGAGAGTATAGTCTACCTCGAGGAGGAGTGGTCCCCGGAAGGAGATCAATACTACAATCATACGACCGGTGAGGAGGAAGGGAGTTGGCTCGGGACCGACTGAAGACCGTGCGCAGATCATGATATTCCTCCGGCACTCCTGTCAAATCGCCAGGTTCCTCCTGAGAAGTAGGGACAGAAGAAATGGGAGGGATGGCAGACATTAAACACTTCACATGACAAGAAACGTTCCAGGATAGGATAGAATTACTAGACCAATTAATAGAAGGACCAATTAATGAGGCATTAGGGACATACAAGCCAGGGGTGACCCAAAACAACAGGTGTAAACGGTGAACGGAAAATCAAAAAGATATAGTCTCACTGTGGTTACCAGATACTGTGAGAGTTAAAGGTAGTGTCTCAAATTTGATACTGGGAAGATGACTACCATCTAAGGCAAACATGGGCGTTAGGCCTGTCTAACGGTCTGAAAGGAATGTTATGTTTCCGAGCCCATGCTTCGTCCATGAAACAACCCTCAGCCCCAGAGTCAATCAAAGCACTGCATGTAGCACCCGAACCGGTCCAGCGTAGATGGACCGACATAGTAGTACAAGATCTAGATGAAGGGACCTGAGTAGTAGCGCTCACCAGTAGCCCTCCGCTTACTGATGGGCTCTGGCCTCTTACTGGACATGAAATAACAAAATGTCCAGCAACTCCGCAATAGAGGCACAGGCGGTTGGTGATCCTCTGTTCCCTCTCCTTATTCGAGATGCGAATCCCTCCCAGCTGCATGGGCTCAGTCTCAAAGCCAGAGGGAGATGGTTGCGATGCGGAGCAGGGAAACACCGTTGATGCGAGCTCTCTTCCACGAGCCCGGTGACGAAGATCTACCCGTCGTTCTATGCGGATGGCGAGAGCAATCAAGGAGTCCACATCTGAAGGAACCTCCCGGGAGAATCTCATCCTTAACCACTGCGTGGAGTCCCTCCAGAAAACGAGCGAGCAGCGCATTCTCGTTCCACTCACCTAGAGGCAGCAAGAGTGCGAAACTCAATGGAATAATCCGTTATGGACCGTTCACCTTGGCATAAGGAAGCCAGGGCCCTAGAAGCCTCCTCACCAAAACTGAACGGTCAAAAACCCGAATCATCTCTTCTTTAAAGTTCTGGAATCTGTTAGAGCAATCAGCCCTTGCCTCCCAGATAGCTGTGCCCCATTCTCGAGCCCGGCCAGTAAGGAGTGAAATGAGCGAAAGCAACCCGAGCTCTCTCTCTAGAGTTTGTGGGGTTGGAGAGAGAACACAATCTCACACTGCGTGAGAAAGGAGCGGCACTCAGTGGGCTGCCCGGAGTAGCAAGGTGGGTTATTAACCCTGGGTTCAGGAGGCTCGGCAGGCCAGGGAGTAACAGGTGGCACGAGACGCAGACTCTGGAACTGTCCAGAGAGGTCGGAAACCTGAGCGGCCAGGTTCTCCACGGCATGGCGAGCAGCAGACAATTCCTGCTCGTGTCTGCCGAGCATGGCTCCTTGGATCTCGACGGCAGTGTAACGAGCGTCTGAAGTCGCTGGGTCCATTCTTTGATCGGTTCCTTCTGTTATGCAGGTGAAGGAGGACCCAAACGCGACTTAACAGAAACAGAGTTTATTAATGCTCAAAACCGAATAACTGAAATCCTCTAGATAGTAGAGGGGAAAACAACTGGAGAAGCGGCCACAGACTGCAGGTCGCTTCGGGTAGGCGCAGGCCGTAGTCAACTGAGACACCTGCTCACACGCAGCGTCTGAAGAAGGCACAAAACACGACAGGACAGGGTGATACACAATCACGGCAAAAAACACGACAGGACAGGGCGAAACGCAATTACAGCATGGAATACAAAACAAGGAACCGATGGAACAGGAACGGATCACAAAGGAATAAATAGGGAGTCTAATCAGGGGAAAGGATCGGGAACAGGTGTGGAAAGACTAAATGATGATTAGGGGAATAGGAACAGCTGGGAGCAGGAACGGAACGACAGAGAGAAGAGAGAGCGAGAGAGTGAGAGAGGGAGGGGGAGAGAGAAGGATAGAACCAAACAAGACCAGCAGAGGGAAACGAATAGCATGGGGAGCACAGGGACAAGACATGACAATGAATGACAAACATGACACTAATACTGCGGGTAATGGAGACGCCAATGACTAGGGTTTTCAATTTGTCAGGGCTAATGGTGAGAGGCTTCGGCATCTCAGACCCCGTAACAGGAGGAGTAGAGACCAGAGAAGGCTCGGCCTCAGACTCCGACTTGCTACTTAATGGGGAAACCGGTTGAAAGTTTATTTCGGATGAATGAGCGACACCGGTTGAGCATTCTTACAGCATTCCTACAGCATTTCCTTCCAGAAGCCATGAGAAAGTTGTCCGGCTGCGGGGACTGTGCGAGGGGACTCATACTAACGTTACTATCTGTACTTACTGGTGGCACAGACACTGTTTCGTCCTTTCCTACACTGAAATGACCCTTGCCTAATGATTGCGTCTGTAGCTGGCCTTGCAGCACAGCTATCCTCGCCGTAAGGCGATCGTTTTCCTGTATATTATGAGTACAGCGACTGCAATTAGAAGGAATCATGTTAATGGTACTACTTAGCTTCGGCTGTTGGAGGTCCTGACGAACCATGTCCAGATAAAGCGTCCGGAGTGAAAAAGTTGAATGGAAAAAAAAGTTGAGTGAGGGAAAAACTAAAAATATAAACGATAATTAAAAAGTAAAAACCGTAAAGTTGTCAGGTAGTAAAGTAAGGTTGGCAACAAAACACACAGCAACACGTAAACAAGTCTGCAAGTTGTGACCGGAAATGTATTTACAAACAGCACAGGAATATAATCATCCACATGTATTGATCATATCTAATGCTGCAGAAATCTGCTCTAAAGCAGTATCCACATCCATCAAATGTAGTGATCACAATGTAGAAGCCATTTCTGGGAAAACCAAAGTTCTAAAGGCTGGGCCTAATATTGCTCATTTTATAAGATATCATATTGTACAAGAGGTTTTGTACTAATTCCTATGTTGAAGATGTGAAGAATATTTGCTGGTAGTGCTTATTCCAATTAGGGATGGATCGAAATGTACATAATGGGTACCTGGAGGAAATTTCATTCCAGGGGAGGGTTTAGTATTTTTTTGAAAAATCTAGTCCAGGGGAAGGTCATGTCATTTATAATAGATGAAATGTAAATATTTCTCTGTTAAGAAAAAAATGAGTTGCTTATAAGGCTATTTATTGACGTGTGCCGGATGCCGCCCCTCATCTCTGATTCTCCACTGGGCCCGCAATATCAAGTGTGCCTGTAGGCTATTTATTGTGGTCTCAATCAAATGATTCATACCCTAAAGGCTACGAAGTGCATGCTCTGAGAAGCACAGAGTAAAGTCATATTTCTAAGATAGCTGCTGGGATGGTGTAAATAGAACTACGCTGCATTACACACTGCAATGGATATTCCAACCCTGAGGCCCGGCCTGCTATGCTCTTGGAACAAGCCCCCGATTCCCAACCCGAGTCAAGCGGGAATATAATTGCTTTTCTCACTATGCTTATTCTGACCTTGAATTTAAGCATGAAAATAGCTTGCTATTCACCCACTATTCATTTGAGGTGGAGTTCGAATAAATGTAGGTGTGGCAGAGGTGCCTCTACAGATATGCCATAATTCCCCACCTTTATGGGTGAGGAAACCATGAATAAGGTCGAGCGAACCTGCTGGTTCCAAGTGGAAAAAGCATACACTTAATTTTTTCCAATATAAATAACAGTATTATCCATGCACTGTAATCTATAAATTGATAAGCTAGGTAAATGAGCAATCTGTTTGGAGAATGGGATTGTAAATTCACAATTGTTTTAGATGATTTTTCCTTATGACCCCTGGAGACGAATGTGAAACCAGCCATATGGAGGTCAATTGAAAATCATATTCCACAGTAAAATAGGATCGACTGTAAATAATTGTGCCATTATTCAGAATTTTAATTGTGTGCCTGCATAACTTGCGAGGATGAAATTTGGAGAGACAAGCTGTTGGCTTCTGTAGGACTAAACCTGCAAGTTGATGTAGCCTATGTGCTTTAGAATGTTTTTATTATATGCCTTTTATTATATGCCAGGGCTTTTCTCTGTTTTATTTTACAATTTGTATCATGTTAAACATGACTAATACTCACGTACATATATATATATTTATATATATATTTTCCACTCCTTTGACTTTTTTCTCCTGACACATCCTTGTACGTTGTTCCTGAGGGCCGTTAGTGTTAGTGGATCATATCAGGCTAACGTTGTGCAATAATTTGGGACACGTTGCCTATTTGAATCATTGCAGAACTCAGACCACATGTTGCAGGTTAAACCTGGATTCTGGTGCAGGGTTCACGACAATTGGACCATTGTCATACAGTTACGTATATGAATCAAACCACTGTATCCAAGCAGGTGTTTTTTATTATTCATTCATACTTTCCTAACCCTAAAATGTGCCTAAATAATCCAATATAAGAGTACCAGTTGGTGCAGAAACTGAGATAAATATGTATAGATGGCTTTCTTTCATTGATCCCTAAGTTCTGACAACGTTCTCTCAGTGTATTCTGTTGAGTCTGTCGACAAAATGTACACCGTATTTAAATGGATGGCTTAAGATACACTACATGACCAAAAGTATGTGGACACATGCAGGTCGAACATCTCATTCCAAAATCATGGGTATTAATATGGAGTTTGTCCCCCCTTAGCCTCTAGGAAGGTACTTCCGGCGCCGACTGAGATGGCCGCCTCGCTCACAGCGTTCCTAGGAAACTATGCAGTTTTTTGTTTTTTTTACGTGTTATTTCTTACATTAGTACCCCAGGTCATCTTAGGTTTCATTACATACAGTCGAGAAGAACTACTGAATATAAGATCAGCGTCAACTCACCATCAGTACGACCAAGAATATGTTTTCCGCGACGCGGATCCTGTGTTCTGCCTTACAAACAGGACAACGGAATGGATCGCATGCAGCGACCCAAGGAAACGACTCCGAAAAAGAGGGAAACGCGGCGGTGTTCTGGTCAGACTCCGGAAAAGGGCACATCGCGCACCACTTCCCAGTATTCTTCTTGCCAATGTCCAGTCTCTCGACAACAAGGTTGATGAAATCCGAGCAAGGGTGGCATTCCAGAGGGACATCAGAGACTGCAACGTTCTCTGCTTTACGGAGACATGGCTTACTGGGAAAACGCTATCCAGGGCGGTGCAGCCAACGGGTTTCTCCACGCATCGCGCCGACAGAAACAAACATCTCTCTGGTAAGAAGAGTGGAGGGGGCGTATGCCTCATGACTAACGGGACATGGTGTGATGAAGAAAACATACAGGAACTCAAATCCTTCTGTTCACCTGATTTAGAATTCCTCACAATCAAATGTAGACCGCATTATCTTCCAAGAGAATTCTCTTCGATTATAATCACAGCCGTATATATCCCCCCCCAAGCAGACACATCGATGGCTCTGAACGAACTTTATTTAACTTTATTTAACTCTAAATTTTATCAGCATATCGATTGCGCAACCAGGGGTGGTAAAACCTTGGATCATTGTTACTCTAACTTCCGCGACGCATATAAGGCCCTGCCCCGCCCCCCTTTCGGAAAAGCTGACCACGACTCCATTTTGCTGATCCCTGCCTACAGACAGAAATTAAAACAAGAGGCTCCCACGCTGAGGTCTGTCCAACGCTGGTCAGAACAAGCTGACTCTACACTCCAAGACTGCTTCCATCACGTGGACTGGGACATGTTTCGTATTGCGTCAGATGGGAATATTGACGAATACGCTGATTCGGTGTGCGAGTTCATTAGAACGTGCGTCGAAGATGTCGTTCCCATAGCAACGATAAAAACATTCCCTAACCAGAAACCGTGGATTGATGGCAGCATTCGCGTGAAACTGAAAGCGCGAACCACTGCTTTTAATCAGGGCAAGGTGTCTGGCAACATGACTGAATACAAACAGTGCAGCTATTCCCTCCGTAAGGCTATCAAACAAGCTAAGCGTCAGTACAGAGACAAAGTGGAATCTCAATTCAATGGCTCAGACACAAGAGGCATGTGGCAGGGTCTACAGTCAATCACGGACTACAAGATGAAATCCAGCCCAGTCACGGACCAGGATGTCTTGCTCCCAGGCAGACTAAATAACTTTTTGCCCGCTTTGAGGACAATACAGTGCCACTGACACGGCCTGCAACGGAAACATGCAGTCTCTCCTTCACTGCAGCCGAGGTGAGTAAGACATTTAAACGTGTTAACCCTCGCAAGGCTGCAGGCCCAGACGGCATCCCCAGCCGCGCCCTCCGAGCATGCGCAGACCAGCTGGCCGGTGTGTTTACGGACATATTCAATCAATCCCTATACCAGTCTGCTGTTCCCACATGCTTCAAGAGGGCCACCATTGTTCCTGTTCCCAAGAAAGCTAAGGTAACTGAGCTAAACGACTACCGCCCCGTAGCACTCACTTCCGTCATCATGAAGTGCTTTGAGAGACTAGTCAAGGACCATATCACCTCCACCCTACCTGACACCCTAGACCCACTCCAATTTGCTTACCGCCCAAATAGGTCCACAGACGATGCAATCTCAACCACACTGCACACTGCCCTAACCCACCTGGACAAGAGGAATACCTATGTGAGAATGCTGTTCATCGACTACAGCTCGGCATTCAACACCATAGTACCCTCCAAGCTCGTCATCAAGCTCGAGACCCTGGGTCTCGACCCCGCCCTGTGCAACTGGGTACTGGACTTCCTGACGGGCCGCCCCCAGGTGGTGAGGGTAGGCAACAACATCTCCTCCCCGCTGATCCTCAACACGGGGGCCCCACAAGGGTGCGTTCTGAGCCCTCTCCTGTACTCCCTGTTCACCCACGACTGCGTGGCCACGCACGCCTCCAACTCAATCATCAAGTTTGCGGACGACACAACAGTGGTAGGCTTGATTACCAACAACGACGAGACGGCCTACAGGGAGGAGGTGAGGGCCCTTGGAGTGTGGTGTCAGGAAAATAACCTCACACTCAACGTCAACAAAACTAAGGAGATGATTGTGGACTTCAGGAAACAGCAGAGGGAACACCCCCTATCCACATCGATGGAACAGTAGTGGAGAGGGTAGCTAGTTTTAAGTTCCTCGGCATACACATCACAGACAAACTGAATTGGTCCACTCACACTGACAGCGTCGTGAAGAAGGCGCAGCAGCGCCTATTCAACCTCAGGAGGCTGAAAAAATTCGGCTTGTCACCAAAAGCACTCACAAACTTCTACAGATGCACAATCGAGAGCATCCTGGCGGGCTGTATCACCGCCTGGTACGGCAACTGCTCCGCCCTCAACCGTAAGTCTCTCCAGAGGGTAGTGAGGACTGCACAACGCATCACCGGGGGCAAACTACCTGCCCTCCAGGACACCTACACCACCCGTTGTTACAGGAAGGCCATAAAGATCATCAAGGACATCAACCACCCGAACCACTGCCTGTTCACCCCGCTATCATCCAGAAGGCGAGGTCAGTACAGGTGCATCAAAGCTGGGACCGAGAGACTGAAAAACAGCTTCTATCTCAAGGCCATCAGACTGTTAAATAGCCACCACTAACATTGAGTGGCTGCTGCCAACACACTGTCATTGACACTGACCCAACTCCAGCCATTTTAATAATGGGAATTGATGGAAATGATGTAAATATATCACCACTTTAAACAATGCTACCTTATATAATGTTACTTACCCTACATTATTCATCTCATATGCATATGTATATACTGTACTCTACAACATCGACTGCATCCTTATGTAACACATGTATCACTAGCCACTTTAACTATGCCACTTTGTTTACTTTGTCTACACACTCATCTCATATGTATATACTGTACTCGATACCATCTACTGTATGCTGCTCTGTACCATCACTCATTCATATATCCTTATGTACATGTTCCTTATCCCCTTACACTGTGTATAAGACAGTAGTTTTTTTTGGAATTGTTAGTTAGATTACTTGTTGGTTATCACTGCATTGTCGGAACTAGAAGCACAAGCATTTCGCTACACTCGCATTAACATCTGCTAACCATGTGTATGTGACAAATAAAATTTGATTTGATTTGATTTGGAAGGCTTTCTAGTAGATGTTGGTACATTAATGCGGAGACTTGCTTCCATTCAGCCACAACAACATTAGGGCACTGATGTTGGGGGATTAGGCCTGGCTCACAGTCGGCGGTCCAATTCATCCCAAGGTTTTTGTTGGGGTTGAGGTCAGGACTCTGTGCACTCCAGTCAAGTTCTTCCACACCGATCTCAACAACCTATTTCTGTATGGACCTCACTTTGTGCACAGGGGTATTGTCATGCTGAAACAGGAAAGGACCTTCCCCAAACTGTTGCCACAAAGTTGGAAGCACAGAATCGTCTAGAAAGTCATTGTACGTTGTAGCGCTAAGATTTCCCTTCACTGGAACCCCAGACCATTATTCCTCCTCCAGCAAACTTAACAGTTGGCACTATGCATTCGGGCAGATAGCGTTTTCCTGGTGTCCACCAAACCCAGATTCGTCCATCGAACTGCCAGATGGTGAAGTGTGATTCATCACTCCAGAGAACGCGTTTTGACTGCTCCAGAGTCCAATGGCGGCGAGCTGGACACCACGCCAGCCGGCGCTTGGCATTGCGTATGGTGATCTTAGGCTTGTGTGCGGCTGCTCGGCTGCTCGGCCATGGAAACCCATTTCATGAAGCTCCCGACGAATGGTTATTGCGCTGAAGTTGCTTTCAGAGGCAGTTTGGAACTCGGTAGTGAGTGTTGCAACCAAGCTTGTGTGGCCTACCACTTTGCGGCTGAGCCGTTGTTGCTCCTAGATGTTTCCACTTCACAATAACAGCACTTACTTTTGACCAGGGCAGCTCTAGCAGGGCAGACATTTGTCGAACTGACTTGATGGGAAGATGGCATCCTATGACTGTGCCAAATTGAAAGTCACAGCTTTTCAGTAAGGCCATTTTACTGCCAATGTTTGTCTATGGAGATTGCATGGCGGTGTGCTCGATTTAATAAACCTCTCAGCATTGGGTGTGGCTGAAATAGCCAAATCCACTAATTTGAATCCACACATTTGTATCTGTTGGCCAACAAATGGGTGGGTTTTCAGTGGTTGAATGAAATGTATTCAGACCGCGCAAGGTAACCACACCTGCAGAGCGTTTTACGTGACTGAAAAAGGTACCCTTTTGTATGCTGCGTAACCAATGGCTGTGCTGTGTAGGCCTAAGGTGGCAGTTCAGAAGGAGAGTCAAAAGCTTCTTCCGAAAATAATTGTTGATTAAGCCTAGACCATGTTGTGTGCAGACTAGCCTATACATAGCAGTTTGAGTTCTGTTTGAGACTAAACACTTGCTATAAACAAATGTGGAAATTGAGCAAGTTTAGGAGCCTAAACTGCTTGGTGTAACCCTGGATTATAACCTGTCTTTGTCAAAACATATTGATGAAACACTAACTAAGATGGGAAGAGGTCTGCTCTGCTTTCTTGACTTTGCTATCAACAAAATAAGTCCTACAGGCCCTAGTTTTATCATAACTGGACTACTGCCCAGTCACATGGTCAAGTGCCACAAAGAGGTACATAGGCAAATTACAGTTGGCCCAGAACAGAGCAGCATGGCTGGCCCATCAATGTACACGGAGGGCATCAATGACATGCATGTCAATCTCTCCTGGCTCAAAGTAGAGGAGAGATTGACTGCATCAATACTTGTTTTTGTGAGAGGTATTGACACATTGAAAGCACAGAGTTGTCTGTTCAAACGACTAGCACACAGCTCAGACACCCATGCATACCCCAAAAGACATACCACAAGGGGTCCCTTCACAGTCCCCAAGTCCAGAACAGACTCCGGGAAACCCAGAGTACTACACAGAGCCATGAATGACTACATGGAACACTATTCCACATCAAGTAACTCATATAAATAGTCAAATCCAATTTTAAAAAACTGATAAAACTACAGATCAGATCAAAATGTATTTGTCACGTGCCGAATACAACAGGTGACTATGCATAGATAATAAACAGCAAGTAGCAGCAGTGGGGGGGTCAATGTAAATAGTCTGGGTTGCCATTTGATTAATTGATTAGCAGCCTTATAGCTTGGGGGTAGAAGCAGTTAAGGAGCCTTTTGGTCCTAGACTTAGCACTCCGGTGATGTGGACACCAAGGAACTTGAAACTCTTGACCCGCTCCACCTCAGCCCCATCAATGCTAATGGGAGCCTGTTCAGCCCTCCTTTTCCTATAGTCCACAATCAGCTCCTTTGTCTTGATCACATTGAGGGAGAGGTTGTTGTCCTGGCACCACACTGCCAGGTCTCCGACCTCCTCCCTATAGGCTGTCTCGTCGTTGTCAGTGATCAGGCCTACCACTGTTGTGTTGTCAGCAAACCTAATGATGGTGTTGGAGTCGTGCTTGGTCACGCAGTCATGAGTGAATAGGGAGTACAGGAGGGGACAAAGCATGCACCCCTGAGGGGCCCCAGTGTTAAGGATCAGCGTGGTAGATGTGTTTTTGCCTACCCGTACCACCTGGGGGCAGCCAGGAGGTGTTTAGTCCCAGATTCCTTAGCTTAGTGATGAGCTTTGTGGGCACTATGGTGTTGAACGCTGAGCTATAGTCAATGAACAGCATTCTCACATAGGTGTTCCTTTTATCCAGGTGAGAAAGGGCAGTGTGGAGTGTGATTGAGATTGCTGTGGATCTGTTGGGGCTATATACAAATTGGAATGGGTCTAGGCTTTCAGGCATCATGGTGTTGATGTGAGCCATGATCAGCCTTTCAAACACCAACGTGAGTGCTACGGTGTGGTAATAATTTTGGTGGGTTACCTTAGCTTTCTTGGACACAGAGAATATGGTGGTTTGGTTGAAACATGCAGGTATTTCAGACTCGGTCAGGGAGAGGTTGAAAATGTCAGTGAAGACACTTACCAGTTGGTCCGCGTATGCTTTGAGTACATGTCCTGGTAATCCGTCTGGACACCTTATGGAACATCACGGACTGTGAAGAGACATACACACCAGGGGTTGGAACATAAATTATTTTGCAACAGAACTACTATTTTTTTGTTGCGCGCTAAATAGCGTTTCAATCGGTAAAGTCACTTGCTCTGAGACCTTGAAGTAGTGGTTCCCCTTGCTCTGCAAGGGCCACAGCTTTTGTGGAGCGATGGCTAACGATGCTTCGTGGGTGACTGTTGTTGATGTGTGCCGAGGGTCCCTGGTTCGTGCCCGGGTATACAGGCATAAAGGCCCTAACATTCAACCTTTAAATGATTGTACAATCCCATGGCCACATTGTTAGGTTATTGACTTGCACCATGTCTTTTTAATGTAATCTAAACTGCAATCCAGGCCATTTGGTTCTGCTATTAGATGACGCACAGTGATAACACATTCATCTGTTGAATAGATTTTGTAATTATTGTAATTAGTTCGCCACTATGGCCTATTTATTGCCTTACCTCCCTTATCCTACCACATTTGCACACACTGTATATAGACTTTTTTCTATTGTAATTTGACTGTATGTTTGTTTATTCCATGTGTAACTCTGTGTTGTTGTTTGTGTCTCACTGCTTTGCTTTATCTTGGCCAGGTAGCAGTTATAAATGAGAACTTGTTCTCAACTAGCCTACCTGGTTAAATAAAGGTGAAAGAAAAATGAAAGAAAGAAAGAAATAAACAAAATGTCTGTGCTTTTAATGGTTGAAAGTAATTGACATTTGGTGACAACTAAACAAAAAATATGACATTGTTTTTCCATTGGAATTTGGTTGCGCTTTTAGATGGTTGAAAGCATAATGATAAGACATTGGAAATTCAACGAACTCATTTTGAGAGGGTGAATATACAGTAGGTTGTAATCTCATTGATCAACATCTCAATCAAATATTACCCAATTATCCATGTTGAAATGATGTGGTGTGCCCAGTGCGCATTCACATATATCTGTAACCTTCACAGACCTCATCGCCCCCATGTGTGAGTAACCTGCTGTGACGCATTTATGGTTTGGATCATTTCTCTGCCTCAACAGTGTTAGACATCTTCATTATTCACCAAGGACAGGAGGAGGAAGAGATATTTATATATATATATATATATATAGGTTAAAAAAAATACTTTGTACAGATGGAGGAGGTCCAGACGCATGTGTGTGCATCTGTGATTCATAGTCTTCTTTGTTTGTGTCATGCTGGTGAATGAGGACCCAAAAGCGACTTGGCGAAAACAGAGTATTTAATCCAGAATAAACATTACAAAACAAAAAGCATAATACTACACGTAAAGACGAGAACAGACTGGAGACTTGATCGAGAACTGCAGGTTGCCTCGGGAAGGCACTTGAACCTAGCAGACTCAGACACCTGCTCACCACGCAGCATCTGAGGGAAACACGACACGACAGGGCAAAACATAGACACAGCACGGTGAATATAAATGAGGATCCGACAGGGCAGGTACGGGAAACAAGGAGAGAAATAGGGACTCTAATCAGGGAAAAGGATCGGGAACAGGTGTGGGAAGGCTAAATGATGATTAGGGGAATAGGAACAGCTGGGAGCAGGAACAGAACGATAGAGAGAAGAGAGAGCGAGAGAGTGAGAGAGGGAGGGGGAGAGAGAGGGATAGAAAGAGGGAAAGAACCTAATAAGACCAGCAGAGGGAAATGAATAGAATGGGGAGCACAGGGACAAGACATGATAATAAATGACAAAACATGACAGTACCCCCCACTCACCGAGCGCCTCCTGGCGCACTCGAGGAGGAATCCTGGCGGCAACGGAGGAAATCATCAATGAGTGAACGGTCCAGCACGTCCCGAGACGGAACCCAACTCCTCTCCTCAGGACCGTAACCCTCCCAATCCACTAAGTATTGGTGACCCCGTCCCGAGAACGCATGTCCATGATCTTATGTACCTTGTAAATAGGTGCGCTCTCGACAAGGACGGGAGGGGGAGGGAAGACGAACGGGGGTGCGAAGAAAGGGCTTAACACAGGAGACATGGAAGACAGGATGGACGCGACGAAGATGTCGCGGAAGAAGCAGTCGCACAGCGACAGGATTGACGACCTGGGAGACACGGAACGGACCAATGAACCGCGGAGTCAACTTACGAGAAGCTGTCGTAAGAGGAAGGTTGCGAGTGGAAAGCCACACTCTCTGGCCGCAACAATACCTAGGACTCTTAATCCTGCGTTTATTGGCGGCTCTCACAGTCTGTGCCCTGTAGCGGCAAAGTGCAGACCTCACCCTCCTCCAGGTGCGCTCACAACGTTGGACAAACGCTTGAGCGGAGGGAACGCTGGACTCGGCAAGCTGGGAAGAGAATAGAGGAGGCTGGTAACCCAGACTACTCTGAAACGGAGATAACCCGGTAGCAGACGAAGGAAGCGAGTTGTGAGCGTATTCTGCCCAGGGGAGCTGTTCTGCCCAAGACGCAGGGTTTCTGAAAGAAAGGCTGCGTAGTATGCGACCAATCGTCTGATTGGCCCTCTCTGCTTGACCGTTAGACTGGGGATGAAACCCGGAAGAGAGACTGACGGACGCACCAATCAAACGACAGAACTCCCTCCAAAACTGTGACGTGAATTGCGGGCCTCTGTCTGAAACGGCGTCTAACGGGAGGCCATGAATTCTGAACACATTCTCGATAATGATTTGTGCCGTCTCCTTAGCGGAAGGAAGTTTAGCGAGGGGAATGAAATGTGCCGCCTTAGAGAACCTATCGACAACCGTAAGAATCACAGTCTTCCCCGCAGACAAAGGCAGACCGGTAATGAAGTCTAGGGCGATGTGAGACCATGGTCGAGAAGGAATGGGGAGCGGTCTGAGACGACCGGCAGGAGGAGAGTTACCCGACTTAGTCTGCGCGCAGTCCGAACAAGCAGCCACGAAACGGCGCGTGTCACGCTCCTGAGTCGGCCACCAAAATCGCTGGCGAATAGACGCAAGAGTGCCTCGAACACCGGGATGACCAGCTAACTTGGCAGAGTGAGCCCACTGAAGAACAGCCAGACGAGTGGAAACAGGAACGAAAAGGAGGTTACTAGGACAAGCGCGCGGCGACGCAGTGTGCGTGAGTGCTTGCTTAACCTGTCTTTCAATTCCCCAGACTGTCAACCCGACAACACGCCCATAAGGAAGAATCCCCTCGGGATCAGTAGAAGCCACAGAAGAACTAAACAGACGGGATAAGGCATCAGGCTTGGTGTTCTTGCTACCCGGACGGTAAGAAATCACAAACTTGAAACGAGCGAAAAACAACGCCCAACGAGCTTGACGGGCATTAAGTCGTTTGGCAGAACGGATGTACTCAAGGTTCTTATGGTCTGTCCAAACGACAAAAGGAACGGTCGCCCCCTCCAACCACTGTCGCCATTCGCCTAGGGCTAAGCGGATGGCGAGCAGTTCACGGTTACCCACATCATAGTTGCGCTCAGATGGCGACAGGCGATGAGAAAAATAAGCGCAAGGATGAACCTTATCGTCAGACTGGAAGCGCTGGGATAGAATGGCTCCCACGCCTACCTCTGAAGCGTCAACCTCGACAATGAATTGTCTAGTGACGTCAGGAGTAACGAGGATAGGAGCGGACGTAAAACGTTCTTTTAGAAGATCAAAAGCTCCCTGGGCGGAACCGGACCACTTAAAACACGTCTTAACAGAAGTAAGAGCTGTGAGAGGGGCAGCAACTTGACCGAAATTACGAATGAAACGCCGATAGAAATTAGCGAAACCTAAAAAGCGCTGCAACTCGACACGTGACCTTGGAACGGGCCAATCACTGACAGCTTGGACCTTAGCGGAATCCATCTGAATGCCTTCAGCGGAAATAACGGAACCGAGAAAAGTAACGGAGGAGACATGAAAAGAGCACTTCTCAGCCTTTACGTAGAGACAATTCTCTAAAAGGCGCTGTAGAACACGTTGAACGTGCTGAACATGAATCTCGAGTGACGGTGAAAAAATCAGGATATCGTCAAGATAGACAAAAACAAAGATGTTCAGCATGTCTCTCAGAACATCATTAACTAATGCCTGAAAAACAGCTGGCGCATTGGCGAGACCAAACGGCAGAACCCGGTACTCAAAATGCCCTAACGGAGTGTTAAACGCCGTTTTCCACTCGTCCCCCTCTCTGATGCGCACGAGATGGTAAGCGTTACGAAGGTCCAACTTAGTAAAGCACCTGGCTCCCTGCAGAATCTCGAAGGCTGATGACATAAGGGGAAGCGGATAACGATTCTTAACCGTTATGTCATTCAGCCCTCGATAATCCACGCAGGGGCGCAGAGTACCGTCCTTCTTCTTAACAAAAAGAACCCCGCCCCGGCCGGAGAGGAAGAAGGCACTATGGTACCGGCGTCAAGAGACACAGATAAATAATCCTTGAGAGCCTTACGTTCGGGAGCCGACAGAGAGTATAGTCTACCCCGAGGAGGAGTGGTCCCCGGAAGGAGATCAATACTACAATCATACGACCGGTGAGGAGGAAGGGAGTTGGCTCGGGACCGACTGAAGACCGTGCGCAGATCATGATATTCCTCCGGCACTCCTGTCAAATCGCCAGGTTCCTCCTGAGAAGTGGGGACAGAAGAAATGGGAGGGATGGCAGACATTAAACACTTCACATGACAAAACGTTCCAGGATAGGATAGAATTACAAGACCAATTAATAGAAGGATTATGACATACTAGCCAGGGATGACCCAAAACAACAGGTGTGAAAGGTGAACGAAAAATCAAAAAAGAAATAGTCTCACTGTGGTTACCAGATACTGTGAGAGTTAAAGGTAGTGTCTCAAATCTGATACTGGGAAGATGACTACCATCTAAGGCAAACATGGGCATAGGCTTGTCTAACTGTCTGAAAGGAATGTCATGTTTCCGAACCCATGCTTCGTCCATGAAACAACCCTCAGCCCCAGAGTCAATCAAGGCACTGCATGTAGCACCCGAACCGGTCCAGCGTAGATGGACCGACATATTAGTACAAGATCTAGATGAAGAGACCTGAGTAGTAGCGCTCACCAGTAGCCCTCCGCTTACTGATGAGCTCTGGCCTCTTACTGGACATGAATTAACAAAATGTCCATCAAATCCGCAATAGAGGCACAGGCGGTTGGTGATCCTCCGTTCCCTCTCCTTAGTCGAGATGCGAATCCCTCCCAGCTGCATGGGCTCAGTCTCAGAGCCAGAGGAGGGAGATGGTTGCGATGCGGAGCAGGGAAACACCGTTGATGCGAGCTCTCTTCCACGAGCCTGGTGACGAAGATCTACCCGTCGTTCTATGCGGATGGCGAGAGCAATCAAAGAGTCCACACTGGAAGGAACCTCCCGAGAGAGAATCTCATCTTTGACCACTGTGTGGAGTCCCTCCAGAAAACGAGCGAGCAGCGCCGGCTCGTTCCAGTCACTAGAGGCAGCAAGAGTACGAAACTCTATAGAGTAATCCATTATGGATCGATCACCTTGGCATAGGGAAGCCAGGACCCTAGAAGCCTCCCCACCAAAAACTGAACGGTCAAAAACCCGAATCATCTCCTCTTTAAAGTTCTGGTAATTGTTAGAACAATCAGCCCTTGCCTCCCAGATAGCTGTGCCCCACTCTCGGGCCCGGCCAGTAAGGAGTGAAATGACGTAAGCAACCCGAGCTCTCTCTCTAGAGTATGTGTTGGGTTGGAGAGAGAACACAATCTCACACTGGGTGAGAAAGGAGCGGCACTCAGTGGGCTGCCCGGAGTAGCAAGGTGGGTTATTAACCCTAGGTTCTGGAGGCTCGGCAGGCCAGGAAGTAACAGGTGGCACGAGACGAAGACTCTGGAACTGTCCAGAGAGGTCGGAAACCTGAGCGGCCAGGCTCTCCACGGCATGGCGAGCAGCAGACAATTCCTGCTCGTGTCTGCCGAGCATGGCTCCTTGGATCTCGACGGCAGTGTTACGAGCGTCTGTAGTCGCTGGGTCCATTCCTCGGTCGGATCCTTCTGTCATGCTGGTGAATGAGGACCCAAAAGCGACTTGGCGAAAACAGAGTATTTAATCCAGAATAAACATTACAAAACAAAAAGCATAATACTACACGTAAAGACGAGAACAGACTGGAGACTTGATCGAGAACTGCAGGTTGCCTCGGGAAGGCACTTGAACCTAGCAGACTCAGACACCTGCTCACCACGCAGCATCTGAGGGAAACACGACACGACAGGGCAAAACATAGACACAGCACGGTGAATATAAATGAGGATCCGACAGGGCAGGTACGGGAAACAAGGAGAGAAATAGGGACTCTAATCAGGGAAAAGGATCGGGAACAGGTGTGGGAAGGCTAAATGATGATTAGGGGAATAGGAACAGCTGGGAGCAGGAACGGAACGATAGAGAGAAGAGAGAGCGAGAGAGTGAGAGAGGGAGGGGGAGAGAGAGGGATAGAAAGAGGGAAATAACCTAATAAGACCAGCAGAGGGAAACGAATAGAATGGGGAGCACAGGGACAAGACATGATAATAAATGACAAAACATGACAGTTTGTGGAGCCCTCTGCATCGTTATACTTTGGTTTTGGCCATGAACAGAAAGTCATTAGAGCTAGTGAGAGAGAGAGAGATTTGAGAGATGAGAAGGGAGATAAATCAGCGAGAGGGAGAGAGATGATGAGGGTCTCCTGCCAAATGAATATTCCCTGCTACCTGTGTTCACTGACCTTTGACACTCTCTCCACGCAGACAGAGAGGAAAGGCATGTATGGACCTGTGCTATGGCCCTCTTGGCTCGTGACATACTCCTAATGAATGATACAGTACCATAGTATTTGAGAAGTTCTCTACTCACACATGAAATGAAAGAGAGCTGGAAGAATGCTGAGGGAACATACACTGAGTATAGCAAACATTAGGAACACCTTCGTATTGAGTTCAATTCACTGGGAATAGACTCAACAAGGCGTTGACAGCGTTTCACAGGGATGTTGTCTCCAATGCATCCCACTGTTGATTTAAGTTGGCTGGATGTCCTTTGGGTGGTGGGCCATTCTTGACACACATGGGAGACTGTTGAGCCTGAAAAACCCAGCAGCGTTGCAGTTCTTGACACAAAGCAGTGTGGCACCTACTACCATACCCCGTTCAAAGGCACTCCTGACACCTACTACCATACCCCGTTCAAAGGCACTCCTGACACCTACTACCATACCCCGTTCAAAGGCACTCCTGACACCTACTACCATACCCCGTTCAAAGGCACTCCTGACACCTACTACCATACCCCGTTCAAAGGCACTCCTGACACCTACTACCTACTGACACCTACCATACCCCGTTCAAAGGCACTCCTGACACCTACTACCATAGTTCAAAGGCACTCCTGACACCTACTACCATACCCCGTTCAAAGGCACTCCTGACACCTACTACCATACCCCCGTTCAAAGGCACTCCTGACACCTACTACCATACCCCCGTTCAAAGGCACTCCTGACACCTACTACCATACCCCGTTCAAAGGCACTCCTGACACCTACTACCATACCCCGTTCAAAGGCACTCCTGACACCTACTACCATACCCCGTTCAAAGGCACTCCTGACACCTACTACCATACCCCGTTCAAAGGCACTCCTGACACCTACTACCATACCCCGTTCAAAGGCACTCCTGACACCTACTACCATACCCCGTTCAAAGGCACTCCTGACACCTACTACCATACCCCGTTCAAAGGCACTTAAATATTTTTCTTTCCCATTCACCATCTGAATGGCACACATACACAATCCATGTCTCAATTGTGCCAAGGCTTAAAAAAACGTTCTTTAACCTGTCTCTTCCCCTTCATCTACACTGATCGAAGTGGTTTTATCTAGTGACATCAATAAGGAATCATAGCTTTCACCTAGATTAACCTGGTCAGTCTATGTCATGGAAAGAACAGGTGTTCTTAATGTTTTGTACACTCAGTGTACACGCATAATGAAACAGAATTGCAGACTGAAATATATCAACCCCAGACCAATGGGGGAGGGGATGACTCAGGACACACATAGTGTCACGTGTGCTTCTACGAGGGTAAAAGCTGTTGTTGGTGGTGTGTTTAAGTGGTTGTGTATTGTGAAAGCACTCTAGGGAGTGCAATACCTATCGTAAGTATTCATTTTAATGTGTTACAAGTCTTTTTTAAGATTAATGAAAAATAAACACTAATATCTTGTTTAGATAAGCATTCACTCCCGAGTGAAAATATGTTAGAAACACCTTTGGGAGCAATTACAAGTGTGTTTTATTGGATAAGTTTCACAAGAGCTTTGCACTTCTCTATTGTGTAATATTTGCCCATTATTACATTTTCAAGTCATGCCATAGATTTTCAAGCAGATTTAAGTCAAAAATGTAACTTGGCCACACAGGACCATTCACTGTCTTCTTGGTAAGCAACTCCAATGTAGATTTGGCCATGTGATGTAGGTTATTGTCCTGCTGAAAGGTGAATTCCTTTCCCAGAGTCTGGTGGAAAGCAGACTGAAATAGGTTTTCCTCTAGGATTTTTCATGTGCTTAGCTTCATCCCATTTCTTTTTATCCTGAAAAACTCCCATTTGTCACATCTACTCCCACTCCTCCCCTCCAGTGTTTGATGTTGCGGTTTACTAACCACCGGTCCTGGGAACCATCATTATGCGCACCTGGCTTTCATAATTACGTTCACCTGCGCTTCATTATTAATTACACCTGGACTCCATTACCTCACTCATTACCTCCCCTATATCTGGCACTCCCTTAGGTTCCTTCCCTAGGCGATATTGTTTCTGTTGGTCATATCTAGATGCTACACTTATGTTGTAGCATGCCATGGTATTTGCTATATTAAACATACCACCTGCTTCTCGACTCCCAGTGTCTCCGGTACAGAATACTGCCTCCCAAAATGGAAGCAGCAGGAAATCAGTTGATGAGCAAGAATACCTACTTTGTTAACACCATGACCAGCTGGCACAACTGGGGATGGCTATGGAAGAGATTCAACATCTCAAACATACTTGAGAGGTGCTGCCTTCAACTAATGGAGGACACTATCGCCAGGCGACCCAGCCCATTAAGCAACCTGCCCTGGTCAGCAACGCCCATCTGTCCCTCCTGGAAAAGCACCCCATCTACTGCAGTTCTCCCTCTTCTACTTTTTGCACCAGATGGGAACTCCTACAACAGAGGTCCAAGGTTGCCACGGTTATTTTTCTGCTGACTGGGTGGGCATTGGAATGGGCCTCGGCCGTCCGGGAGAGAGGAGCTGGATTCGGGTGAGGGGTTCATGGCTTGATTCAGAGGTGTCTTCGATCATCCACGGGCGGTAGGTAGCCTAGTGACTAGAGCGTTGGGCCAGTAACCGAAAGGTTGCTGGCTCGAATCCCCAAGCTGACAAGGTAAAAATCTGTCGTTCTGCCCCTGAACAAGTCAGTAAACCAACTGTTTCCCGGTTGGCCGTCATTGTAAATAAGAATTTGTTCTTAACTCACTTACCTAGTTGAAGTTTAGATTAATTTAAGAAATCCAACGGGGGTGAGTGCCTACTCCAGCTATGGCAGGAGGACCAGGCGGCTGTTGAGTACGCGCTCACCTTCCGGACAGTCGCAGCATCCAGTGGCTGGAATGAGCCGGCGCTTCGTACTCTATTCAGAAGAGGACTGCGTGAGGAGGTTCAGATGGAACTGGCCTGTTGAGACAACCTCTCCTTAGACCCACTCATCGCATTGGCCATCTGTCTGGATAACCTTTGGGTGCGTCAGTAGTCTCATTGCTTCTCTCCCTCTGTGAACACTGGATTTGAGCCTGAACCCATGGCGTTAGGGGTCACGTGCCTCCCTGAGACGCAGACAGCTCTGTCTCTATTGTGGTCAAGGACGGCTCCAGTGATGTCTGGTACGTCCCAACTCAGGATCCACTAGAGCAGAGGGACAGTCACGTGAGCTTCCACCTACTGGGGCAGGTGTGAGTATTCCATCTTCATCACTTTCTGCCAAACCCTTTTTGGTGTCGCTTACACTAGTTGACTGTCCATGTACTGCTTCTACAGCATTAGTGCATTCCGGTGCTGCGGGGAACTTTATTGACCAGACCCTTGACACCTCTTTCAACATAGTCCTCATACCCGCTTTCTTCTCCCGGTTGATGCCCTGGATAAATCGGCCATCAGGTTCAGAGACCATCACACACATCACAAAACCACTCACCCTCACCGTGGAGTCCATCAGGTAGTGGACCTCACCCAGCATGCGCCAGCAGGGAAACCGATGCCCCTTCCCATGCCTCGCATCCCTGATCTCATCTTATCCATTGACTTTGTCACTGATCTCCCCTCTGACAGTTTCATTCCTCTCTGGTCTCCCTACTGCTCTACAGGTCGCTGAGGCACTATTCCAGCAGGTCTTCTGGAATTATGGCGGAGGACATCTCCAACCGTGGGCCCCAATTCACATCACGGGTATGGAGAGCCTTTATGGAGAAGCTTGACGTCACGGTTCGCCTTATGTTACGCACGCCTCTATGAAGAGGGGACGCAACACCCTGCTACAACTAAACTCTCAGTGAAGTGAAAAAGGTATGGACTGTAGGTGCAAGTAAGAATGACAACAGGCAGAATGTGGTACCGTTTACAAGGACTTTATTCCTTTACACGGTAATATGGGGAAAAGGGGCTGGACGGAACCCAAACAAAGAATGTAAATCTCAAAGCCCCCCCCCCCCTCTCCTATCTTACCTGCCTACCCACAATTTAGCACCACCTGGTGCCCTAACCAAAATACAAGGGGGTGGTCCGCCCAGGTCTTACCTAGTGTGCCTAGACAGCGAATATGCTACGGGTATATGTATGCCCGCGGGCCTCTTGCCTAAGTACTCCCAAGGTGCCTTCCCCTTCTCCCCTGGGAACAAATTAAACAGAATATTAAACCATTTTCACAAACAAACTAAGAAACAAAGGACATCAAATAAGCTCTATCTGAGCAACAAACTCACAAAACATACCAACTCTCAGCAATGAACTCCCAGCAAAATCAACCTCTAGCAAAATCTCTAGCAAAATCTCTGCAATGACCTCCCAGCAAATCTCTCTCTCCTGAACAGAACACTGGCTTTTATACAGCTTCAGATTGAATGGGTAATTGGAGACAGCTTCGTCTTGACGAGGGGGGCGGGGTCAGCTCTCCAATTAGCCATGGAGTCGACCAATCAGCTGCTTGAGGGATTTCAGGAAGCCATTTCCTGAAATAAACACATGCAAATACACAAACTACAACACATAATCTGGGGAACGTAACACCTTACCACCGGGCATAGCCCTCAGTCCAACTGGCCGGTGGAGAGGATGAACCAGGAGCTGGGGAGGTTCCTGAGGAGTCCCTGTCAGGACCGGCAGGGAGAGTGGGCCCGATACGTTACATCACTTCTCCACCGGGCTGACTGCCTACCAGTGTGTTCTGTGTTTTCATGCGGCTCTGGCTTCGTGGACCCTGGGCTAGACAGACGATCCTGCGATTGTTGAGTGGTTCAGGTGCGCAGAAATGTGGCGCGAGGCTCACGTGAGACTTCTACACGCCGTCCTCTGTCAGGCAGACTGACACCGCAGGGAGACTCCTGTGTTCCATCCTGGGGATTGCGTCTGGCTCTCTACCAGGAACCTCCCACTCTGCCTGCAAGAGCCTTAGCCCCCTGTTTGTGGGGCCATTCAAGGTTCTCCGGCGGGTCAACGAGGTGACGCATAGGGTACAGCTTCCCAGTGACTACCGTAGCTCACCTTTTCATGTCTCCCTTCTCAGGCCCCCCCCCCTGGACCTCGAGGGAGCTCCCGCCTAAATGCATGCTCTTCAACCGATCGCTACCTGCACCTGCCCGCCTGTCCAATATCACTACTCTGGACGGCTCTGACTTAGAATACGTGGACAACTACAAATACTTCGGTGTCTGGTTAGACTGTAAATTCTCCTTCCAGACCCATATCAAACATCTCCAATTCAAAGTTAAATCTAGAATTAGCTTCCTATTTCGCAACAAAGCATCCTTCACTCATGCTGCCAAACATACCCTTGTAAAACTGACCATCCTACTGATCCTCGACTTTGGCGATAGCCTCCAATACCCTACTCAACAAATTGGATGCAGTTTATCACAGTGCAATCTGTTTTGTCACCAAAGCCCCATATACTACCCACCATTGCGACCTGTACGCTCTCATTGGCTGGCCCTCTCTTCATACTCATCGCCAAACCCACTGGCTCCATGTCATCTACAAGACCCTGCTAGGTAAAGTCCCACCTTATCTCAGCTCGCTGGTCACCATAGCTTCTCGCACCTGTAGCACACACTCCAGCAGGTATATCTCTCTAGACACCCCCAAAACCAATTCTTTCTTTGGCCGCCTCTCCTTCCAGTTCTCTGCTGCCAATGACTGGAACGAACTACAAAAATCTCTGAAACTGGAAACCCTTATCTCCCTCACTAGCTTTAAGCACCAACTGTCAGAGCAGCTCACAGATTACTGCACCTGTACATAGCCCACCTATAATTTAGCCCAAACAACTACCTCTTTCCCTACTGTATATAATTCATTGATTTATTTTGCTCCTTTGCACCCCATTTTTATTTCTACTTTGCACATTCTTCCATTGCAAATCTACCATTCCAGTGTTTTACTTGCTATATTGTATTTACTTTGCCACCATTACCTTTTTTTGTCTTTACCTCCCTTATCTCACCTCATTTGCTCACATCGTATATAGACTTGTTTATACGGTATTATCGACTGTATGTTTGTATTACTCCATGTGTAACTCTGTGTCGTTGTATGTGTCGAACTGCTTTGCTTTATCTTGGCCAGGTCGCAATTGTAAATGAGAACTTGTTCTCAACTTGCCTACCTGGTTAAATAATAAAACATTTAAAAATGTCTACTCCCGCTCCTCCCCTCCAGTGTTCGATGTCGCCGATTTACTAACCACCGGTCCTGGGAAGCATCACGTGCATCTGCGCTTCATCATTAAGCACATCTGGACTCCATAACCTCCCCTTTATCTGGGACTCCCTTAGGTTCCTTCCCAAGGCTATATTGTTTCTGTACATGTCTAGACGCTACTCCTACGTTGTTCCGTTCCATGATATTTGCTATATTTAACTTCCACCGGCAGCTGCTTCTTGACTCCCAGTGATAAATTACACCGTCTTTACCGATACCATGATGAAATATCCACCATGCTTTGAAATAAGGAGATGCTGGTTAAATGTAAAAAATAATTTACTCAGTTTGACCAAAGTGCTTTTTTTGTTGTTTTTTTGCAGTGTGCCTTGTTGCCTACAGGATGCATGTTTGGGAATATTTTCATGGCGGTCATAGTCGCTTCACTACAATGTTGTTGCTCCATCCTCCAGTGTTTTTCCATCACAGCCATTGAACTCTGGCAGTTTCCCTCATGTCCACAAGGACGATTATCTTTGTCTGGGTGGTTTAAATATTATAAACTTCACCAAATTAAATATTCTATATCTAATTTGTTATTGCTACCCATTTACCAGTCGATGCCCTTATGGAAGGTTTCTAAAAGCACCCTGGTCTCTATAGTATAGGTGTTCCCAAACTGGGGTACGCACACCGATGCCATCAGGGGTACGCCAAATAAAAATGTTTCACATTTAAAATATTTTTTCAAACAGTACATTTTATATTTTCCAACATTACTATACATTAGGGTGAGTTTTTATTCTTACCTGAGTAGGCTCGTTTCACTGTCAAAAATACAATTTTACTATCTAGTGTTCAGAAAAATAACACAATTTTAAATATAGGAAGCAGAGTCAAACATCCAATCACAACTGTTACTCTTGCGAGCAATCTTCACTCTTGCGCAGACATTTAGAAATGAAACATGACAATTTGAAAAGAACAAAGATGACTTTTGAGTAGTAAGACATGTATAAAAGCAACATACCATTCAGAAGGGGCTATAAATGTCTTCATCAAACTGCACTTTCACAATGTATCTGTGACATGGCAGGAGATGTTTTGAAACAATTACTGCTTTGCATACAATCCAGTGAATTATATGAATGATCTGAATCTAGGATTACAGGGACTCTCCGCAACTACAGTGGGGCAAAAAAGTATTTAGTCAGCCACCAATTGTGCACGTTCTCCCACTTAAAAAGATGAGAGAGGCCTGTAATTTTCATCATAGCTACACTTCAAGTATGATAGACAAAATGAGAAAACAAAATCCAGAAAATCACATTGTAGGATTTTTTACGAATTTATTTCCAAATTATGGTGGAAAATAAGTATTTGGTCAATAACAAAAGTTTATCTCAATACTTTGTTATATACCCTTTGTTGGCAATGACAGAGGTCAAACGTTTTCTGTAAGTCTTCACAAGGTTTTCACACACTGTTGCTGGTATTTTGGCCCATTCCTCCATGCAGATCTTGTCACGCCCTGGTCGAAGTATTTTGTGTTTATCTTCATGTATTGGGTCAGGCCAGGGTGTGGCTTCGGGTTTTTGTATTGTGGTGTGTTTTGTCTTGGGGTTTTGGTGTTGGTATTGGGATTGTAGCTTAGTGGAGTATCTAGCAAAGTCTATGGCTGTCTGGAGTGGTTCTCAATCAGAGGCAGGTGTTTATCGTTGTCTCTGATTGGGAACCATATTTAGGCAGCCATATTCTTTGAGTTTGTCCTTAGTGTCTTTGTTCCTGTCGCTGTGTTAGTTGACAAGTATAGGCTGTTTCGGTTTTCGTTACATTTATTGTTTTGTAGTGTTTGTGTTTATTCGTGTTTACTTTGTTTATTAATCATGGATCGCAATCTACACTCTGCGGTTTGGTCCGACTCTCCTTCACCACACCTAGAAAACCGTTACAGATCTCCTCTAGAGCCCTGATGTTTTGGGGCTGTTGCTGGGTAACACGGACTTTCAACTCCCTCCAAAGATTTTCTATGGGGTTGAGATCTGGAGACTGGCTAGGCCACTCCAGGACCTTGAAATGCTTCTTACGAAGCCACTCCTTTGTTGCCCGGGCGGTGTGTTTGGGATCATTGTCATGCTGAAAGACCCAGCCACGTTTCAGCCCTTGCTGATGGAAGGAGGTTTTCACTCAAAATCTCACGATACATGGCCCCATTCATTTTTTCCTTTACACGGATCAGTCATCCTGGTCCCTTTGCAGAAAAACAGCCCCAAAGCATGATGTTTCCACCCCCATTCTAAACAGCAGGTATGGTGTTCTTTGGATGCAACTCAGCATTCTTTGTCCTCCAAACACGACGAGTTGAGTTTTTACCAAAAAGTTATATTTTGGTTTCATCTGACCATATGACATCCTCCCAATCTTCTGGATCATCCAAATGCTCTCTAGCAAACTTCAGACGGGCCTGGACATGTACTGTCTTAAGCAGGGCGACACGTCTGGCACTGCAGGATTTTGAGTCCCTGGCGGCGTAGTGTGTTACTGATGGTAGGCTTTGTTACTTTGGTCCCAGTCTCTGCAGGTCATTCACTAGGTCCCCCCGTGTGGTTCTGGGATTTTTGATCACCTTTCTTGTGATCATTTTGACCCCACGGGGTGAGATCTTGCGTGGAGCCCCAGATCGAGGGAGATTATCAGTGGTCTTGTATGTCTTCCATTTCCTATTAATTGCTCCTACAGTTGATTTCTTCAAACCAAGCTGCTTACTTATTGCAGATTCAATCTTCCCAGCCTGGTTCAGGTCTACAATTTTGTTTCTGGTGTCCTTTGACAGCTCTTTGGTCTTGGCCATAGTGGAGTTTGGCCCAATACATGAAGATAAACACAAAATACTTCGACCAGGGCGTGACAAGATCTGCATGGAGGAATGGGCCAAAATACCAGCAACAGTGTATGAAAACCTTGTGAAGACTTACAGAAAACGTTTGACCTCTGTCATTGCCAACAAAGGGTATATAACAAAGTATTGAGATGAACTTTTGTTATTGACCAAATACTTATTTTCCACCATAATTTGCAACTAAATTCATTTAAAAATCCTACAATGTGTTTTTCTGGATTTTCTTTCTTCTAATTTTGTCTATCATAGTTGAAGTGTACCTATGATGAAAATTACAGGCCTCTCATCTTTTTAAGTGGGAGAACTTGCACAAGTGGTGGCTGACTAAATACTGTTTTGCCCCACTGTATATTCAGTGTGCAGGACTGTCTGCAATAACAAGGACAACACACAGGTATTTCCATCATTGTATGATTTTTTTTGTGTGCAAATGAACTCAAGCTTATGGATAATGTCAGATGTGATATAGCGAAGCACCTGAGTGAGCTGGGTGCGCAATTATGCAGGTACTTTCCTGAAACAGACAACACAAACAACTGGATTTGTTTCCCTTCCATGCCCTGCCTCCAGTCCATTTACCGATATCTGAACAAGAGAGCCTCGTCAAAATTGCAACAAGCGGTTCTGTGAAAATTGAATTTAATCCGAAGCCACTGCCAGATATCTGGATAGGGCTGCGCTCAGAGTTTCTAGCCTTGGCAAATCTCGCTGTTAAGACACTGATGCCCTTTGCAACCATGTATCTATGTGAGAGTGGATTCTCGTCGCTCATTAGCATGAAAACTAAATACAGGCACAGCCTGTGTGTGGAAAATGATTTAAGATTGAGTCTCTCGACAATACAGCCCAACATTGCAGAGTTATGTTCATCCTTTCTAGCACCCCCTTCTCATTACCCTGTGGTGAGTTTTTCACCATGTTTGATGAACAAATAAGGTTTTATATGTAAGATGGTTAAATAAAGAGCAAAATGATTGATTATTGTATTATTATTTGTGCCTTGGTCCTATAAGAGCTCTTTGTCACTTCCCATGGGCCGGGTTGTGACAAAAACTCACACTCATTCTTATGTTTAATAAATGTATCGTATAGTGAGTGTGTGGCAGGCTTACAATGATGGCAAAAAACAACATTTGAGAGTGCGCTGACCCTGGTGCTAGAGGGGGTATACAGCTGGAGGTTGAATGTTTGAAGGGGTCCGGGACTTTAAAAGGTTTGGGAACCACTGCTCTCGTTGAATCTGTGCTTGAAATTCAATACTTGACTGAGGGACCTTACAGATGTACTGTGCATTCGGAAAGTATCCTGACCTCTTTACTTTTTCCTCATTTTGTTAAGTTACAGCCTTATTCTAAATAAATAAATAATTTAAGAGCAACAGTAAAAATAACAGTAGCGAGACTATATACAGGGGGTACCAGTACAGAGTCAATGTGTGGGAGCACAGGTTAGTCAAGGTATTTGATGCATATTGTACATGTAGGTAGGGGTAAAGTGACTATGCGTAGATAAACAGAGTAGCGGAAGCGTAAAAATGGGGGTGGGGGGGACAATGCAAATAGTCTGGGTAGCCATTTGATTAGCTGTTCAGGAGTCTTATGGCTTGAGGGTAGAAGCTGTTAAGAAGCCTATTGTACCTAGACTTAGTACTCCGGTACCGCTTCCCATGCGGTAGCAGAGAGAACAGTCCTGGATGGCAGGAAGCTTGGCTCCAGTGATGTACTGGGCCGTACTCAATTCCCTCTGTAGTACCTTGCGGTCGGAGGCCGAGCAGTTGCCACACCAGGCGGGGATGCAACCAGTCAGAATGCTATCGATGGTGCAGCTGTAGAACTTTTTCAGGATCTAAGGATCAATGCAAAATCTTTTCTGTCTCCTGAGGGGGAATAGGTGTTGTCATGCCCTCTTCACGACTGTGTGTTTGGACCATCATAGTTTGTTGGTGATATGGACACCAATGAACTTGAAGCTCTCAACTTGCTCTCATGCTTTCAAATCTGGCACCATCAGATGAACGGAGTAAGGTACTGAGTAAAGGGTGCTTCAACAAAGTACTGAGTAAAGGGTGCTTCAACAAAGTACTGAGTAAAGGGTCTGAATACTTATGTAAATGTTATATTTCAGTTTTTGTTGTTTTTAATACATTTTACAACGTTTCTAAACTTTTTTTGCTTTGTCATTTTGGGATATTGTGTGTAGATTGACGAGGGGAAAAAACAATTTAATCCATTTTAGGATAAGGATCTAACGTAACAAAATGTGTAAAAATGTAAGGGGTCTGATACGTTCCGATTGCACTGTATGTATGGGGGACAGAGGAAGAGGTAGTCATTAAAAAATAATGTGAACCCCTAATACTTCACACAGAGTGAATCCATGTGAGTTATGTGATTTGTTGAGCCAAATTGTACTCCTGTACTAATGTAGGCTTGCCTAAACAAAGGGGTGAATACTTATGCAAAAACTATATTTTTGTTATAAAAAATGTATTAATGTTATTATATGTTATTTTCACTTTGACATCATGGAGTGTTTGGGGTAGATCAATGACAAAACAAAAACAAAATAATTACATCTATTTCAATCTCACTTTGTAACGCAACAAAATGTGGAACAATTACAAGAGGGGTGAATACCTATGATACACATATGTAGCAGCTTAGAATAAAAGACACCCAACCAGGGAATAGGAGTCTTTTCATCTCTGGGTTTATGTGCGTGTGTCTGTGTATGAGAGAAAGATAGAGTGAGCATTCATATTTATGTAGCACATTGAAACATGAAAACATAGCCTTGGATGGCAATTGGCATTCACGGCGACATACAGTTGTGAATTAAGCCGAGTAATAGCTGTGAATCCTATGTAAAGTGTGCCGTACTAAAACCAGGGAGGCGAGATCAGGGGATCAGTGTGACGGTAGCAGAATCACATTAGTGGAAGCACAAAACATCCTGTTCTCAGGGCAGGTCTGGTTGAAGCTAGATGTGTTCGCGTCATGTCGGGACAATTTCTGCATTTTATCTAACCATAACCTCCTTTTCTATCCTTAACCTAATTCTTCTATCCTGCCACACTAATTCTTCTAAACGGCCATTTTAATTCTTCTAAACTGCTGCGTAAATTCTCCTAAACCTGCTACGAAAATTCAAAACCAGCAGACCTGCCCTGAGAGCAGTGCGAGTATACACTAATGCGATACTCCGTGACAGTGCCCTAACCACCCAGAGATCAGACAATTATCACAAAGACAGGAATAAATTGAAGGGCTCGTTTGGCAAGGCCTCGTTAAGCGAGACCTCGTTATGCTCCCAGGATGCGCCTCTCATATGATGGAGCAATTAGAGACGGGTCATAGCCAGAGAATGGCTAACGGTTTGTTTAAATGTACTGTCATGAGCACCATGCAGTCAGACCAGGGATTGACTAATCATGTTTTTTAAACAGACCACACAGTTCTAATTCCCTCTGACCCTGCTGCTAATAAGAGGAAAAACATATAAAATGTCTTGTTAGAGTTGGGGTCATAGCTGCAGAGATCCCTATAACATTTTCCGACAAGATAGAACTGCCAAAGGGGGCGGTGTTGCAATTTACTGCAAAGATCACCTGCAGAGTTCTGTCTTACTATCCAGGTCTGTACCCAAACAATTTGAGCTTCTACTTCTAAAAATGAACCTTTCCAGAAACAAGTCTCTCACCGTTGCCGCTTGCTATAGACCTCCCTCTGCCCCCAGCTGTGCCCTCGACACCATATGTGAATTGATTGCCCCCCATCTATCTTCTGAGCTCGTGCTGCTAGGTGACCTAAACTGGGACATGCTTAACACCCTGGCCATCCTACAATCTAAGCTCGATGCCCTCAATCTCACACAATTTATCAATGAACCTACCAGATATAACCCCAAATCCGTAAACACGGGCACCCTCATAGATATCATCCTAACAAACTCACCCTCCAAATACACCTCTGCTGTTTTCAACCAAGATCTCAGCGATCACTGCCTCATTGCCTGCATCCTTAATGGGTCTGCGAGCAAACGACCACCCCTCATCACTGTCAAACGCTCCCTAAAACACTTCTGCGAGCAGGCCTTTCTAATCGACCTGGCCGGGGTATCCTGGAACGACATTGACCTCATCCCAACAGTAGAGGATGCCTGGTTATTCTTTAAAAGTGCCTTCCTCAACATCTTAAAAAGGCATGCCCCGTTCAAAAAATGTAGAACCAGGAATAGATATAGCCCTTGGTTCACTCCAGACCTGTCTGCCCTTGACCAGCACAAAACATCCTGTGGTGTTCTGCATTAGCATCGAATATCCCCCGTGATATGCACCTTTTCAGGGAAGTTAGGAACCAATATACACAGGCAGTTAGGAAAGCTAAGGCTAGCTTTTTTAAACAGAAATTTGCATCCTACAGTACAAACTCAAAAAGTTCTGGGATACTGTCCATGGAGAATAAGAGCATCTCATCCCAGCTACCCACTGCTATGAGGCTTTTAAACACTGTTACAAACGACAAATCCACTATAATTGAGAGTGTCAATAAGCATTTCTCTACGGCTGGCCATCCTTTCCACCTGGCTACCCCTACCCCGGTCAACTGCCCGACACCCTCCACAGCAACCCGCCCAAGCCCCCACAAATTATCTGCCGAAATTGTTGCAACCCCTATTACTAGCCTGTTCAACCTCTCTTTCGTATCGTCTGAGATTCCCAAAGATTGGAAAGCTGCCGCGGTCATCCCCCTCTTCAAAGGGGGAAACACTCTAGACCCAAACTGCTACAGACCTATATCTATCTTACCCTGCATCTCTAAGGTCTTCGAAAGCCAAGTTAACAAACAGATTACTGACCATTTTGAATCACATCGTACCTTCTCTGCTATGCAATCTGGTTTCCGAGCTGGTCATGGGTGCACCTCAGCCATGCTCAAGGTCTTTAAAGATATCATAACCGCCATCGATAAGAGACATTACTGTGCAGCTGTATTCATCGACCTGGCCAAGGCTTTCGACTCTGTCAATCACCACATTCTTATTGGCAGACTCAACAGCCTTGGTTTCTCAAATGACTGCCTCGCCTGGTTCACCAACTACTTCTCAGATAGAGCTCTGTGTGTCAAATCGGAGGGCCTGTTGTCCGGAGCTCTGGTCGTCTCTATGGGGGTTCAATTCAATTCTCTGGCTGACTCTCTTCTCTGTATACATCAATGATGTCGCTCTTGCTGCTGGTGATTCTCTAATCCACCTCTACGCAGACGACACCATTCTGTATAATTCTGGCCCTTCTTTGGACAGACTCAGATTAAGCATCTCCAATCAAAAATTAAATCTAGAATCAGCTTCCTATTTCGCAACAAAGCTTCCTTCACTCATGCTGCCAAACATACCCTCATAAAACTGACCATCCTACCGATCCTTGACTTCAGCGATGTCATCTATAAAATAGCCTCCAACACTCTACTCAGAAAACTGGATGTAGTCTATCACAGTGCCATCAGTTTTGTCACCAAAGCCCCATATACTACCCACCACTGCGACCCGTATGCTCTAGTTGGCTGGCCCTCGCTTCATACTCGTCGCCAAACCCACTGGCTACAGGTTATCTACAAGTCTCTGCTAGGTAAAGCCCCACCCTATCTCAGCTCGCTGGTCACCATAGCAGCACCCACTCGTAGCACATGCTCCAGCAGGTATATCTCACTGGTCACCCCCAAAGCCAAATCCTCCTTTGGTTGCCTTTCCTTCCAGTTCTCTGCTGCCACTGACTGGAACGAACTGCAAAAATCACTGAAGCTGGAGATTCCCATCTCCCTCACTAGCTTTAAGAACCAGCTGTCAGAGCAGCTCACAGACCACTGCACCTGTTCATAGCCCATCTGTACACAGCCCATCTATCTACCTCTCACCACTGGTGTCCCCCAGGGCTCTGTTCTAGGCCCTCTCCTATTCTCGCTATACACCAAGTCACTTGGCTCTGTCATAACCTCACATGGTCTCTCCTATCATTGCTATGCAGACGACACACAATTAATCTTCTCCTTTCCCCCTTCTGATGACCAGGTGGCGAATCGCATCTCTGCATGTCTGGCAGACATATCAGTGTGGATGACGGATCACCACCTCAAGCTGAACCTCGGCAAGACGGAGCTGCTCTTCCTCCCGGGGAAGGACTGCCCGTTCCATGATCTCGCTATCACGGTTGACAACTCCATTGTGTCCTCCTCCCAGAGCGCTAAGAACCTTGGCGTGATCCTGGACAACACCCTGTCGTTCTCAACTAACATCAAGGCGGTGGCCCGTTCCTGTAGGTTCATGCTCTACAACATCCGCAGAGTACGACCCTGCCTCACACAGGAAGCGGCGCAGGTCCTAATCCAGGCACTTGTCATCTCCCGTCTGGATTACTGCAACTCGCTGTTGGCTGGGCTCCCTGCCTGTGCCATTAAACCCCTACAACTCATCCAGAACGCCGCAGCCCGTCTGCTGTTCAACCTTCCCAAGTTCTCTCACGTCACCCCGCTCCTCCGCTCTCTCCACTGGCTTCCAGTTGAAGCTCGCATCCGCTACAAGACCACGTTGCTTGCCTACGGAGCTGTGAGGGGAACGGCACCTAAGTACCTCCAGGCTCTGATCAGGCCCTACACCCAAACAAGGGCACTGCGTTCATCCACCTCTGGCCTGCTCACCTCCCTACCACTGAGGAAGTACAGTTCCCGCTCAGCCCAGTCAAAACTGTTTGCTGCTCTGGCCCCCCAATGGTGGAACAAACTCCCTCACGACGCCAGGACAGCGGAATCAATCACCACCTTCCGGAGACACCTGAAACCCCACCTCTTTAAGGAATACCTAGGATAGGATAAAGTAATCCTTCTACCCCCCCCTTAAAAGATTTAGATGCACTATTGTAAACAGAACTTGCAGCCCTACTAGACCCTGTGATGGTCAACTCTGTCAGTGAAGCTTATGAAGGAACAGAAACAGCACACATGACCACTACGCTAAAATGGCTTCAACCCAGAGATGGGCAGTATTTCTGTTACATATATTTGAAATATGTATTTCAATTACTTCTGAGTATTTTGACATTTATATTACACTGGGCTAAACTACCCTACAATGTATTTTGTAAGGAGATACTTTCGAGAGCTGTAATTTGTATTTTTAAAATACAAAATACTTTTCTATACCATTTGTTTTATAGCAGTTCACCATTTTGTGGACCCCTTTTACCCTGCATTGGTATCAGAAGTCTGACAGCACTACATGTGATAAGAGCTTCTGCAAAATGAACTTAATATAAGTGTGTAAAAATGTACCCTTTCTGAGTATTATTCTAATGAGCTCCGCCCCCCAAAACAAGGTTTTGTCTAGAAGGGATACAGCGTTTGTCAAAATTGACTTTTCGTAGTAGGTTTAGGAGAATTTACGCAGCAGGTGAAGAGCATTAACAATCAGGTTATGATAATTAGGTAATTATTTGGGGCCATCTAGACATGGCCCCAAAACAAGGCAAATATTAATACCCAGTGTGCTTTGCAGTTCGTTTTGGTATGGAACCTTTTTTACATTTAGTTAATTTAGCAGACACTCTTATGCAGAGTGACTTACAATCAGTGCATTCAACTAAGGTAGATAAACAATGCATATCACAGTCATAGCAAGTCAAATGTTTCTGTAACTGTTATTGAGAATGTTGTTGCTGTTCGGGCCGTCTACTTGCAAATGTATTTCTGCATTTTAAAATACATGTATTCGGGGGATCACGTGACCCTTGAACGAGATGGCCGCATGAACTAAGAGTAGTTTCCAATTCCTAATCTTACCTCCACTCCAAGTTCAAACTCATTTAGCTTTAGTAAGAAAAAGTCATGGCGGCTACAAAAGGCGACACTACAGGTGACATCTTTACCCGGACTCGAGTATTAGCGACGGAAAAAGCCTCCAAGAAGAAGCTAGCTTCAGAAAAAACTAGCGCCATTAGCCAGGAGCAAGAGAACCCGCTCCCCCCCCGAGGCACAACGAATGCCAACCTTGCACTCTGTCAAAGACATCCTTTCTGAGTTGAGATCCCAACGTACAGAACTAAACACTAAATTAGATGCCATTAACTCTCAGCTCAGTGCGATAAGGGGCAAGGTGACAATCCTGGAAAACGCTTTGCCTGACATCAACAACAAGATAAACAAAAACGCGGGGCGCCTGGACGAGGCAGAGGGGCGAATCCTATCCATGGAAAACTTATTGACAGATGCCATGGAAACAATGACATATGCTAAAAAGAAAATCGAGCTGGAAGAGGACCTGTAAAACAGGAAGGAAGGAATAATTGTGTTCTATTCAATCTGGATGAAAAAGAGGAGGGAAACATGCCATTTCATCCGCTACCTGCAAGACAAACTTCCCGAGTGGCTCCACATGTCCACCGACAGGCCCATAGAACTCGAGAGAGCTCACCGAGCACTGAGGCCCCCACCAGCAGCCAGACAACCACCGCACCCAATCACCATACGTTTCCTGAGATTCACCGACAAGGAACGAGTCCTACAGGCGGCGAAAAGCAACACCATCAAAGTGGGAAACGCCAAACTCGCTTTACACCAGGACCTGTCAGCTGGAATACGCCGAAAGCGCCGAGAATTTGACGAAGTGAAATAACTCCATTGGCCGAGGCATCTTAAGGGGATTCAAATACCCAAACGAGCTCAGGATTCTTCACCAAGGAGCCTTGCGACAATTCAAAACTCCCGAAGAGGCTAAACGTTTTTTGAAAGACAATCCTGGCCAATGAAAAACAGACCAATGACTAAATGCGATTAATGCCATTACTAAAGGAGGTAAGACGACATATAGCCGATATCCAGAGACCCACCCCCCTAAATGTCATTATAGCCGTCCAATTTATGTTTATTTTCCTTTAACTGAGAGGGATGGGCTGTATAGCCTAACCTAGGCCTACTAATGTTTCAGCCTACTTCAATTTCCCTGTTTTTTTTGTTGCTATTATTACTTGGGGTTCCCTATGTCCCTTGGGGGAGGTATATGTAGGCTGGGCTATTGATTTGATTTTTTCTCCCCTCTTTTACTGTGGTCTGGACGAGGGCAACTGTGTAATTTACTCAATGCGGGGTGGAGAGGATGAGGCATTTCTTTGGTGGGGAGAGGGAGACGTTGGGTAATAGATCCAACGGGATGTGTCGAGTTGTTTGGGTACTCGGCTAGGAAAAACTCCCTAGAAAGGCCAAAACCTAGGAAGAAACCTAGAGAGGAACCAGGCTATGTGGGGTGGCCAGTCCTCTTCTGGCTGTGCCAGGTGGAGATTATAACAGAACATGGCCAAGATGTTCAAATGTTCATAAATGACCAGCATGGTCGAATAATAGTAAGGCAGAACAGTTGAAACTGGAGCAGCAGCATGGCTAGGTGGACTGGGGACAGCAAGGAGTCATCATGTCAGGTAGTCCTGGGGCATGGTCCTAGGGCTCAGGTCCTCAGAGAGAGAAAGAAAGAAGGAGAGAATTAGAGAACGCACACTTAGATTCACACAGGACTCCGAAAAGGACAGTAGAAGTACTCCAGATATAACAAACTGACCCTAGCTCCCCGACACAAACTACTGCAGCATAAATACTGGCGGCTGAGAGAAACACACGGAGGCAGAACTCCACTCTTTCCTTTTTTAGCATTACAGTGTTGCTAAAAAAGGACAAGGACTCCCTATCCTGCTCGTCCTTCCGGCCCATAAGATTGTTGGATTTCGACTATAAAATAATTACCAAATTGCTCGCCAAAAGACTAAACACTCTTCTTGTCATGTTTTGTCTTATTTTGTCTTGTCATTTTGCTTTCCCCTCTGTTCGTTTTCCCCCTGCTGGTCTTTTTAGGTTCGTTCCCCTTTTTCTCTCTCCCTTCCTCTCTCTCTTCTCTCTATCGTTCCGTTCCTGCTCCCAGCTGTTCCTATTCCCCTAATCAATCATTTAGTCTTCCCACACCTGTTCCTTATCTTTTCCCCTGATTAGAGTCCCTATTTCTTCCCTTGTTTTCCGTTCCTGTCCTGTCGGATCCTTGTCTATTGTTCACCGTGCTGTGTTTGTGTATCGCCCTGTCGTGTCGTGTTTCCCTCAGATGCTGCGTGGTGAGCAGGTGTCTGAGTCTGCTAAGTTCAAGTGCCTTCCCGAGGCAACCTGCAGTTCAAGATCGAGTCTCCAGTCGGTTCTCGTCATTACGAGTGGAAATTGTTTTATTTGATTGTATTTTTACTTTACTGGATTAAAGACTCTGTTTTCGCCAAGTCGCTTTTGGGTCCTCATTCACCTGCATAACAGAAGGATCCGACCAAGAATGGACCCAGCGACAATGGATTCTCTCTACTCTACTCTCGAGTTCCAGGGAGCGATGCTCGGCAGACACGAGCAGGAATTGTCTGCTGCTCGGCATGCCATTGAGACCCTGGCCGCTCAGGTCTCCGACCTCTCAGGACAGTATCAGAGTCTTCGTCTCGTGTCACCAGCTACTTCCGGTTCTTCCGAGCCTCCGGAACCTAGGGTTAATAACCCACCATGTTATTCTGGGCAGCCCACTGAGTGCCGCTCCTTTCTCACCCAGTGTGATATCGTGTTCTGTCTCCAACCCAACACATACTCAAGAGAGAGAGCTCGGATTGCCTACGTCATATCACTCCTTACTGGTCGGGCTCGGCAGTGGGGCACAGCTATCTGGGAGGCAAGCGCTGAGTGTACTAACAATTATCTGAACTTTAAAGAGGAGATGATAAGGGTTTTTGATCGCTCAGTTTTTGGGAAAGAAGCTTCCTGGTCCCTGTCTTCCCTATGTCAAGGTAATCGATCCATAACGGATTACTCTATAGAGTTTCGCACTCTTGCTGCCTCCAGTAACTGGAACGAGCAGGCGTTGCTCGCTCGTTTTCTGGAGGGACTCCACGCTAAGGTTAAGGATGAGATTCTCTCTCGGGAGGTTCCATCCAGCGTGGATTCTTTGATTGAACTCGCTATTCGCATTGAACGACGGGTAGATCTTCGTCACCGAGCTCATAGAAGAGAGCTCGCGTTAACTGTGTCTCCCCTCTCTCCGACACTACCGTCTTTCCCCACTGACTCAGGTGTTGAGCCCATGCAGCTGGGGGGTATTCGCATCTCGACTAAGGAGAGGGAACGGAGAATCACCAACCGCCTCTGTCTCTATTGCGGTTCCACTGGTCATTTTGTCATTTCATGTCCAGTTAAAGGCCAGAGCTCATCAGTAAGCGGAGGGCGACTGATAAGCGCTACTAGACGGTCCTCTCCGTCAAGTACATGTACTACTTTACCGGTCCATCTACGCTGGACCGGATCGGCAGCTTCCTGCAGTGCATTAATAGACTCTGGGGCAGAGGGCTGTTTTATGGACGAAGCCTGGGCGCGGGAACATGACATTCCTCTCAGACAGTTAGGGGAGCCCACGGTCATGTTTGCCTTGGATGGTAGTCCTCTCCCCAGTATATTATGTGAAACACTACCTTTAACCCTCACTGTATCCGGTAACCATAGTGAGACCATTTCTTTTTTGATTTTTTGTTCACCTTTTACACCTGTTGTTTTGGGTCATCCCTGGCTAGTGTGTCATAATCCTTCTTTTGATTGGTCTAGTAATTCTATCCTTTCCTGGAACGTTTCTTGTCATGTGAAGTGTTTAATGTCTGCCATCCCTCCCATTTCTTCTGTCCCCACTTCTCAGGAGGAACCTGGCGATTTGACAGGAGTGCCGGAGGAATATCATGGTCTGCGCACGGTCTTCAGTCGGTCCAGAACCAACTCCCTTCCTCCTCACCGGTCGTATGATTGTTGTTCTGATCTCTTCAAGAAGCGTTTTGCATCCGCTCCTATCCTTGTTGCACCTGACGTCACTAAACAGTTTATTGTTGAGGTTGACGCGTCGGGGGTGGGCGTGGGAGCCATTCTGTCCCAGCGCTCCGATACTGACGATGGGGTCCACCCTTGTGCGTATTTTTCTCATCGCCTGTCACCGTCGGAACGTAACTATGATGTGGCTAACCGCGAACTGCTCGCCATCCGTTTAGCCCTAGGCAAATGGCGACAGTGGTTGGAGGGGGCGACCGTTCCTTTTGTCGTTTGGACTGACCAAAGGAACCTTGAGTACATCCGTTATGCCAAACGACTGAATGCGCGTCATGCTCGTTGGGCGTTGTTTTTCGCTCGTTTCGAGTTCGTTATTTCTTATTGCCCGGGTACTAAGAACACCAAGCCTCATGCTTTATCCCGTCTCTTTAGTTCTTCTGTGGCTTCTACCGATCCCGAGGGGATCCTTCCTGTTGGGCGTGTTGTCGGGTTGACTGTCTGGGGAATTGAGAGACAGGTTAAGCAAGCACTCACGCACACTGCGTCGCCGCGCGCTTGTCCTAGTAACCTTCTTTTCGTTCCTGTTTCTACTCGTCTGGCTGTTCTTCAGTGGGCTCACTCTGCCAAGTTAGCTGGCCATCCCGGCGTTCGGGGTACGCTTGCTTCTATTCGCCAGCGGTTTTGGTGGCCTACTCAGGAGCGTGACACGCGCCGTTTCGTGGCTGCGTGTTCAGACTGCGCGCAGAAGAAGTCTGGTAATTTTTTTCTGCTTCTGCTCCTGGTCTTGCTGGGTTTCAGTCTGTTCCCTGCCATCGCATCTCTCCTGTTCTTGTTCCTGCCCTTGCTGTGTCTCAGTCTGTCCCTAGTTGTTACTCTCCTGGCCTGTTTGGTCCTGTTTGCTCTAAAGCTTTCAGTTCTCTACCCGTGTCTCATTTTTTTTTTTTTAGAGTAGTACCCTAGTTTCCCTTTTTATCGTTTTTCGTTACGGTCCTGAGGAGAGGAGTTGGGTTCTTTCTCGGGACGTGCTGGACCGTTTGATCTATGATTTCCTCCGTTGCCGCCAGTGTTCCTCCTCGAGAGCGCCAGGAGGCGCTCGGTGAGTGGGGGGGGTACTGTCATGTTTTGTCTTATTTTGTCTTGTCATTTTGCTTTCCCCTCTGTTCGTTTTCCCCCTGCTGGTCTTTTTAGGTTCGTTCCCCTTTTTCTCTCTCCCTTCCTCTCTCTCTTCTCTCTATCGTTCCGTTCCTGCTCCCAGCTGTTCCTATTCCCCTAACCAATCATTTAGTCTTCCCACACCTGTTCCTTATCTTTTCCCCTGATTAGAGTCCCTATTTCTTCCCTTGTTTTCCGTTCCTGTCCTGTCGGATCCTTGTCTATTGTTCACCGTGCTGTGTTTGTGTATCGCCCTGTCGTGTCGTGTTTCCCTCAGATGCTGCGTGGTGAGCAGGTGTCTGAGTCTGCTAAGTTCAAGTGCCTTCCCGAGGCAACCTGCAGTTCAAGATCGAGTCTCCAGTTGGTTCTCGTCATTACGAGTGGAAATTGTTTTATTTGATTGTATTTTTACTTTACTGGATTAAAGACTCTGTTTTCGCCAAGTCGCTTTTGGGTCCTCATTCACCTGCATAACACTTCTTCCCAAAATAATACAAGCGGACCAAACTGAATTTATTAGAGACAAATACTCTTCTGATAACATTCGCCGTCTTTTTGATATTATTGATCAAGTAAATGCACAGAAGACCCCTGTCCTGCTGGCTTCACTGGATGCTGAGAAGGCGTTTGACAGGATGGAGTGGAGCTTTCTGTTTTCAGTCTTAGAAAAGTTCAATATGGGCCCAAATATTATTAAATGGATCAAATCACTATATTCTCATCCAAATGCCATGGGGACTACTAATGGACTGAACTCTGACAGATTCCCTCTGGAACGGGGCACAAGACAAAGTTCCCGCTGCTCTACTCGTTGGGGGCGGAGCCTCTGGCAGAGCTGATAAGGAGCAATCCAAGTATTATGGGTGTTTCTGCAGGCGGCCTGCAGCACAAGATTTTGCTTTACACGGATGATGTCTTGCTCTACATATCCAACCCTGAGAAATCCCTCCCTCTCATTTTAGACACAATTGCTCAGTATGGCAAGTTTTCAGGTTATAAGATCAATATGAACAAATCCACTGTCTGCCCTCTCAATATTACACTCACCAGCTCTATGAAGACACTTTGTCCTTTCCAATGGAAAACACAGGGGTTTCAATACCTCAGGATCTTCATAACACCAGATCTGAATAGCCTTTTTAAGGAAAAGTATCTTCCACTCCTGGATCGAATCAAGAACGATCTCCAAACCTGGATCTCCCTCCCAATTACCTTAGTAGGAAGAATTAATGTAATCCGTATGAACGTCCTCCCTAGACTGAACTACTTATTTCAGATGCTCCCATGCTATCTCCCAGTTTCCTTCTTCAAAACAACTAACCAAAGCATCACCAAATGTATATGGAGCAATAAAAAACCTAGGATCAAGTTTTCCACTCTATCGAAACCTGAATCTAAGGGTGTACTCGCTGTTCACCCACGACTGCGTGGCCACGCACGCCTCCAACTCAGTCATCAAGTTTGCGGACGACACAGTGGTAGGCTTGATTACCAACAGCGACGAGACGGCCTACAGGGAGGAGGTGAGGGCCCTCGAAGTGTGGTGTCAGGAAAATAACCTCACACTCAATGTCAACAAAACTAAGGAGATGATTGTGGACTTCAGGGAACAGCAGAGGGAACACCCCCCTATCCACATCGATGGAACAGTAGTGGAGAGGGTAGCAAGTTTTAAGTTCCTCGGCATACACATCACAGACAAACTGAATTGGTCCACTCACACTGACAGCGTCGTGAAGAAGGCGCAGCAGCGCCTCTTCAACCTCAGGAGGCTGAAGAAATTTGGCTTGTCACCAAAAGCACTCACAAACTTCTACAGATGCACAATCGAGAGCATCCTGTTGGGCTGTATCACCGCCTGGTACGGCAACTGCTCCGCCCACAATCGTAAGGCTCTCCAGAGGGTAGTGAGGTCTGCACAACGCATCACCGGGGGCAAACTACCTGCCCTCCAGGACACCTACACCACCCGATGTCACAGGAAGGCCATAAAGATCATCAAGGACAACAACCACCCGAGCCACTGCCTGTTCACCCCGCTATCGTCCAGAAGGCGAAGTCAGTACAGGTGCATCAAAGCTGGGACCGAGAGACTGAAAAACAGCTTCTATCTCAAGGCCATCAGACTGTTAAACAGCCACCACTAACATTGAGTAGCTGCTGCCAACACACTGACTCAACTCCAGCCTCTTTAATAATGGGAATTGATGGGAAATGATGTATCACTAGCCACTTTAAACAATGCTACCTAATATGTTTACATACCCTACATTATTCATCTCATATGTATATGTATATACTGTACATGTAATACATGTATCACTAGCCACTTTAACTATGCCACTTTGTTTACATACTCATCTCATATGTATATACTGCACTCAATACCATCTACCGTATCTTGCCTATGCCGCTCTGTACCATCACTCATTCATATATCTTTATGTACATATTCATTATCCCCTTACACTTGTGTCAATAAGGTAGTAGTTTTGGAATTGTTAGCTAGATTACTTGTTGGTTATTACTGCATTTTCGGAACTAGAAGCACAAGCATTTCGCTACACTCGCATTAACATCTGCTTACCATGTGTATGTGACAAAGAACATTTGATTTGATTTGATTTGATTTATTTACTACACAATTCTACAGTAAGTACTGCACATGATCGAGGGATACAACAGTGTGTAGTGTAGTATTTACAGTTTACTACATAATTCTATAGTAAGTACTGTAGTATTCTATAGTAAACTGTAGACCGTATAATGTGTTCACTACAGGTTATAGAAAAGATCAGAAGCTCTAAACTATCCATTCAGACCCCAGTCCTGCCTAGCTACAGGTTATGAAACATTCTCTTTTAGTATTTCTCCAGTAAGCTTCCTCAAGGAGAAAGCTTCCACTTCTATGTCGAAGATAATACAACTAAAACAAGTAAAAAATAATCTTGTTATTTTGCCCATAATAATCTCATCATGTAGGCTATACCCGCACTGTATCTGCGAGCTGTTGGCTAGATTGCACATGCCAATACCAGAGCGGACACACTCACTATATAATGCAACATTTTTAGTGATAAAACCATCAGTAGAGTTGAAAATGTGATGGAAATCAATTTTTATGTGGTACATGGGAATTTAACCTCAAAAGTATTTGCACTGTCATCCCACACAGCCTACTTTAATCTGCAGCAAGTACATTTGATGGTAGCATCTCTGGTGGGAAAACGTGCATATTTTATTTATGCATATTCACATGAAAATGTGTCGCCAATTGGATGGAAACCCAGCTAATGAGATACATGTAATTCATTTGAGAGAATATTTTATTTTTAAAGTAAAAAGCACATCCCAAGCTACCTAGTTGTTCTGAATCACTGTCATGTTGGCAGCTGAATGCACTCTCCCATTCAATTTACCCCAGCAGTGATACAGTTAAATAAGCACTGCCAATTTAATGGAGTGACAAGTGGTGCTGTGGCTGAAATCCAGGGGCAGTTTGTGGACCTGAAATTCCAATTACCAGTTGCTGTCTAACTCAATACTGAAACACTGCGGTAAAATTGATCCTTTGGTTTTTTGGTCAATATGATGGTATAGTTGTCATGGAGCCCACTGTTCTGATACAGAGGCATGGTATTCAGCTATAGTTCATGCATGTAGAGGGCCCACACAGGTGTGGCCGTGGTGATATTTTTAAACTGTGGGTGGGTTGAAAATGTGGCAGTTTAACCGTTCAACAAGCAGCCAAGTTAATAATAATTTGGTGGGTGCTTATATTTGTCCTGTTTCACATACACTTGTAACGGTTTCCTTCCGTTGAAGGAGAGGAGGGCCAAAATGCAGCGTAGTTAATGTTCAGCATCTTTAATATAGATGATAAATGAGAACACTACAAAAAACAATACATTTGAAAACCGAAACAGTCCTATCTGGTGCAATGACAAGACAATCACCCACAAAGTACCCACAGAATATGGCTGCCTAAATATGGTTCCCAATCAGAGACAACTGCCTCTAATTGAGAACCAATCTAGGGAACCATAGACCTACAAACTACCTAGAAAGGAAACAGCTCCATAAACATACAAAAACCCCTAGACCAGACAAAACACATAATTCCCTCATGTCACACCCTGACCTAACCAAAATAAAGAAAACAAAGATAACTAAGGCCTGGGTGTGACAACACTACCGATCAAAAGTTTGGGGTCACATAGAAATGTCCTTGTTTTTGGAAGAAAAGCACATTTTTTGTCCATTTAAAATATCAAATTAATCAAAAATACAGTGTAGAAATTGTTGATGTTGTAAATGACTATTGTAGCTGGAAAAGTCAGCTATGGGATATCTACAAAGGTGTACAGAGGCCCATTATCAGCAACCATCACTCCTGTGTTCCAATGGCACATGGGTTCGATTACAGACTCAAAATGGCCAGAAACAAAGAACTTTCTTCTCCAGTAAGTTTCCTCAAGGAGAAAGCTTCCACTTCTATGTCTGCCTCAATCTGGAGGTATTCGTGGCGGAGGTGAGAAAGTTGAGGCTCCGGTGTCTGGGAGAGAGGCTGCCCGGAAGTTACTCCAGCTTTGGCAGGACTCCCTCAGTGTGGCAGACTATCACATTTCAGGTAAGAACCAAATGCACACTGTGTTGAAATAACAATGTTTATTACAGCAACAGGGGCAGGCAAACAACAGGTCAAGGCAGGCAGGGGTCGATAATCCAGAGTAGTTACCATGACACAAGGCGAGACCCAGATGCAGACACAGGAGGCAGATGGTTGGAGTCTGTTGTTTAATAATCCAAAAAAGGAGTAGGTAAGAGAATGGTCATGGACAGGCAAAAAGTCAAAACCAGATCAGAGTCCAGGAGGTACAGAGTGGCAGACAGGCTCGAGGTCAAGGCAGGCAGAATGGTCAGGCAGGCGGGTACAGAGTCCAGAAACAGGCAAGGGTCAAAACCGGGTGGAATAGAAAAGGAGAATAGCAAAGGCCGGCGAATGGGAAAACCGCTGGTTGACTTGGAAAACATACAAACTGGCACAGAGAGACAGGAAACACTGGGATAAATACACTGGGGAAAACAAGCGACACCTGGAGGGGGTGGAGACAATCACAAGGACAGGTGAAACAGATCAGGGTGTGACAGTAGTGGCTAAGGCACAAGACGGCAGGCATGATTAGGGTCAGGGCAGGCAGAGGTTGGTAATCCAGAATAGAGGTAAAGGCACAGGATGGTAGGCAGGCTCAGGGTCAGGCAGAGTGGTCAGGCAGGCAGGCGGGCTCAGAGTCAGGAGAGGCAAAGGTCAAAACCAGGAGATTGAGAAAAAAAGAGACAGGGAAAAGCAGGAGCTGAGACAAAACGCTGGTAGACTTGAAAAACAAGACGAACTGGCAACAGACATACAGAGAACACAGGTATAAGTACACAGGGGATAATGGGGAAGATGGGCAACACCTGGAGGAGACAAGCACAAGGATAGGTGAAACAGATCAGGGCGTGACAATGTTCTGTTGCTACCATGTTGTTGTTATGTTGTGTTGCTACCATGCTGTGTTGTCATGTGTGGCTGCCATGCTATGTTGTTGTCTTAGGTCGCTCTTTATGTAGTGTTATGTTGTCTCTCTTAACCTGATGTGTGTTTTGTCCTATATTTATTTATTTTTTAAATCCCAGCCCCGTCCCCGCAGGAAGCCTTTTGCCTTTTGATTGCCCGTCATTGTAAATAAGAATTTGTTCTTAAACTGGCTTGCCTAGTTAAATAAAGGTTAAATAAATAAAACAATAATAATATATAATATATATATATAATATATATATATATATATGCCATTTAATAATTGTGGAATGTAATGTCACTCTGGATAAGATGACCAAATGAAAATGTGTGAAAATGAACAACTGCAAAGTACACTGGGTATTGTCATTGGCCTTGTTTCGGGGCAGAGCTCATTAGATTAATCCTCAGCATGCTTTGCAATTGTTAAATTTCACATATACATTTACATTTAGTTAATTTAGCAGACACTTTTTTCACACCATAGTACCATCAAACTTTTGAAACCAATTTAGTGTGGAAGGAGGCCACAAAATTGTGAACCACTATAAAGAAATGGTATAGAAAAGTATTTTGTATTTAGAAAATACTAGTTACAGCTTTCGAAAGTATCTTGTTACAAAATATATTGGAGTGTCGTTCAGCCCAGTGTAAAACAGATTCCATGTCACAATACGTTTACAAATTACGTCGAAACAATGTTGATTCAATCAGTTTGTGCCTAGTGGGGAAGCACTACACACAGGATTTAGAGCAGAATTTAATTTAATTTTAGGTTTGACTGTCATTCATCCTTTTCGAAGAAAGACATTGAATAGGCCTACCACTTGTAGTCAGAAAGTTAGAGAGGCTTAAATTGTGTTCCGTCGATATTCCAAAAATAGGTTGCTATTCTATGCCAGCAAGAAGGGGGGCCATGTCAGAGGAAATATTTTACTTGTTCTCTTGATTTTAGCTACATGAGTGTGTAACAGCAAATATGAATAGATCAGTGATATTTAATTTCCCCTCTTAAACGCATTGGAGTCATGTAAAAAAAAGTGTGTGGCTATTAACTTGCTAGATTGAGCATCAGCAGTTGTATGAAATTGCTGAGGGTCACCATTTTTTATCTCCTTTGCAGTGATCATACTCTCAGGATGTACTGTATGCTCAGCACTCCATTGTGGTCAGTGGAGCGATCCATTCACAGGGAGTGTCCCTCAGGGTCGGAAATCACTTATTCACTGACGTCTGCCAAGTCCTTCTGTATGCCTACCCACTCCCAATCAAATCAAATCAAACCAAATGTATTTATATAGCCCTTCGTACATCATCTGATATCTCAAAGTGCTGTACAGAAACCCAGCCTAAAACCCCAAACAGCAAGCAATGCAGGTGTAGAAGCACAGTGGCTAGGAAAAACTCCCTAGAAAGGTCAAAACCTAGGAAGAAACCTAGAGAGGAACCAGGCTATGTGGGGTGGCCAGTCCTCTTCTGGCTGTGCCAGGTGGAGATTATAACAGAACATGGCCAAGATGTTCAAATGTTCATAAATGACCAGCATAGTCAAATAATAGTAAGGCAGAACAGTTGAAACTGGAGCAGCAGCATGGCCAGGTGGACTGGGGACAGCAAGGAGTCATCATGTCAGGTAGTCCTGGGGCATGGTCCTAGGGCTCAGGTCAGTTGAAACTGGAGCAGCAGCATGGCCAGGTGGACTGGGGACAGCAAGGAGTCATCATGTCAGGTAGTCCTGGGGCATGGTCCTAGGGCTCAGGTCCTCCGAGAGAGAGAAAGAAAGAAGGAGAGAGTTAGAGAACGCACACTTAGATTCACACAGGACACCGAATAGGACAGGAGAAGTACTCCAGATATAACAAACTGACCCTAGCCCCCCGACACAAACTACTGCAGCATAAATACTGGAGGCTGAGACAGGAGGGGTCAGGAGACACTGTGGCCCCATCCGAGGACACCCCCGGACAGGGCCAAACAGGAAGGATATAACCCCACCCACTTTGCCAAAGCACAGCCTCCACACCACTAGAGGGATATCTTCAACCACCAACTTACCATCCTGAGACAAGGCTGAGTATAGCCCACAAAGATCTCCGCCACGGCACAACCCAAGGGGGGGGCGCCGACCCAGACAGGATGACCACAACAGTGAATCAACCCACTCAGGTGACGCACCCCTGCAGGGACGGCATGAGAGAGCCCCAGTAAGCCAATGACTCAGCCCCTGTAATAGGGTAAGGGCAGAGAATCCCAGTGGAAAGAGGGGAACCGGCCAGGCAGAGACAGCAAGGGCAGTTCGTTGCTCCAGGGCCTTTCCGTTCACCTTCCCACTCCTGGGCCAGACTACACTCAATCATATGACCCACTGAAGAGATGAGTCTTCAGTAAAGACTTAAAGGTTGAGACCGAGTTTGCGTCTCTGACATGGGTAGGCAGACCGTTCCATAAAAATGGAGCTCTATAGGAGAAAGCCCTGCCTCCAGCTGTTTGCTTAGAAATTCTAGGGACAATTAGGAGGCCTGCGTCTTGTGACTGTAGCGTACGTGTAGGTATGTACGGCAGGACCAAATCAGAGAGATAGGTAGGAGCAAGCCCATGTAATGTTTTGTAGGTTAGCAGTAAAACCTTAAAATCAGCCCTTGCTTTGACAGGAAGCCAGTGTAGAGAGGCTAGCACTGGAGTAATATGATCAAATTTTTTGGTTCTAGTCAGGATTCTAGCAGCCGTATTTAGCACTAACTGAATGTCATGTTTTGTCTTATATTGTCTTGTCATTTTGCTTTTCCTTCTGTTCGTTTTCCCCCTGCTGGTCTTTTTAGGTTCGTTCCCCTTTTTCTCTCTCCCTCTCTCTCTCTCTTCTCTCTATCGTTCCGTTCCTGCTCCCAGCTGTTCCTATTCTCCTAATCAATCATTTAGTCTTCCCACACCTGTTCCCTATCTTTTCCCCTGATTAGAGTCCCTATTTCTCCCCTTGTTTTCCGTTTCTGTCCTGTCGGATCCTTGTATATTGTTCACCGTGCTGTGTCCTTGTATCGCCCTGTCGTGTCGTGTTTCCCTCAGATGCTGCGTGGTGAGCAGGTGTCTGAGTCTGCTACGGTCAAGTGCCTTCCCGAGGCAACCTGCAGTTTATTATCGAGTCTCCAGTCAGTTCTCGTGATTACGAGTGGAATTGTTTTTTATGCTTTATTTACCGCTCCGATTTGTCTAGGAGTATTGCTATTTCCTTAAACTGGATTAAAGACTCTGTTTTCGCCAAGTCGCTTTTGGGTCCTCATTCACCTGCATAACACTGAAGTTTATTTAGTGCTTTATCCGGGTAGCCGGAAAGTAGAGCATTGCAGTAGTCTAAGCTAGAAGTGACAAAAGCATGGATTAATTTTTCTGCATCATTTTTGGACAGAAAGTTTCTGATTTTTGCAATATTACGTAGATGGAAAAAAGCTGTCCTCGAAATGGTCTTGATATGTTCTTCAAAAGAGAGATCAGGGTCCAGAGTAATGCCGAGGTCCTTCACAGTTTTATTTGAGACGACTGTACAACCATTAAGATTAATTGTCAGATTCAACAGAAGATCTCTTTGTTTCTTGGGACCTAGAACAAGCATCTCTGTTTTGTCCGAGTTTAATAGTAGAAAGTTTGCAGCCATCCACTTCCTTATGTCTGAAACACATGCTTCTAGCGAGGGCAATTTTGGGGCTTCACCATGTTTCATTGAAATGTACAGCTGTGTGTCATCCGCATAGCAGTGAAAGTTAACATTATGTTTTCGAATAACATCCCCAAGAGGTAAAATGTATAGTGAAAACAATAGTGGTCCTAAAACGGAACCTTGAGGAACACCGAAATTTACAGTTGATTTGTCAGAGGACAAACCATTCACAGAGACAAACTGATATCTTTCCGACAGATAAGATCTAAACCAGGCCAGAACATGTCCGTGTAGACCAATTTGGGTTTCCAATCTCTCCAAAAGAATGTGGTGATCGATGGTATCAAAAGCAGCACTAAGGTCTAGGAGCACGAGGACAGATGCAGAGCCTCGGTCCGATGCCATTAAAATGTCATTTACCACCTTCACAAGTGCCGTCTCAGTGCTATGATGGGGTCTAAAACCAGACTGAATCATTTCGTATACAGTCACACAACTTCCAATAGACTTTTTCAAAGGTGAAACACATAATACTCGTATTTTATTGTTTGTTCCTTATTTCCTCTTGATGAAGCTAAAGCCTTTTCATTTGGTGGACAAGGGGTAAGGACTTATAGTCAATAATCAACCCACTTTCTCTGTAAAAAGCACTTTGGAACATTGCTGAGATTCATATTGAATATATTTCTCATTACAAGGGCATATCAGAGATTCTCTCCCTGCCCTTCATTCCAAGCCACATACTTTTAGTGAGGATATATTAATTAAGCCACAATCATGGGTAATATCTCGCCTGCATTTTACACAGAACATTAGGAAAGACATTGCAGCAGCAGCCTGTCTGCTGAATGTCTAATTAAGGTTGTAGAGGGGGAAAGGAAGAATGAAGAGAGCCACACAGCAGATAAAACCCTTTTTTATTAACTGCTACGTGAGGGCCATCGAGGCAATGCAGGAGCGAGATATAGACGTCCACCCCTCTCCTCTGCCTAAACTCCGCTAGCCATTCCATTCTCATTTCTAATCATCTGATGTTCCCCAGAGATGTAATTAAAATGCCTGATAATGCCAGGATGATGATGTTGCTCATAATTACATGACGACACCCATGTGCTGCTTATCTCTCTCGTTTATCCAGTCACAGAATAGCCTTAATCTACAGGAATATGGTAATAATGCAGGTATATCTCTCCATCTCTCTCCATTGTTTTCCAATATTCTGTTCATTTTCTTAATGCACTGTAAAGTTTGAGGTGGTAAATTATCTAACCTGCTTTTTGGTCAGACAACAACCTCCCGTCACAATGTTCCTGAAATGTCATGATCTAATCAGAAAGTCCGATCTGTCAACAAGGCCCCCTGCCATTTTTCATACCACAGGATGAGATTTCTCCTCAGGTTCAGCCATCCAATTTGGTTATGCCTCACTGCCCCTGTAGGCAGCTGCCATTGACTGGAAACCTTGTTTGTCACACTTGACCACCTCTGTCTTCAGCAGCCATTGGCCAAACTACTGAGTGTGTGTGTGTGTGTGTGTGTGGGTCCATGCATATGTGCGTGTGTGTATATGCGTGCATTTACCTGTGAATGCATTTGTGTAAGTGTGTATTCTGTTTCATTTGTGAACTTGTGTCTGTTCTCTTGCAGATTGTTGCTTAGTGAGAATTCAGTACCTGGGCTCTTGTCTTCTGTCTAAAGAAGGGTGAGTATGTCAGAGGACTCCAGCTTCTATGTGGTTCACCCCCACGAGCGTCAATGTTTTCCCTGTTTTACAGTAGTTTCACTGTTTAAAGTAAGAAAAACTCACACAGGCCAGAGCTACTCTACGCCAGGGGACATTCAGTGTCTTTTCTGTTGTTTTGTGGCTTGTTTACTGGCAAATGAAAACAGCTCTCGGTTTACATAGTTAGACAAACCATAAGTAGATTTTATATATTCAGTTGATGGCATTTGATATAGCAATAAGGCATTTGAGCTCAAAGCCTATAAACAAATGTTCTTTAATACTGAACTTGTGTTAGACTTATGGGGAAACAGCTTATTGATTTGTATTGCAGTGTGTGGTACTGAAATCCCTTTTAATATTTGGATGTTGTTTTCCATCTAGTTTTGCTTTTTAATCACAGGCTAACGAGACAGGTACATTATCATGTCTAATTGTGATGTGACTGTCAGTTTAATTGCACAGACAGCCAGGCTTGCTGATGAAGTACATCAGCGTATCAGTATTCATCTACAGTAATGTCTTCTGAGCGGTGTCATCTGAGGTCCTTAGGGGATACTTCAACCAGCATTTTACAGTCTTCTCCTTTTCTGGCCATCATGTGTCTCATATTGCCACTACTTTACACTGCAGGAATACTGTATGTCAAGTGATCTGGGGTTATTGGACAAACAGTGGTTGGCAAGTGAGTTGAGTATTGTATACAGTATATAGCAGAAGTATTGATCCAGAGATCCTCTGTTGCGTGTATGTTCACAATGTGATGTTTATCGACCATATTGTAATGTCTCTAGCTGAAATGCTCTTGGTAGGGACACGATCGACGAGAAGTGTCACTGAATGACTAAATAGAGAGTATAAAATGGGATGAAAATGATGGGTGTTTTAGAAACAAGGTTGCATATTTTCACTGGAATTCATTATAAGCCACATTAGCACTATTTGCTACACATATTTAACGAGAATAAAATTGAAGAGTCTGTCGCATTAAAATGAACCAGCAAGGAGCTGAGGAGATATTGTAGTTTCCCAATAGGTTCTGAGTCTGTATGTATGACTCCTATGGTAGATATTCCTTTGTGTTTTTCCAAAGACAGGATTGAGTGGGAGGAAGGATTTCTATGTTTCTGTCGGGTTTGGGAGTTTGATGCAGGGGGGCACTCATTTTTAATAGTTTTTCTATACTCTTATAGAACAGTGGGAGGGTAGGAGACCTGTTTCTTTCGGCAGCTGTGTCCCAGTACCTAAAATAGGTCAAAGTGGACCCCCTTTGCTTTTATGCTCCCGCGAGAGAGTCTCAGTCTAAGTAACCGTTTTCTCCTCATCTCAACTCGGATCCTTAGGCACAATTGTGCCGACAGAGAACATTGATCTATAATGCCTGAGTTCTGACAACCGTGGGATTTTCCAGCAGGCTTCGGCAGTGCTGAACGTAAAGTAACCTCTGATGCATTGCAGTCTTTGTCTCTTGTTTTTTTCAGTCCGGGCAGCTCGATACACAAATCAATAAATCAACAATATACCTTTTTCTATTTCTCAAAGTGCTGGGATGATGTTTTAGTTTTTTGGAGACTTAGTTGATGGCAGAAATGACAGAGGGCATGGTAAGGCAGAGTGACACAATACATCCTCTATAGAAGGCATCCTACAGATGTCCTTCTAAATGCTATGAAGAGAATAAGTAGAAACAGAAAAAGTGCACTTATACTGAGTGTACGAAACATTAAGGACACCTTCCTAACATTGAGTTGCATTGCCCCTTTTGCCCTCAGAACAGCCTCAATTTGTCAGGACGTTGTCACACCCTGACCTGTTTCACCTGTCTTGTGCTTGTCTCCACACCCCTCCAGGTGTCGCCCATTTTCCCCATTATCCCCTGTGCATTTATACCTGTGTTTTCTGTTTGTTGCCAGTTGTCAAGCCTACCAGCGTGTTTTTTCCCGTGTTCCTGTTCACTATAGTCCCTGTTCTTCCAGTTCTGACCTATTCTGCCTGCCCTGACCCCAAGCCTGCCTGCCGTGCTGTACTTATCTAACTCTAACCTGGTTTACGAACTTCTGCCTGTCCTGACCCTGAGTCTACCTGCCGCCCTGTACCTATCAGACTCAGACCTGGTTACGAACCTCTGCCTGTCCTCGACTTGCCCTTTCCCTGCCTCCTGTGGTTTTAATCAACTACTCTGTATATTGAACCTTCCATCTCCTGTATCTGCATCTGGGTCATATCCTGAGTCGTGTTAGTACGAACTGGCCATGATTGACCCAGCAACTGTGTCTGAAGTATGTTTGCTGTTGCAGGAAAGAGGATTCTGTGGTCAAAGGTCGATTGAAATAGCTGGTTGACATGTTGCTTTGTTATGAGCTTGTTTTAAGGACAGAGAGGCGGGTTCAAGAGGTCAAGTGACACTGCAATTAATATTTTTTTCTCTATTGTCACTGTCCTTCCCAGCACACCCCTAGAGTTCTACCAATCAGAGGCACCCAGTACAGTGGGTGGGAGTTGATTATCCCCTGCCATGTCAGCTCTTCTCTGACAGACAGACACTCCAGTCAGGCTCATCCGTTACCCAAACTGCCTGTAATACCTGAAGGGTATCATAACCTCCCTCTCTCTCTCAATCTCTCCTTTTTTCTGTGCTGCCAGACCTTTCACAATGTCTCTTTCTTTCACGCCTCATTTAAATCTGCTTGGAGCATGACAACTCCATAAAAAAGAGGCAAGCATGTGAACTTCCACACTTGCGTGAAGTGGGCAGTTATCATATTTATCCTTGCTTCATCGCATTCAGCGCTGCATCATATGCCATGAAAAGGGAAAATTGTACCTGACCGAGATAATCCACACAGAGTTTTTTAGGGAGTAATTTAATTACAGGGCAATTAAATATCAATCTGTAAGCCAGCAAGAGGTTTGGCCCTCCGCAGCGCAGGCGACCTTCCCCTGCCATCTGGCTGCTGCCTGGCATGTGCCTGCTCTGCGGAATGCCAACCTTATCATTACACCAGGTTGTGTTGTTTTTAGAAAGTGAAAACTACAGTAGGCTACCATGTTATCCTTTGAGTTCAACTGCTTATTATTGTCCACAATGCTGGAAACATACTCACCAGGAAACAGGTCCCAGGTAGGTTGAATGACTCACACACATGCATCCACATACGCGCACACGCGTAAGAAAACACACACACACACACACACAAGGCCCCTGAGTGTAAAGATAGAAAATAACAGGTACTATAATTATTGTTCCATGATTAGCAGAGTTACTTTGCTCAAGCCTGTGGCCTAGAAGCACACTTCCACTGTCAGTCTCACATTTTAAAGCGGCATTTTCAGAGGCAGAAAAGCCTTGCCCACCTTTCCAAAATGGAAAGGGGTGGCAGAACCCAACCCCCTTCTAGCCCTTAATTCCACAAATTCAACTCCACTTCAGATTCTGAACAATTCTTAGTTGGTCCTAACAGCACAAAAGCCCCTGTGATTTCAAATTACAGCCTAATCCCACTTAAGGACAATGATCCCACTGCTCCTACTACTCGCCTCTCAGAATAAACCTGATTAGCTACATTCAATTTAAAGCAAGCAGATCCAAAAAGTTGAAAGTGGAATTGGCCAAGCCAGTCATGGTTCAGACTTTTGAATAGGACTTTAACTAGTCTTAAATCATGTCTCTGTGTATCTTAATAACCTCTTGTTTGATGACAAACCATTGGCTGGGTGAACTACGCAGATGTGTTGCGTGGGGCCGGGTCTGACCGTTATGTGCCGTACCTTTCTGGGGCGAGTCGCCTTGTTGTGTTTCCAGGGGACAGATTGATAGATGGCTCTGTGTCTCCAGTGTGGCCATAGATGTAGAGTCTCAGGCCTCACTCCACCCTAGGCTGTGCTGCGGTTATTTATCTCCCCACAGCGGGCGAGGTTCTGTCTTTGTGCAGATACGGCACCTATGTATAATTCATTGTAACAGTGGACTACAAAGTCACTATCAAAACCAAGTGTTTACTATGATTGTACAGCATGTCAATTCTGGTGTCCAGTCCACTTTAGTCATATCATTCCAGGTTATTCACTTCAGTTCCAATCACATATGGCAATCCATTTAATCTCAATAAATCCTCTCTATACAATCAAAACATGACGTTGTGTTCAAATTTTAGTGGCACTTGTGTTTGCCCAGGATTATCACATCTGCTAAACTGTGTATGTGAACAATAAAATTTGATTTGAAAGAGGTATGGTATGTTGATTCAAGATGAGATATACAAGGTGGATGTATATGTATGATGAACTTGATTATCATCAAGGCAGACAGTGGTGTACAGTATGGCCAACGGGTTTTAGGCGTGCACATGTTCTTGTTAAATACATTGAGCAGTGCCACAAATAGCACCTTGAATGTCCTCAAGAAACACAAGTCTGCTGCAAATTGTCAATGTTACGTAGTGGTGCAATGTACTCTTCACTGGATGTTCAATTTGATCACACCCCAGCTAGCTCATTTGGTTCCTTGGAACTTGTGGTAATGTACGTTTTTGGTTCCCCGTTGGTTCTGGTAAAGAAGCCATACGTTTCCTGACTAGTAAAAAGGATTTTTTTTTTTTGAGAATGGAAGGGAAAATGTAACCTGTATACATTTTTAGGTTGCAGGGAGGTTTTTACTATGGTTCTCTGAACATTTTCCTGGGAGGTTCTATTAACGTTCTGAGAACGGAAATTCAAAGTAATTTTGAAGGTAATTAAATATTGTTCTGAGAACGTGTTTCAAAATTACTTTCTGTTAAACTGCTAATTTAACTAGAGAATGGAATGTATATGTTTTTAAATAACATTCTTTGAACTTTCTTTGAAGGTTTCTTATATTTTCTTGTGGTTTTCATAGAAAGTGTTCTTAAAGTTCTGAGAACATGACTTTAAATAGAAAACCTGCAAAAAACGTTATGCTGAAGTACTGAAAGTCCCACAGAAGAATGTTGTTTCTTAACATTCTTGGAATAATTTGAGAACATTACTTTAAATAGAACCATGGGGAAACCTGTAGAAAGCGTTATTCTGAAGTACTGAAATTCCCACGGAAGAACTTTGTTTCTAAATGTTCTCGGGAACAATTTGAGAACAGGACTTTGAATAGAAACATGGGGAAATCTGTAGGAAACGTTACGCTGAAGTACTGAAATTCCCACCTAAGAAACATATGGTTCTCACAACGTTATATGCTAGCTGGGTATCCTGCACCATTCCCAGATTGTTGTGGGAAGGTTGTATGCAAAATAACCATAGGACAACTTCACTCTCACCAAGCTCTAAGAAGTAAATGGTTCTCAGAACGCTATGTGCTAGCTGGGACTGCTATGAGTTGTAGTCTGCTAATTAGACTGTAGACAACTGGACTTTTTGGAGAAGAGAGGGTGAAGGACGTGGGAGGATGCAAAGGAAACCCTGCAAAAGGAGTTTTCAAAAACCCAGATATTAAACATATTGTGTGTGTCATTACCCTGGCCATAGAGAGGCCTTTTTGTGACTAGGGTGGATATTCTATGTTCATTTTTATGTTTGTGGTTCTCAATCAGAGGCAGCAGGACTGTTTTGGGGTTTCCCTTTGTTGTTTTTGTTTATTCAGTGTTCAGTTCAATAAAGAAATATGAACACTTACCAAGCTGCGCTTTGGTCCGAGTACTCTTCCTCATCCGACGACGAACGGTGTTAGTGTGGTTTTGAAACCACCTCTCTGTCATTATCTCCACCATAACCAGAGCCATTTGTCCATCATTGAGTTATGTACCGCCCATTTTAGATCATTTATTGTCCACTGGCCATTAAAACCAGCCAGGTAGGTGGCTGATGTGGAGGTGGCTGTGGTTTCCATGACACAGGCGGCAATGTCAGTCCCTGTCTTTGAATACATCTCCTCTGCTTGGACCGCTGCGACTTCTGTCTTTATACTCTTAGAAAGAAAAGTGCGATCTAGAACCTAAAAGGGTTCTTCGGCTGTCCTCATAGGAGAGCCCTCTGAATAACCTTTTTTGGTTCCACGTAGAACCCTTTTGGTTCTAGGTAGAAATCTCTTGGTTTTCTTGTAGAACCCTTTCAATAGAGGGCTCTACGAGGAACCAAAAAAGGTTCTCCTATGGGGACAGCTTTTTTCTAAGAGTGTTGCCACTGCTTCGATGCTTTGATTGAGATGGATAGCAGCCAGCAGTGACTAAACTGCTGAAAACAATCTAATGAATTAATCATGAAAAGGAAACAGTAGGCTAGCTCTTCTAGTCCCACTGTTCTGAGAGAGGAATTAGCATTATTGCATTTCAGCGCAACGTCTGGATTAGGAGCACTATAGGTGATTACTCAAAGGGTTTTAGATTATCTCTCTGTAAATATAATGTCAATTGATGATGGTAGTCTCACAGTGTGCTGAATTTCTAACATTGGTGATTCTGTTCCAACACTTCTGACATACTCCTCTTTATAAATGCATAGTGGCCTGGTTTTAGAGAAACAGACATCCTGTCTCACCTAGTCAACATTAACTTCTCTGAAATATTGATGTGAGAGGAAAATAGATGACTGGTGTTTCACATCAGCGTAGGAGTGTGTCATCCTCCTTTAAAAGATAGCCACAGCTGTGAATTACTAACCTAAAGCTATGTGAACCAAAATTGAAAACTTTTTTTCCAAGGAGCATTTCTGTTTGATTGAATGTAAAAAAACACTCATCAATGTCAAGGTTTACGGATATCTGCCCCATACTAAATGATTGCTAAATGGATTCTAAAGAGGTATGTTTGATTGAATTAGGTTGTCTAACATACTCTAGCCTACAATGTGTTTTCAAACAGAAAGCCTTTTCTCTGTAATGTTATTGATTGAGTAGGGGCTTTCCCACTGGGAAAAAACTGGTTGAATCAATAATGTTTCCAGGTCATTTCAAAAACAAAAAATCTATGTGATGATGATGAATCGATGTGGAAATCAGTTTGGATTTGCAAAAAGTCATCAACATATGGGAATTTCATATTTTCTTCACCCAACGTAAACCTACTGTTTTGTTGAATTCACATTACTTGACAACTCAACCAAATGTACACTGCTCAAAAAAATAAAGGGAACACTTAAACAACACAATGTAACTCCAAGTCAATCACACTTCTGTGAAATCAAACTGTCCACTTAGGAAGCAACACTGACAATACATTTCACATGCTGTTGTGCAAATGGAATAGACAACAGGTGGAAATTATAGGCAATTACCAAGACACCCCCCAATAAAGGAGTGGTTCTGCAGGTAGTGACCACAGACCATTTCTCAGTTAACTATGCTTCCTGGCTGATGTTTTGGTAACTTTTGAATGCTGGCGCTGCTTTCACTCTAGTGATAGCATGAGACGGAGTCTACAACCCACACAAGTGGCTCAGGTAGTGCAGCTCATCCAGGATGGCACATCAATGCGAGCTGCGGCAAGAAGGTTTGCTGTGTCTGTCAGCGTAGTGTCCAGAGCATGGATGGAAGCGCTACCAGGAGACAGGCCAGTACATCAGGAGACATGGAGGAGGCCTTAGGAGGACAACCACCCAGCAGCAGGACCGCTACCTCCACCTTTGTGCAAGGAGGAGCAGGAGGAGCACTGCCAGAGCCCTGCAAAATGACCTCCAGCAGGCCACAAATGTGCATGTGTCTGCTCAAACGGTCAGAAACAGACTCCATGAGGGTGGTAATGAGGGCCCGACGTCCACAGGTGGGGGTTGTGCTTACAGCCCAACACTGTGCAGGACGTTTGGCATTTGCCAGAGATCACCAAGATTGGAAAATTTGCCACTGGCACCCTGTGCTCTTCACAGATGAAAGCAGGTTCACACTGAGCACGTGACAGACATGACAGAGTCTGGAGACGCCGTGGAGAATGTTCTGCTGCCTGCAACATCCTCCAGCATGACCGGTTTGGCGGTGGGTCAGTCATGGTGTGGGGTGGTATTTCTTTGGGGGGCCGCACAGCCCTCCATGTGCTCGCCAGAGGTAGCCTGGCTGCCATTAGATACCGGGATGAGATCCTCAGACCCCTTGTGAGACCATATGCTGGTGCGGTTGGCCCTGGGTTCCTCCTAATGCAAGACCATGCTAGACCTCATGTGGCTGGAGTGTGTCAGCAGCTCCTGCAAGAGGAAGGCATTGATGCTATGGACTGGCCCACTCGTTCCCCAGACCTGAATCCAATTGAGCACATCTGGGACCTCATGTCTCGCTCCATCCACCAACGCCACGTTGCACCACAGACTGTCCAGGAGTTGGCGGATGCTTTAGTCCAGGTCTGGGAGGAGATCCCTCAGGAGACCATCCGCCACCTCATCAGGAGCATGCCCAGGCGTTGTAGGGAGATCATACCTGCACGTGGAGGCCACACACACTACTGAGCCTCATTTTGACTTGTTTTAAGGACATTACATCAAAGTTGGATCAGCCTGTAGTGTGGTTTTCCACTTTAATTTTGAGTGTGACTCCAGACCTCCATGGTTTGATAAATTTGATTTCCATTGATCATTTTTGTGTGATTTTGTTGTCAGCACATTCAACTATGTAAAGAAAAAAGTATTTAAGAAGAATATTTAATTCATTCAGATCTAGGATGTGTTATTTTAGTGTTCCCTTTATTTTTTTGAGCAGTGTATATCAAAACTAAACGGTGAAACACCAGTCTCAACGTCAACAGTGAAGAGGCAGTTCCGGGATGCTGGCCTTCTAGGCAGAGTTCCTCTGTCCAGTGTCTGTGTTCTTCTGCCCATCTTCATTTTCATTGGCAAGTCTGAGATATGGCTTTCTCTTTGCTACCCTGCCTAGATGGCCAGTATCCCGGAGTCGCCTCTTCGCTGTTGACGTTGAGACAGTGATATGCGGGTACTATTTAATGAAACTGCAGTTGAGGACTTGTGAGGCGTCTGTGTCTCACACTAGACACTCAAATGTACTTGTCCTCTTGCTCAGTTGTGCACCGGGGCCTCCCACTCCTCTTTCTATTCTGGTTAGAGACAGTTTGCGCTGTTCTGTGAAGGGAGTAGTACACAGCATTGTACGAGATCTTCAGTTTTTTGGCAATTTCTCGCATGGAATAAACTTCATTTCCCAGAACAAGAACAGAACAAGAACAAGTTTCAGAAGAAAGGTCTTTGTTTCTGGCCATTTTGAGCCTGTAATCGAACCCACAAAGATACTCAACTAGTCTAAAGAAGGCCAGTTTTGTTGCTTCTTTAATCAGAACAACAGTTTTCAGCTGTGCTAACATAATTGCAAAAGGTTTTTCTAATGATCAATTAGACTTTTAAAATGATAAACTTGGATTAGCTAACACAATATAACATTGGAACACAGGAGTGATGGTTGCTGATAATGGGCCTCTGTACGCCTATGTAGATATTCCATTAAAAATCAGCCGTTTCCAACTACAATAGTCATTTACAACATTAACAATGTCTACTCTGTATTTATGATCAGTTTTATGTTATTTTAATAGACAAGACGTGCTTTTCTTTCAAAAACAGGGACATTTGTAAGTGACCTCAAACTTTTTTGAACGATAGTGTACATTTGTGCGTTTGTGCATGCGTGCGTGTATTTGTGCGACTGTGCATTTGCATGCGAGCATGTGTTCATGCATATGTACGTTTGTACATTTGTGTGTGTGTGTGTATTTGAGCGTATGTGCGCGTGCGTGAGCACGTAATAGTTTGGGACCATGCTGTAGCGGTTTTGAAGTAACAAACAGATCATTATGAGATAATCTAATGCACAAACCACTACATGCTGAAGTGCTTGTGTATTTGTACCCATGTGAAGTGCTTTTCTCTTTATTCAGACACATAACAGCATCAATAGAGCCCTCTGGCCCTCCAGAGACCCTGATGTTATGAACAAGGTCTTTAGCAATTCCCTTCATCCAATTGTTTCGCCCACAGTTTATTAACAATCACCATGGAGCTCATCAGGGCCATCATCTTGTCATGGCCAACAATGGGGAATGAGAAAGAAACAGTCACTTTAACACAATCTCCATGGTAATGAACAATAGATGATATACAGCGCATTCGGAAAGTATTCAGACGTCTTACCTTATTCCACATTTTGTTATGTTACAGCCTTATTATAAAATGGATGATTTAAAAAAAAATCCCCATCAACCTACACACAATACCCCATAATGACAAAGTGAAAACATATTTTTATACATTTTTGCTAATCTATTAAAAATAAAAAATAAATGGAAATACAATTATTTGCATAAGTATTCATACCCTTTGCTATGATACTCGAAATTGAGCTCAGGTGCATCCTGTTTCAATTGATCATCCCTGAGATGTTTCTACAACTTGATTGGAGTCCACCTCTGGTACACCTCAATTGATTGGACATGATTTGGAAAGGCACACACCTGTCTATATAAGGTCCCACAGTTGACAGTGCATGTCAGAGCAAAAATCAAGCCATGAGGTCGAAGGAATTGACCGTAGAGCTCCGAGACAGGGTTGTGTTGAGGCACAGATCTGGGGAAGGGTACCAAAACATTTCTGTGCCATTGAAGGCCCCCAAGAACACAGTGGCCTCCATCATTCTTCAATGGAAGGAGTTTGGAACACCAAGACTCTTCCTTGAGCTGGCCACCCGGCCAAACTGAGGGCCTTGGTCAGGGAGGTGACCAAGAACCCAATGGTCACAAAGCTCCAGAGATTCTCTGCGGAGATGGGAAAACCTTCCAGAAGGACAACCATCTCTGTAGCACTCCACCAATCAGGCTTTTATGGTAGAATAGACAGACGGAAGCCACATCCTCAGTAAAAGGTATATGACAGCCCGCTTGGAGGTTGCCAAAAGGCAACTAAAGGACTCTCGAACCATGACAAACCAGATTGTCTGGTCTGAAGAAACCAAGATTGAACTCTTTGGCCTGAATGCCAAGCATCACATCTGGAGGAAACCTGGCATGTTTTTCAAAGGCAGGGAATGGGAGACTTGTCAGGATCGAGGGAAATATGAATGGAGCAAAGTACAAAGAGATCCCTGATGAAAACCTGCTCCAGAGCGCCCAAGCAGGGTCTGAATACTTATGTAAATGTGTTCTTTCAGTTTTTTTTTATACATTTGCAATCATTTCAAAAAAACATTTTTTGAAAAACCTGTTTTTGCTTCGTCAATATGGGGTATTGTGTGTAGATTGATGAGGGGAAAAAAACAAGAAAATGTGGAAAAAGTCAAGGGGTCTGAATACTTTCCGAACGCACTGTACATATGGAGTTCAAATGCAAGGACAAAGAGCTCTGCAGCAGGCCAATACTGAAAGCAATATCCCTGTGTTCTGTCCTCATTTAGTCTTAACATTCTGTATACTCCCCTTGTCCTATGGGTCAAAAATGACCCGCCTTCACTAAACCCCTAAAATAAAGGAGCTTAATTGAATTTTAAACCCCAAATCTATTTTGCATGAAGAAACAACCTGTCATTCATCACAAACTTTGTAAATACTGTATCTGGGTTTTCCCTCTTCACAATGCAGAAAGACATATATTTAATCAGTGGACACCAGTTGTTTTTATTACAACACACCTGTCATAATTGTTTTCCTTACTAATGTAGAGGTTTATTATTATTATTATTATTATTGCTAAAGTTACTGCATAAGTGTAAACATAAATGTTTTAGCAGGAGATAGCACTTGTATAGAAAGAAAGTAGCAGAAATGTGCAGAAAGTAGTTTTGAATGCATTTTATTGAAGGGAAACAATAACAGTCTTGAACGTTTTTGGCAACATAGTGATATATTCTTATATACTGTACAATGAGGAATTCATCGACAACATGCTAGTCTTCTCCCATTTTTTAAAACCATTGCCCCCACCCACAAGGTGTATAAACAAAAACAATAAACAAGAATGAAATAAGATAATAGATACAAAACAAAAAAGTGAAGAACATAAATCAATAAAGTCTAATTAGCACATGTAGGACAGTATGCAAGTGTGTGTGCATGGGCTTTGCAGATGTATTTCTCACATGTGCAGCACATAGTATTTGTTTTACAGTCCTTCTTTGGGGGGAAGAACTGGCATCTCCTCTTGCCTGCCTCAGCTGCAGCCTCAGGTGGATCAGGACAAGATTCTGCACATTGAATAGCTTTCAGAAGCGCTTGCAGAGGGTGCTGTGCGGGGGAGGCGCTCCCTTCTTCGAATGTGTGTGGTTACAAGTGCCTTTCCCAGCTGCCGGGGTGGCAGGGTAGCCTAGAGGTTAGAGCGTTGGACTAGTAACTGGAAGGTTGCAAGTTCAAACTCCTGAGCTGACAAGGTACAAATCTGTCCTGCCTGTCCGGCGCCGCTGCCTCCTGTGGCAGCTCCACGCACCAGGCTGTCTCTCTGTCTCCTCCCTGCAGGTGCTCCCGCCTGTCCGGCGCCGCTGCCGGAGCGTCCCGCCTGTCCGGCGCCGCTGCCGGAGTGTCCCGCCTGTCCGGCGCCGCTGCCTCCTGTGGCACCTCCACGCACCAGGCTGTCTCTCTGTCTCCTCCCTGCAGGTGCTCCCCCGCCTGCTCCGGCGTCCCGCTGTCCGGCGGCTGCGAGCCTCCCGCCTGTCCGGCGCCGCTGCCGGAGCCTCCCGCCTGTCCGGCGCCGGCGAGCCTCCCGCCTCCGGCGCCGCCGGAGCCTCCCGCCTGTCCGGCGCCGCTGCCGGAGCCTCCCGCCTGTCCGGCGCCGCTGCCGGAGCCTCCCGCCTGTCCGGCGCCGCTGCCGGAGCGTCCCGCCTGTCCGGTGCCGCTGCCGGAGCCCCTCAGCCCAGAGGCGCCAGAGCCCCTCAGCCCAGAGGCGCCAGAGCCCCTCAGCCCAGAGGCGCCAGAGCCCCTCAGCCCAGAGGCGCCAGAGCCCCTGCCCCTCTGTCCAGAGCTTCTGCCCCTCTGTCCCGAGCTGCCCCTCTGTCCAGTGGGGTCATTGAGAGGGGTTGCCATGGTGAGAAAGCCACGGAGGCGGACAATAAGGCGGACTAAGACAATGGTGAAGTGGGGTCCGCGTCCCGCGCCAGAACCGCCACCGCGGACAGACGCCTACCCAGACCCTCCCCTATAGGTCAAGGTTTTGCAGCCGGAGTCCGCACCTTTGGGGGGGGGGGGTACTGTCACGTTCTGACCTTTATTTCCTGTGTTGTGTATTTAGTTAGTCTGGTCAGGGCGTGAGTTGGGTGGGCAGTCTATGTTTGTTTTCCTAGGTTTTGGGAATTTCTATGAGGAGGAGGAAATTCATTACAGAGTGTGTGTGTGTGTCTTTCTGGTTTTTGTGGTGTGTAAATTATCTTATAACTGCTGGGTCAAAAATGACCCTAAGACAATCTTTGTACCCTGGTGGTGTACAGCTTTCATGGAAATATGATCAAAGGCGATATTTCACTTTTTCTAATGTTGGGGTCACTCTAGGAAAAGTAATGACATTTCAAGTTGAAAAAATATAATTTAGGGGGTTTTCTCTGCTGTTAAACATAGTTCCTGGTCATTTTTGACCCTTAAGACAACACAAGTTAGTAAGTTACAAGTAGTATTCTGCTGTCAGCCTCAGATATTGTGATCAAACATTCTTATATCTGTAAGTTTGTGCCATAGAGGCAGTTAGGGAAAGATCAGCGGAATGGCCCTCCCAGATCAAGTGCACTGATTCGAATTAGCTGCCAACGACACTTCTCTAATCAAATCACTTTAATTCTGTCTCAACCGCATGGCTTCAACCTCTCTCCGAACTCTCACATTTTGTGCAACTAACCTGAATAGCTGCACAATATCTACTTAACCACATCACCCATGTGCCCATCCTGGTAGAATAGTAATATCTGTGTATGGTAGATCAATTTCACATGTGCATTCTCACTGACATTCCAGGCAGGAGGGGAGGATGTCAGAGAGTCTATGACAGTATTGGCAGCCACAGCATGTGCACACACACACAACACAACACAACACAACACAACACAACACACCACACACACATACCCACACATGTAAACAAGGTCCTGAAAGCTGCTGTTCTGATTAGAGTAATATCAGGATTAAGTGCCCTGTTGAGAGTATGAATGCCAAATGTACATAATAATAAATAATAATATATGGCATTTAGCAGACACTTTTATCCAAAGCAACTTACATTTTAAATATGGGTTATCCTGGGAATCAAACCCACTATCCTGGCATTGCAAGTGCCATGCTTTACCAACTGAGCTACAGAGGACCATCATCTCTGTATCTTTACACACCAGGGCAATACCTTACAGATCGACATGGGAAGTGAGTAAATATTGAGCATGAAATGTGATTATTCTCAAACTCAGCATGTCTGTTTCCAGAGTGATGATTTATGGCTGTCTGTGTCTTGATTAGTTGGCAGTGAGCCCTCAGGAATTGTGAATTGAGTTATCTGTTTGACAATTACAAAAGATGTGGTGTCATGGGTCATGTCTATGTTGTAGTGATTGTATAGACAGGAGAGGCAAGTCATAGTTTTAGGTGTCAGTCAAGTGTTAATTATAATGTTATCATTTTGCAAGATGAGTGTCTAGGGTACATTTATGTTTTAGCTTAACCTGAACCTTGGTCTACTTACAGTACATGCAATCAGCAGGGATGCCATTATATAATGTATCATATTAATGACTTAAAAATCTATCTATAGTTCTGCCAATGGATTTACTCCTCCAAAGCCTGTGAGAAATGTTTGATATCGCAGGGAACGGATGAATGAAGGACACTTTTCAAAGCGCTTTCTCTGCCTGATGCTCAGATTGGATCATTCTCATCTGTGCTGTGGCTGGCCCTGTGGTAATCTTCACAGCCACATCTATATTCCCACTCCAAGGGTTGCTTTGTCAGGAGATCTGTGTCATCTCCGTAAGCTAAGACTTTTGCAGGGGCATGAGCGTGACCTCATAGTGACACCACTATCACATTTTGGGGCAGAAAATACAAAAAAATGATTGGATCTTTTTACATTGACCCCGTTTGTCGGCCTGTAGAGTTCAACTGTGAAAAGTAAAATGTTCTCTTTGAGGTGTGTGGTCAGTCTCACCATAATACCTTTCCCTTTCCGACTCTTTTCTCTGGACCTGTGAATGCAACGAATTAGTGCTGTGCGATTAACTGAAATGGTGGTTATTTTTCATTTTTTAATTGACCAATTGACCAACCGTTAAATTATTTTAATTCCATTTCGTTCGTTTTTTTTCTGTGAGCTCAATGTGCAGTTTCTGTACAGATAAATCAGATGAAGCATGAACTGTGAGATATAGTAGGGAGTTGTAGTTTCCAATTAGCAAATATTCTACATAGTTTAGCAAAAGAAAACATGGTAATGACCATGACTACAATGACTACAATGACCATAATCCATTGTGCGCCCGCTAAAACTTATCAGGGTATATGCGGAGCTGACACAGAGAGAAGAGAGAATGCATGATCGAGAGGGATAGAAAGCAGTTGCTTTGAGAGCCTGAAAATACTTGATCTAAGTGATTGATAGCTAGTATTCAGTAGTCATAAAGGTACGCCTTATTTACCTTGAAGAACTACTAAAATTGTGATTTTGTCAGACAGCATAGGCATGAGGTCTACAGAGATGAGATGATGACTTGTAATTAACTAATAAAGTAATCAAATAAAACAAATATTTATTATTAAAGAAATTATGGTTAGTAAGTGATAAGCAGTCAAGGGAACTCACTACCATCATGAGAAATGTATGAATTGCTTAATTCTGTGTTGTTACAGCACTCAAGCCACACAACGCATAGTGCATTGAAACCGAAATCCTAAATCCAAAACCGTGATAATTAAAAAAAAGAATCAAACCAAAACTGAACCAACCTAAAAAAGCACTAATCGCTCAGCACTACAGTGAATATTACATCAATATGACATAAAAGTGACCCAAGGCTGTGACAGGAAAGGAGCTCTTCAAGTACTTTTACTGGCATGTCTAGGACTAATGAAGAGGCTAGGTACAGGTAGTCTCGCATGATCATCCTTCCAAATCCTGTCTTGTTTTTATTTTTTATTTATTTTACCTTTATTTAACCAGGCAAGTCAGTTAAGAACACATTCTTATTTTCAATGACGGCCTGGGAACAGTGGGTTAACTGCCTGTTCAGGGGCAGAACGTCAGCTCGGGGGTTTGAACTCGCAACCTTCCGGTTACTAGTCCAACCACTAGGCTACTTTACGTGAGAAGCCTGAAGCCTGAGGCTAGGCTACAGGACATGTACACTATAACAATGTCCTGTAATTTCAGAAATTGTAAATGGTGAACACAGGTTCTTTATTTGTTGGTCAGGATGTTGATAGTGTACAAGTCCTATCTCACGGGACCAAAATGTTCTCATGAATGATAATACAATAAGTAAGACTCTTTCTTGGGAGCAACCATTGGTTGTGTCTTATTACAGCTCTACATGTGAGACAGTAGCTACATCCCCCACTGGAATCTAAAGATAACACAGCACAGTTGGATGTCTTTGTTGAATTATTCAAGATTGACTAGCTCAATATAGCGCACCTGTCAAACCACAATATTACCCTTGTGATATCAAGATTTAACCCCAAACTCATTTCACAAGCTGCAGATGTCATTTTGCCATATGTTATAGAATCACTCAGGTTTTCTATTTGAGTCATTCCACTGTTTGGATTTCTTGTGCCTATCTACATACAGAACAGTATGTGATGTTTGTTTTAAAATTCCCAATTGTGTTGGGGAGAAAATATTTTCTCTAAAACAAAACTATGCTTTTCCCTGTACTGTAGGTTTTTGTTAATGTCCGTGTGATGCATCATCTTGATGGCTGTGGTGCTGTGACTGTAGTGGCCTCTCACCTGGAGTGGGAGTGGGAATACGTGAGTTGAGTGAATGAAGCTCAGGCAATGCCAGGTGAGGCAGGTGCACCTCTCAGGGCCAGGTATTGCTTCTCTCTCTCTGAGGGCCTGGTGCCCACATGACCAGCTAGCTGTTCCTAGGGCTCCAGCAGGCATGGAGGGCTCTCTCTGCTCTCTGCTGCTCAGGGGAGTGAGTGACAGCCGGGATGGGCAACTGAGCTGTCCCAGCAGAGCATACCTAATCGAATTGACTCGGTGAGAGCAGCAGCCTGGATCAAGTAATTACATGGAGCTAAAAACAAGCAGGCAGCCTTGGCTGGGCTCTGGGCTGCACACAATATCCAATCCAATGAACAGAAGAGTCCTTCCTTTTTTCACTTAGTTTTAACATTCTGTCATAAAGAGCACTATGATTTGACTATAAGATGTTAAATGTTCCTTAAAAAATAAATATTTAAAAAGGCATAGTTTCATCATATTAAAATAAGAGTTCAGTTTATGTAACAGCCCACTGGGCACACACCGTTCAATCAACGTTTTTACCACATCATTTCAATGAAATTACGTTGAACCAACATGGAATAGATATTGAATTGACATCTGTGCCTGGTGGGAGGCTTGCCCTTAAAATTACGGACAGACAGAAAATTCACTAATCACAATAAATAAATAATCATCTTCAGAAATGACTTTGTCAAAGCAACAATATAACTGTGGCTTGACAATGATGGTGAAAACTTGGAGAAATGTTGGGGTTAAAATCTTCCTAGAAGTCACATATGGTGCATGGAGGGACATGTCAAAATGTGGAATTTTGTCACTAAAGCAAGTCTTTATACATATAAAAAATCTGATTGAATTCTCCATGTGATCTATATTAAAGGGCACTTTTTGTATATATATAATAGGCTTTTAAAATTCAATGTTGGTGAACAATTTCTACTTAAAATATCAGCGACGCAAAAGGAACTAATTTCGTGGAACTACCCAGTGTTTCTCACTTATGCCTAACTTCCCCTCAGTTTTCCCTCCCTCCCTCCCTCCCTCCCCCTCCCTCCCTCCCTCCCTCCCTCCCTCCCTCCCTCCCTCCCTCCCTCCCTCCCTCCTGCCTCTGTCTGGTATTTCCTAATATCGTTTGACACTCATCAAACACCAAACAAAGCAGCATAAAGGACTAGATAGATAGAGGCTGAGGACTGGAGGAGGGCTGACAGACAACAACACAGTCTCCATGGCAGGGGCTGAGGTTCTGATGAACCTGTTGTCACTACATCTGGCCTGAATGAGGCTTTGTACCTGGGTGCTGTCAGGTGCCTCACAACACACACCCCCAGACACTTAACGCCTTTCAGGTCTGTGGACAGAAACAATGACCTCTACTGATCTGGCCAGGTTTGGATCCTGTGAACAGTTGCTTGCCCCCTCTGTGACCCTAAAGTAATCGCATAATACAATTACTAAATTTGTGGAAAGGTGGACAAAAAGTACATAATTAATTGAGATGCTTTTTATAAATGAATTATTAAAAGGTGGACCATTTTAAACCAGGATCAAGGACTGTGTGTGAATGTAGTCGTATCACCCGCTCCCCTTCTTCAATCACAAACTTTTTGATTGGAGTGGTTAGGTGTAACGAATCTCTTCGTCGTCTGAGGAGGAGTAGGAAGGATCGGACCAATATGCAGCGTGGTAAGTGTCCATGTTAATTATTTATTAGACTGAACACACAAAATAAAAGAACAAAGTGAAAGGAAGAAACAAAACAGTTCTGTCAGGTCCTGACACAAAACAACTACCCCAAAATCATAATGGGAACACAGGCTACCCAAGTATGGTTCTCAACCAGAGACAAAGATTGACAGCTGCCTCTGATTGGGAACCATACCAGGCCAAAAGCAGAAATACAAAACCTAGAACAAAAACATCAAATGGCCACCCCAACTCACGTCCACAGAGACATAAAAAATGAACTAAGGTCAGGAGCCCATCCCCAAAGATGCGGATTCCGGCCGCAAAACCTAACCCCGTAGGGGAGGGTCTGGGTGGGTATCTGTCCGCGGTGGCGGCTCTTGCTAGGGATGTGGACCCCACTCCACCATAGTCTTGGCCCACTTAAGTGGCGCCTTTGGAGCGGCAACCCTTGCCGCCGACTTCGGACTGGGGACCTTTGCAGCGGGCCCCGAATAGACGGGAGATTCCGGCAGCGCCGGACCGGCGGGAGACTCCAGCAGCGCCGGCGTGAAGGGCGACTCCGGCAGCGCCGGCGTGAAGGGTGACTCCGGCAGCACCGGCGTCAAAGGCGACTCTGGCAGCGTCGGCATGAAGGGCGGCTCTGGCAGCTCCTGACTGACGGACGGCTCTGGAAGCTCCTGACTGACAGGCGGCTCTGGTAGCACCGGACAGGAGGGAGGCTCTGGAAGCGCTGGACAGGAGGGAGACTCTGGAAGCGCTAAACAGGAGGGAGACTCTGGAAGCGCTGGACAGGACGAAGCACCTGGAGGGAGGAGACGGAGAGACTGCCTGGTGTGTGGGGCTGCCACAGGAGGCCTGGTGCGTGGAGGAGGCACCAGATGGACAGTTCCGTGGAGGTGCACTGGAGGTCTTGAGCACCGAGTCTGCACAACCTGTCCTGGCTGGATGCTCCCTGTAGCCCGGCAAGTGCTGCGGGGTGGAACAGACCGCACTGGGCTGTGCTGGCGAACCGGGGACACCGTGCGTAGGGCTGGTGCCATATAACCCGGGCAGAGGAGACGCACTGGAGACCAGATGCGCTGAGCCGGCTTCATTGTTCCTTGCTCGATGCCCACTCTAGCCCTTCCGATACGAGGAGTTGCGATGTAGTGCACCGGGCTATGCCTGCGCACTGGGGACACCGTGCGCCTCACGGCATAACACGGTGCCTGCCCGGTCCACCTCTCGCCACAGTAAGCACGGGGAGTTGGCTCAGGTCTCCTACCTGACTTAGCCAAACTCCCCGTGTGCCTCCCCCAAGAAGGTTTTGGGGCTGCGTCTCGTCCCTTTTGCGCTGCCGTGCTAACTCCTCATAATGCCGCCGCTCGGCTTTAGCTGCCTCCAGCTCCTCCCTGGGGCGGCGATATTCCCCAGCCTATGCCCAGGGTCCCTTACCGTCCAAAATCTCCTCCCATGTCCAGAGTCCAGAACCCTCTGCTCCTGGTTACCACGCTGCTTGGTCCAGTTGTGGTGGGTAGTTCTGTAACAAATCTCTTCGTCGTCTAAGGAGGAGTAGGAAGGATCGGACCAATATGCAGAGTGGTAAGTGTCCATGTTAATTATTTATTAGACTGACCACACGAAACAAAATAACAAAGTGAAAGGAAGAAACTAAACAGTTCTGTCAGGTGAATACACAAAACAGAAAACAACTACCCACAAATCATAATGGGAACACAGGCTACCTAAGTATGGTTCTCAATCAGAGACAACGATTGACAGCTGCCTCTGATGGGGAACCATACCAGGCCAAAAGCAAAAATACAAAACCTAGAACAAAAACATAGAATGCCCACCCCAACTCACGCCCTGACCAAACTAAAACAGAGACATAAAAAAATGAACTAAGGTCAGGACGTGACATTAGGAACGTTTACAATTTAGATTTTGCAGTTTAATTGACAGTGAAAATTTCCAAACGAAAAGAAAAGTTATCCTTTGGGGGCTCAACAGTATCTCTCATATTTAGATGCTATACCTCACTTTTGTCTGTCAAAGTTCTACCCCTCTAGAAAAATTTGGGACATTCATTCCATTTAATCAGAGACATCGAAACAGTAGAGACAACGGTATGAACAAAGAGAAATCTGGAATAGAACGGATCTGATGATGAAGTGTTGTTGCCACCTACTCAGAGGAACTAAATACTTCTTAAACATCTGTTCTAGGTCAAAGGTCTACAGTACATTCTGATATTAGCATATTGTCATTTTCAAAGGCCTTTTAGAATCCTCTGGGTGGTGACACTTTATTTTTTGACAAAGAATACTGATAAACAACAGCCATGGCACTGCTACCTGCACCTGATGAGAGACCCATTCCCCACAGCATCTTATCAGGTGGCCCTCCAGCCCTCTATTCTGAGCACAGAAACAGTATGTAACCTTAGCAACCATCTGCCTACCTGAGTTAGATTCCACAGTTAGATTTGTTTATTGTTGCAATACCAGAAAATAAAATATACTTTTGAGCCATATAGGGGTCCTTGAAATTATTCTAAGAAAAGAGTGGTTGTAATTTGAACATGTAACGTGATATTTGCAGCACATCTGGAGTATCTTTAATTTTACAAATAGAATTCTGTAACTCAACCAAATCCTCTTCTGCAACTGAACATCTTATTTAAAAGAACCCGAAAGCCATATTTTAATATAATGTTTAAAATATATATATATATACAGTATATAAAATGTTAACAAAACACTGAATTAACCAATTAACTTCATCACTTAGGCGAAAATAAATAATTTTCTGACTCATTGCTGTAAAGTATATTTTAAAACCATTGCAGTGCAAAAACATGTATTCCATTAGAAACATCTGGATTGTGCGTTCCATACTGATTTTCCTGCAAGATGCTCATGAAGAAACAAAGGCAAAGAATAACGAAATTGCTGACAAACATGAATTTATTATGTTTTGGCAAAATTGTAAACACAACACTGTACTTACTGCGCGTGCATATACTGTACACCACACACCAGTACATAGCTTATTTATCATTACAAACACCAGTTTAGCATATCAAATACAATTCTAAGATTGAGATTACAACGCACTGATGACACAATATCAAAGTGGCAAGCTAGACTCCAACAAAATCAAATCAGTCCAAAAAATATACACGCTTTCCAGCGTCCAAATAACACTACAAAATCCTATCAGCAAATCCATACACGGTGTAAACAACTAGATAAAGAGTGTTTTGTTATGCCACATTTGTTGCTTCGGCAGTTATGTTTGAGAATGTTGTAATTATCCTTAACAAACAGAATGATGTTCTGCTTTTCAAATACAAAGCAAAACATGAATTATGTTTCAACAGTTTTTGGCAAAATGACAGAAGTATTCTCAACCCATCTTGATGACGTAGGAAGAAATGTTCAGTGCTTTTCCTTGAGGCACAGGTTTTAGATGGCACGAATAAAAGACAAGGTCAACTGGGAAGACAGAGAGGGAGAACCAAGACTTTGAAAAAAGCATTGAAAAGAGACCAAGTGACAGCGACTGAACGCCTGAACGACTGAACAAAATGTACTTTTGGAAAGACATTCAGGAATGAAATAGTCGGATAGTGTTAAAAGGCATTTCTATTCATATCAAAGGATCCACTAGAGTCTCAATATGATGCACTTATTTCTCAACAAAAAAACATATTATTAGAGATTTGAAATGTGTCCATATTTGTGTAATAAAACGTAATAGTCTGCCGACCACTGGGATTGGAGATCACATACTGTAGAATAGCCGTGGGACCTATATGTGTACGACATGAACCGGATGATGACTAAATCTGTGGCACTGAAACTATCTATATTAAAATGCTGCAGACCGTACTCATCTATACATGTATTGATGGCTACTCACTAGCAATGACTGAAACTAGAGTGGTATTCTCATTACAGGATAAAGAATGTGCACATCATCCACTTTAATTCAGGATGTGTGATTTGAAAGAGACTCAGCCTAGGTTGGGCTGGGACTATGACTCATAATGAGGTGTGGATGTGTAGACAGTGGATGAGCCACTCTTTCAATAATGCAACAACTTGAACTCATTTTCGCAGAGCTGGGTCGGCTGAACCACTTTGAAGGCCGGCATCCTAATATTCCCACTTCCCCAAACATTGTTAAGGGATCATTTACGACGGCTGTTTATATTAACCCAAACATTTAACATCTATGGGCATTTAACCTGTGTACTCTCAAACCACGGTTACCCCAGTCCTTCCAACTGTCTTACATATGGCCCAGAATATTAACATGTATCTCTTGGCAAAGTGGAGATACAACTATATTAACATGTCCTGTGCTCTGAGCAGGGGCTTTTATGCAGAACAAATGGCAGTGCTTTACAGTGTTGTCCCTGGACTGCAGGGAGGACAGATCATTGCTATTTCACATCTGATTTTTAGGGCTTTGAAACTGAATGATGAGAAGAGCTCTGTAAGCAGCATCATACCTAAAAGCACTTCTAAAAATGTATTTGTGGCATCCCTTAAAGGCAGTCAGTGCTCTCTCTCTCTTACTCTCTCTGAACAGCATGTTATTCCTCTTTCCCTCTGAGCTTAACAACAGAAGTGTACCGAATGAAATTCACTAACAAGAGCAGAGGAGACCTGCAGTGATCCCTGGAAGCGGTCCATACCACTCTGTCACATGTTGATGATGATTTTTGGGAATATGCAACAGCCAAAAATCCAGAATCCTAAATGTATATAGCATTATTGGCGAGAATCGTTTCATTCTACAATAGGTGATAGTGCTTATTCAAGGGTAATGAGATGGATGACTTTTCCATTCCAATGCATCCTGCAATACCCATCAAGGGCTTGATATGTGACCAAAATGTGTTTGAATTGGTGAATGACTAATACTCACTTCCTCATGTGAAAACAGGCTTGTTTTATCTACAGCACTGTGTGATTCATTTCTGCCTCAGTCATCTCAGTTGGCCCAGGTGTGGACTTGATCTCATTTTGCACAGATGTGGACTTGATTTCATTTTGCCCAGTTGTGGACTTGATTTCATTTTGCCCAGTTGTGGACTTGATCTCGTTCTGCCCAGGTGTGGATTTTATCTCATTTTGCCCAGGTGTGGATTTGATCACATTCAGCCCAAGTGTAGATTTGATCTCATTTTGCCTAGGCGTGAATATGATCTCAGTTTTCCCAGATGTGGAGTTGATCTCAGGTTGTTGAGGTGTTGATTTGATCTCACCACAGCTTGTGTCTTTTCTATCTTCCTTCAGGTGATCCAGATCCTTCTTCTCTTTGTCTGGGGAGGTGTCTTTGCTCTGCCACTCTGTCACTGTGTCAGTGCAGGTCACTCTCCTGGCCCCCTGTTTGGTCCCGTTGCTGGTCTGCTGTGGGGTGCGTGGGTCCCTGGCCATGCTGTAGCCGCTCTGGATCATGGAGAGGGTGCGGTGGTGGGCCTCCTGGCTCTGGCATCTGTAGAGCCTGCGGAACGCTGAACGGAACTTCTGAGACATCAGGTTGTACACTACGGGGTTGATGGCGCTGTTGGCATACATACAGATCCGACAGAACAGAACAAACCATGCGTCCAGGTAGGGTGTGGCAATGAAGGAGTTAATAAGGACCAAGGTCCGGTAGGGCATCCACAGTAAAGCGAACAGGATCACCACCACTGAGAGCATCTTAGTGACCTGTGAGAGAGACAGGAGAGATTAGATCAGGGGAGATCTAATGCATACTGTATGTTCACTCATGTCCCAATAAACCTGGGCTAAGCCATTAACCTTTTAAATCCAATAATTGGATGAACATGCATACATAACCGTTTAAACATATGTGTCAAACTGTCATATTCAGTGGTATCGGAAGCACAGGTAAATACTGTGGTACATATTACAGTATCATTAATCAGATTCCCTTATCGCACTCAACATTATATTAGAGATTACCTTTAGCACTCCACAATTCAGTGTTTATCTGTGCGAGGGCCTTGTATCAAGCAAACAGACACACTGTGGCCACTCTTAACCAGAGAGTGTTTGGCCTTGGCCAGCAGGCATAGTGGATTATGTCAACGAGGCCACAGGGGCCCCCAGTGTCTTAGGGAGAACAGACCCCCATTTCAGAGGTTGGTATATCCTCAGAGAGAGCGAGAGAGTGAGAGAGAGAGCGAGAGAGAGCGAGAGAGAGAGAGAGAGAGAGAGAGAGAGAGAGAGAGAGAGAGAGAGAGAGAGAGAGAGAGAGAGAGAGAGAGAGAGAGAGCGCCCTGGCTTTGTGACCATGGCGACAACACACAGGCAGAGATTCTAGAACCCCGGTGAGACAGATGAAGAACCACCGTAAGACTCCACTGATTAGCCTTATCACTCCCAAACAATGGCACAGGCTGTCTTTTATCCCCTGCTCACCTTTTTGTCTGTACGAATTTTAAACACTTTACTCTCACCAATTCAAAACCTTTTATTAGTCGTCCTACGTTTGATCATGGCAACACAAAAGAGAGGCGGTTGATACTCGTATCATACATGGCCTCTTTAAGCTAAATGCTTTTTGAGATAAGGTTCCCTTGATAAACGACAGTCGATGACAGCAACCTTGAGTGAAATAAAAAAATTGAAGCGTTTAATTGAAGCGGAGAGAGCCATGGAGGTGAAGGCTTTAATTATACAACAGCGAGATAATGACACTGAGGATCACTGTGACATTTTGAATATATTTTCATAACGCATCACCAGCACAGGGAGTTTTAAAGCAGACTGCTGTAGATCACAAACAAAGCTGCTGCAGATCATAGCAGGTTTCAATTAGGTTGAATACAGGAAATATAAAACTTGTAGTGTAGTTTAGGTTTAAAGGGGCTTCTGAAATTTCAGACTTGATGTACGAAAAATGTATTAACCTCTACAAAAATGTCCATGAATCATAATCCACATAAGAATTCACATTTCCTGTTGCTGCAGGATTACTTTCCCGCGGTAGCAAACTGGTTCAAATTAAGATCCTACAGGAGTTTCATCATAACTTCATCAGATTTTTATCAGCAAATCAAATAGAGGTCTAATAAATAAAAGAGCAAAGAGTAACTGTTGGAGAACTGAGACTATAATCATCTGCTGCATTAAGCACACTTCAATGGAAATTACAAATCTTATTATGCAAATATTTTGTCAAATGGAGCTCCTTGAACACTTGAGATTAAGATCTACCCACAATCAAAAACCGATGCACGCACGCACGCAAGCACACACACACACACACACACACACACACACACACACACACACACACACACACACACACACACACACACACACACACACACACACACACACACACACACACACACACACACACACACACACACACACACACACACACACACACACACACACACACACACACACACACACACACACACAAGGTCATTTAGAGCATCCTGACATGACATCCGTTCACTTTTCTGCCACAGAACTGACAGCTGTTGCTGTATCCAGTGTTCTGTTTTAGTCTATGTTTTCATTTCAGCCTTGAAACATCATTATAGCTGTGGACCTGTGGATAATAAGGAACTGTGGACACTGTATCCCACAGCAGGTGCAATGCACTGGAGAGCCTGGGGAAGTCATTATTTCAGAGGCGAGACTTTTTTGTGTGTGTCTATGTGTATGATTTTACAATCCTGTGTTTTATTTCCCCATTGCAATACATGTAGCCTACAATGCTGCCATACCGAGCAAGCACTAACTGGCTGTGTGATATTCCTCAGCCAAATGTGTCTCATGCAAAGGATTTTGCCAATGCTGACTGATAAACGGGAGTTATTTTCTTCATTCTACAAGTATGGTTGTATTTCTAGACCCTGAAGGTCTACGTCACTGTTTACTTACTGTTTTGTAACATTGTGATTAGATAGGTATTCATATTTTGAATGCTTCTGTTATGTAGGCAATGCGAAAATAAATAATTACATGAATTTGCTAAGGAATTGGGTATTACCATACACATGTGTTTGGAAACAAATTGATGGGTGAAATCAAAACATACATATATAGCCTACATACAAATACGGCCTTGCTTACCCTCATATTAAATGGATAAGGGGAATCTGGGTTTTCAGGCATAGTACACAGTGTACAATACTGTAAAGTCTGGAGAGAACACGTATAAAGCTACGGCTAAGGCACTTGGCATTGTGCAACACCACAAACTCAGACCCCCTGAGAAAGCCTTTTACCCCAACAGCTCCAGAAACCATTACAGCTATTTCACCCTTAGGTCAGTCATAACCAAGGTGGGCAGTGCAGTTGACTCTGCAAACAGCAGGCCACTTATCCCAAGTGATTGGAAGAACATGATGCTTTGATGGTATCATGCGCTAATCCGTGGAGATCAGAGAGCAGGGTAAAGATTATGCTGGGGTCAATTGTGACCAAAGCCATTGGATGTCAATTACAGGAGGACATAAAGGGGGCTCCTTGCTCTGTGATGCACGCACCTGTTTCCTGGAGGAGAGCGTGCTCTTCGGGCGGCCCTGACGACCCCCTTTCCCTCCATCTGCTGGTTCCTTGCAGCTCCTGCGGAGCATGGTGGCACCAGAGGAGACCGTGCCCACATCGGGCCGGTTGGGGAGTGGATTGAGGTACAGGATGCGGGCGATGAGGCCGTACAGGACGATGGCCAGGAGCAGAGGGATCACATAGAAGATGGCAAAGTCAATGAGGTATATGGGGAGGTAGAGGTCACGGGACACCTTGTAGCCACACTGGATGCTGCCGCTCTTCATTACCTGGATGTCCACCAGGAAGAACCACAGCATGCAGTAGACACAGGTGAACACCCACACCCCTGCTATGATCCGCTTGGCCCGGGACACCGTGCACACTGTCTGGGCCCTCATTGGGTGGCAGATAGCAATGTACCTGGAAATGGAGAAGCACAAACAACAGACACTTTGGCTTGTTGTTCTCCAAAGACATTTATACAACAAATTATTCCAAATAGTTTTTGTTAATGGCTTTGGTTGATGAGGTATAAAGGGGTTACGGTAGTTGAGGCATCACTCACCTCTCCACAGTAAAGGCTGTGATAGAGCAGGAGGACACATTGATGCCAAGGTACTGGAGGTAGGTGATGCCAAGGCAGCCAGCATGCCCAAACACCCAGGTACCCGTCAGGCTGTCTGACACATTGGGCAGACCAGCGGCAACCAGCACGGTCAGGTCCGCTATGGCCAGGCTGACCAGGTAGCAGTTAGTGGGCGTACGCATGTGTCTCGTGGTGAGGACCACCAGAACCACCATGATATTACCCACAATGCCAAGTCCACAGACTAGCAGAACCAGAAAAACTGCCACAGTCTTGTACTCCAGAGACTGGGATATGGGGTCCCCTGGTCCCACCAAGGAAATGTTGGTTGGGGTGTCCATCCTTGAGCTCACATTTTCTGTCATGTTTGCAGGTGATGAGTTTGTTTCTATGTGAGTAAGATGGAGAGAGTGAAGGACATAGGAACTGGCATGTGTGAGTGTGTGATATGTCAGCGTGGGAATGTAGGAATAAATGTCCCTACACGTGTTCTGTATTTGTTGGTAATGATACCCTTTTAATAGTATACTTAATGTTCTGTCTGTCTTCAGCCTATTTAATTATTTTGCAGGGTTATAATTTGATTTAATTAATCAAATCAACATGTTGGAGCGAATTTTCCTCTGCCTCTAGCCCTTAAACAAATGAGAATGCCATTGATCCGCCTGAAAATAGAACAATTATTGTAGTTAATTGAAAGAATACTACTATCAAAGTATCTACCTTGGGAAAGACATGCATTGCCAATCGCTAAATACACATTTAGCTGGACATGATAGATAAATGCTGTTTGTTTGAATGTCAACATTAGGAGTAAAACAATTGGCTCAACACATGTTTGTAAAACAAAACATTATAAACCATCTGTACAGATGTACAGATTCTTTCCCTTATGTTCTAAAAGCGTGTCTTGGCAGAAATATATATACTGTATAAAAAAATGACATATTTTTGCAGCGGTGGCAACAATTTAGCAACGCTAAATGAATATAGGGGAAACACTAGGGAGACAGAAGCTCCCACAGAAAATTATTCAAATGAGGCATATTAGTTCTGCATAGTATTAGTTAAGCATAACAAATTCCCAAAAAGCATGCCAGCGCTTTCCAGACACTTGACATTTCCAAAATGATTCATTTAGATTGGTAAAGATACAAATTATATTCCAATGTGTGCTTTCCTGCATGTGCAAAATACAGTATGTTTACTTGAAGCCCAGATAATGTAGATTAATATTCAGTAGAATATAAATTACCTTCTGGGGCCATTTAGCAGCTAATAGTTTCATATATTCAACACAATATCAATACAATTCAACACAAACATCAATACACTCTTTACAAATATCACCCCAAGAACCTCATCGCTTATTTCAAAGACTGTGTTTCAAATCTGCTTTAGGCTTAGTCAGAGTTGCAACACATTTAGTGAGTGAAAGCCATCTAGACATCTGTTGCTCTTTTCAGTCTCCTTGCCTTGTAAATGAGATTGGGCCTCCTCCCCAGAGGAAACCTCTAATAAATTGAGGTGGACATGAAATGAAAAGTAATTTAACTGAATCCCACCATAATTCAGACACCACCATCCCCCCACATCTCACCGTAAACTTAGTTTTACCCATTTCTACATTTTCATTATGTTGGGCTGTTGGTCTGAAGCAATTTTAACATTGCTATGCAGAGATGATTGGAAGAATAATAATTCTGTATTATGGTCAGTATAGGTTATCATCTACCAGCTACAGGCTGTACATTTAATAAACTGTTAAATACACTATAGATGTGTTTGTTTACTAGGTTTGTCTTTAAAAATAGATGTAAGCCTATTTGCTAGCCACATATACTTTGCTGTGACTATTACGTTTAATGTCTTTAATTTCATTGTTTAATTTCTGCCTATTGATCAACAACACATATCTTTACTGTGTTCTCTGTAGTTTGAACACTCTGCTGTCATTGGTTGCTCTGATCATCACTGCAGTACACACAATCCAGAATGTCATTATTACACTGGACTCTGGATTTCTATTGTCTTGTGTTGTGATGGATGCCAAACTTTCATTCTGATTCTGTTGGAAATTATGGTGGTAACTAAAGTCATGTGATGTTAATTAAGCTGTTGGAGATTGGGCATGTTTCCCTATAGCAGCATGGTCATAAATGGAAGAAACATTTTGGAGCTTGTTTGTCAATCTGTCATTTTCAGTGTTTTTGTGCCTGCATGTGACAGCAGCATGCGAAGCCATCAAATCCAGTAAGAGTTGTTCAAAATATGTGGCTCATAGAGGCTCATCACAATCTTTCGGGCATCATGGACTATTGACACTTAAAATGTACAAGTAAATGAACAAAAATGATCTTGTCATATGGATCAGCATAATTATTGAAAACAATGACATTAACTAATCATCAAACTCATTAATCAATATTCAAACTCATAAATCAATATTCAAATTAATTAATCACTGAGGACCTGATGACCCTATATGAGATATATATCATAGAAAAATTATCGACAGCTACAATTTCCCCACTACAGGTCATTTTCAAATTCATAACCTACCTATCATGTTGTCTCCAAAAACCCACAATAATACTTCACTGTAGAGGCAACTTCCAGAAATGATTAAGAATTAATGGTGCATTTTGCAGGAAAATTTCTGAGAAATATTAGGCAAACAATGTGACAATTAATAATGCCTTTAATAACTTTAATCCCTTGCACCTCTCCTGCCCAAATCAATCTCAAAATTTGCGCACCTACCTTATATCCATTCTTGCTAATTGATGCGCATAGACACACTTGCCCAATTTCTCGTTTGTTCAAATTATTTTCAGCTCTGTTATTCACCTTGAACACTGTGCAGTTAAGACTCGTTTCTGTTGTCTAAGAGAATGTACAGTCTTGCAGACCAGCAATGCGCTGACATAAACTATGATGCGCCTTCACAGCCTCTCCAACGCAGTCCATGCGCTTTCGTCATAGCTCATGTCTCCCACCTTGCGTTGAACCACTGCCACAGCGGTGTTTGTTAATCATTAACCCATGGAATCCTAAACTATGCCGTTCTGCATGCAAGAATACAGAATTATATAGATAATTCAGCCAGTCATCAAGACTACATTTATTTATGTCTGGAGCCTTTCTTAAATGGAATGTTCTCTTTTTCTGATAGTAATCACTAGCCTACAATTTACATTATGCCCTGAATTACCACAGTAGGTCTAGGCCTATATCAAAATTACCATAAAAATATTTTACAAGTCCAGGACAAAGTAGGCAATTGTATTGTGTTACCCCCCATGCTCAGAAATCCCCACCTGCCTTTCACCTTCACAAGTCCATCACCACCATGTGCCTCCCGCCAGCACCATCCCACTCCTGACACCAATGTAGGCTAACCCTAATTAGGCCAATATTAAAATAAGATATAGAAAATAGGTTTAAAAAAATAAATATATATATGTACAATGACACCATAAACAGTGACAGAGTTGTATTTTGTTAAGTTATTGAAGTCATGCTTCATATTGAGCGCACGGTGGCGCCAAAGCCAAATCACTAAACTGACAGTGTCGTATTTTGATGACGTCACGGTAATGGCCGCTCTTAATGTATCGTGTAGGTTTTTTTGTTTTCTCATGCATAGTAGATAAATAACCATACAATTATTTATTGTAGAGCGTCAGACATAAAGAAAGAGGCTGGGTTGTTCTTAACGCCGCAAACCTGTCTTCAAAGAGGTTCAGGTTGGAAAGGTGACTGAAAATATTTAAAGTGTAGCTACTGGTGTTTTTAGAGTGAGGGCTGCATTGTTAATTGAACAGACAAGACACGCATGCTGCGATAGCAGACCAGAAAGCGGTGTTTCGCGTGTGTAAAGTTGCTTTTCAGTTGTATTGGTTGATTGCACATTTGTTTAAGCGCATTGTGGCTTCTTTTAAAGACAAATCAGACGTTGACGTTGGTTTCTTGTCTGCTAGAGCCCTGGCAGTTTTCGGGCCTGCTTCACTGGGTAGTTAGCTAGTATTGTAGCTAAGCGCTAACTAGCAAGCTAACGATACGTCTCGTCCTACAGCGCCCAAGTTGCCTCTTGCTTATCTACTAGATAGCTAGCTACCTATGACATTGTTCTACTGTAAACACCGAGTACCCGAGATTTAATCTGATATATTATTAAAGGAAGCGATGATAACCTACCGGCTGAAACAGATAGCTACTATCATTCGCTAGCCAGCTAGCTAATGTGTTTCTGACCGAATGTTATTGACCTGCGTGAGGTTGACTCTTTTTGAGATGAGGCGGATGCCTTCTCTACATGCATGTATCTGATTACGAAATGTATGTAGTAGCTATAATGTTGATCGGATGGCTAGCACACTTGGACATATTGTATCGAGAAATAGATAGCTGGCAGTAGTCAAATGACTCCCATAATGATATTTAGTTACTAGCTGGTTAGTAAATCCTCCTACAAAATTATTGTAACTACTTACTCCAAAAAGTAGATGGTGTGTTTATGGTATGTACCAAAATGTGTATATTGCCCATAGATGTTTTTTTTGTGTATTAAATAAATGTATTCTCATTTTAATAAGACACTTATATAATCAAATATGTTACTCTATTTTAGTGGATCATTCTTCAATGGACACCCCTGAGAGCCCCACCCAGTCCCCTGAAAGCCCCAACCAGTCACCCCAGTCCCCAGAGGAAGAGGAGAAGGGCATTTCTGACAGCGAGTTCCTGGCATCCCCCGAGGAGGAGGACAGGCTGCTCTCCGACAGCGAGCTGCTGAATGATGAAGAAAATGATGAGTTAGATGAAGAGGGTGGTGGAGGTGGGGACTCTGAGCTGGATGATGACGGAGATGAGGGGATAGTTCAGGAGCGTATCTCTGACCCAGAGGATGATGAAGCGGGTGGAGACGGTAGAAGGGATAGCCATACTGGTTTAGAACAGGAGCAGGAGGAGTCAGTGGGGATGGTGATGATGGGAAAGGTGAGCCAATCAGCTGATGAGGATGAAGAGGAGGACCAGGTCAGCCAAACTCCTAAGTCCCCTGATTCTGAGCCAGAGCAGGAGAGGTCATCCCCCTTGGCTGAGCAGGAGATGTCCAGATATGAGAAGGAAGAAGAGCGGTGTGAAGGAGGGGAACCATCAGCCAAGCTGGCAGCAGAGACTGCAGAGGTAGATGAAGTAGATGAGGAGGAAGAGGGTCGGAGGAGGAGGAGGAGAGTGGTGGTGGTGAATGAGATGGAGTCATCTGTGTCTAGAGAGCTTGATGAACATGAGCTGGACTATGACGAGGAGGTTCCTGAGGAGCCCAATGTTCTAGCGCCTGATGAGGATGAGGAGGTGGAGAAAGGACCTGGAGATGGGGGGAGAAAGAGGACAAGGGCATCAAAAAGAAAGAGAAAATACCAATCCTTCCTCCATCCCCGAAAGACGGTCCACATAAGAAGCTTGAAGAGTACAGGGCTCAGGAGAGAGGAAGGAGAGATTCCTTTCGTGACAAAAAGAAGGATGAGGATGATGGCGAGATTGATGAGGGAGAGATAGATGTAAGTAATGTAAATGGGGTTTACAGTGCCTTCAGAAAGTATTCTTACCCCTTGACTTATTCCACATTGTGTTGCAGCCTGAATTCAAAATGAATTAGATTCATAATTTTTCTCACCCATCTACACACAATACCCCAGGATGACAAAATGAAAACATGTTTTTAGGCATTTTTGCAAATGTATAGAAAATTAAATAATAATTAAATCTCATTTACATAACAATTGACACCCCTGAGTCAATACTTTGTAGAAGCACCTTTGACAGTGATTACAGCTGTGACTATTTCTGGATAAGTCTGTAAGAGCTTTGCACACCTGGATTGTACAATATTTGCACATTATTATTTTTTTAGAAACATTTTCAAGCTCTGTAAAATTTGTTGGTGATCATTGCTAGACAACTATTTCCAAGTCTTGCCATAGATTTTCAAGCAGATTTAAGTCAAAACTGTAACCAGGCCACTCAGTAACATTCAATGTCTTCCTGGTAAGCAACTCCAGTGTATAATTGGCCTTGTGTTTTAGGTTATTGTCCAAGTGAATGGTGAATTAATCTCCCAGTGTCTGGTGGAAAGCAGACTGATCCAGGTTTTCCGCTACGATTTTGCCTGTGCTTAGCTCTATACCATTTATTTTTATCCTAAAGTACTAATCCTTGCCGATGACAAGCATACCCATAACATGATGCAGCCACCACCATGCTGGAAAATAGAGTGGTACGTAGTGATTTGTTGGGTAGGATTTGCCCCAAACACAGTGCTTTGTGTTCAGGACATAACATACCTTTTGCCACATGTTTTTCTGTTTTTCTTAGTGCCTTGTTGCAAACAGGATGCATGTTTTGAAATATTTGTAGACTGTACATGCTTCCTTCTTTTCACTCTGTCTTTTTAGGTTAGTATTGTGGAGTAACTATAATGTTGTTGGTCCATCCTCAGTTTTCTCCTATCACAGCCATTAAACTCTGTGAATGCTTTAAAGTCACCTTTGGCCTCATGGTGAAATCCCTGAGCGGTTTCCTTCCTCTCCGGCAACTGAGTTAGGAAGGACACCTGTATCTCTGGGTGTATTGGTACACCACCCAAAGTATAATTAATAACTTCACCATCCTCAAATGGATAGTCAATGTCGTCTTTTTTATTTATACCAATGTACCAATAGGTGCCCTTCTTTGCGAGGTATTGGAAAACCTCCCTGGTCTTTGTGGTTGCTCAATTGAGGGACCTTACCGATAAGTGTGTGTGTGAGGTACAGAGATGAGGTAGTCATTCAAAAACAATTGTAAACAATATTATTGCACACAGACTAAGCCCATGCAACTTATGTGACTTGTTAAGCATATTTTTACTCCTGAACTTATTTAGGCTTCCCATACTTATTGACTCAAGACGTTTCTGCTTTTAATATGTAATTCATTTTTAAATATTTCTAAAAACATAATTCTACTTTGATGTTATGAGGTATTGTTTGTAGGCCAGTGACACAAAATCTAAATTTTAATAAATGTTAAATTCTCTAACGCAACAAAATGTGGAAAAAGTCAAGGGGTGGGAATACTTTCTGAAGGCACTGGTATATGCTGTCTCGGTCTTCTATCTGTATTGTTGTAATTTTCATTGAGTGATTTTTTTTTGCGTATACAGGGTTTCTCACACTCTTAACATGAGGGAGGGAATCAAAACGGTAGATCAGATCAAGTACAGGACTGCAAAGTCAGAACCAATGTAACAATACAATAAACTTGCCATGCAATACAATTTATACCCTGTTCCAGTGTCATAATATTGTTACAGCAGTTACACACATGGGTAAGTAGATTGATACTTAGCCTGGGTTCTGTTTCCTTTGTACAGGATGATGACCTAGAGGAGGGAGAGGTGAAGGACCCCATGGACAGGAAGATCAGACCCAGGCCCATCTGCCGCTTCTTTTTGAAAGGTACCTCAACATACTCTCCTGTGCACCACACACGTGTACAGTACCCGTCTTAATTATGACGAAGCTACGCTGTGCAAACATTGCGTGTGCAACTAGAGGATTCGATTCTACACCAAAGACGTATCATGATGAAGATAGTGTAAGCTACTTTATCATTAACACAAACCTTGCATTTTGTTGCTTCACTGATGTGCTTCTTCTCTAGCTTGTGAAGCATGTCTCTTGTTGTTGAAACTTGTTCAGTGAGGCAGTGATATTAAAAACACTGGTTTCAGACAGCAGGGGGAAGCATTGTACTTCATATCTTACATACAGATAATGTGGTAATGGAATAGCATTAGGAGCTAAACCACATACACCGATGATTGATGTCAATTTACATCCAACCACAATTTTCTTCAAAGTATTTATATTCAATGAACATATGCTTTTTCCAATTCCCATTTATCTGTTATCACAAAATGATACCAAATGTTTTTCTTTCCCAGGTAACTGCACCTGGGGTATGAATTGTAGGTTCATCCATCCAGGGGTCAATGACAAGGGCAACTACTCTCTCATCTCCAAGCCAGACCCCTTCTCTCCCAACGGGGCACCACCTGGAGCACCCCACCCTCTCATGCCAGGCAATAACCCCTGGGTATGCACCACCCCTGACCTCTCACTGCCGCTGTATGATTTGAAGACTGTGTGTATGTATGTAGGCTACGTGAGTAAATGTGTTGTATTTATGTCTGTTACTGTCTTTTACCTCTGTCTCAGGGTGGACCTGCTGTTGAGGAACTCCCTCCACCCCCTCCTCCAGTGGAGCCTCCTGTGGAGAGTGCCTGGGAGAGGGGTCTGAGACACGCCAAAGAGGTACAACACCCTCTCAGCTCTCACAAGCTAAATGTACTCCTCTTCTGTATATGTTATGTTTCAGCACCAACTGATTTCGTGTTTGATACTTTTTTGATTAACATGTTTTCTGAGAGGTTCCCATGCTACATTTGGCTCGAGAAGCCTCTTTATACTAATCAATGTGTGTGTGTAACCACCTTGTGGTGGTTTCAGTCAGTAGACTATGATTCATTAGTGGACTTTCCATGTACATGTTGCCCTATTCTTCTAGGTGTTGAAGAAAGCCACCATACGCAAAGAGCAGGAGCCAGACTTTGAGGAGAAACGCTTTAACGTGACCATTGGAGAGGATGAGAGAGACTTTGACAAAGAGAACGACTTCTTCAGGGAACGCAGCTACCGCATCACCAGAGAAATCAGAGACCCAGGGTAAGCTCAACAGCTCTAGTCAAAAGAGAGACCTAAAAGTGAGTGCAACATATCTTGCCTGTGGATGTTTTTAGACTACGTCTCATATTTAATACATTTATTGCCTTTCCCCTTAGTGACGTGGAGTTCAGAGACCCAGTCTATCCGTAAGTACAGTGGAGGGGAAATGGCAGCATCCTCTTTTCACGCAGCTCTTATCTTTACTTTCTCTTCCCAAACGACTCCTGCCATCAGCCACACATGGCCCTGAATTAATTTCTTTGATACAAATATATGATACAGAGACTCATAGAGCATGTAGCTGCACAACCATATGAAACAAATATCTTATTTCCTATTCATCTATATACTTTGATTTCCCCTCGCATGTTTGGGATCTCTTTTCAGTAACGACCCTTATGCTGATCCCTACTATGACTACGAGATGGAGGCCTTTTGGAGAGGGGGACAGTATGAGAACTTCAGAGTGCAGTACACAGAGACCCCTCTGCCCTACCACTACAGTGTGAGTACACTCAAAGAGATGTCCACCCCTTAAGGACTACACACCTTACAAACACTAATACGCAGAGATATTAACTTTATTAATACAAAGAGATATGAACTTTATTACGCTTAGGCCTATTGATTAAAGATGATCTTGAAGGAACCATTAAAGGAGCCTTGCTGTAAGGACCATGACCGAGTGTTCACAAATCCACCTGTGTGAATGTCAGGAGCGTGAACGAGAGCGGGATCCGCGGGAGCGCCACCGCGAGCGAGAGCGGGACCACCGCGAGCGAGAACGCCGGCAGAGAGAACGCGAGAGGGAAAGAGAGAGGGAACGAGAGAAGGAGAGGATGCGCCGAAAGGAGGAGTGGGAGAGGGATCGCATGAAGCGTGATGAGAAGGAGAGGCCTGTCAGGGAGCGGCCACCGCGGGAACCTCAGGAGAAGGAGGGGGAGGACAAGCACCCTAAAGGTTCCCCCAGGTCCCCCACTGACACCAACATGCTCCCCAAGTGAGTAGCATATTCTCTACTATCATGTTCTCTGGACAAAGCAGTTAACACACCTCAGTGAGAGACCCTCACTTGACTAGGGTTAGATATAGTACACACCTCTTATTGAAGTTTGGGGTTTTCTCTCAGACTCTCATGGCTGTAAACATGACACCTGTTGTGGCTGGCCATAAACATCTGCCCTGCCGCAGCAAAGCTCAGTGAACATTTACAGTTCAGTTGAGCAGGGTCTGGTCATAGAGCACTCATTTTTTGACATCCAATGTAGATCGTTTTGTATCTGACTGGGATATTAACACAAACCTGTTGCAAAATATTTTTACATGATTTAGACCAGGGCTGCCCAACCCTCTTCCTGGAGATCTACTGTCCTGTAGGTTTTCAGTCCAACCCTAATTTAGCATATCTGATTCAGCTAGTTAAGGTCATGTTGAGCAGCTAATTAGTAGGTGTTAATTTAGGGTTGGACTGAAACCACAGGACGGTAGATCTCCAAGAAGAGGGTTGGGCAGCCCGGATTTAGACATTGGCTAATGTAGACTTTGGCTAATGTAGACTTTGGCTAATGTAGACTTTGGCTAATGTAGACTTTGGCTAATGTAGACTTTGGCTAATGTAGACTTTGGCTAATGTAGACTTTGGCTGATGTAGACTTTGGCTGATGTAGACTTTGGCTGATGTAGACTTTGGCTGATGTAGACTTTGGCTGATGTAGACTTTGGCTGATGTAGACTTTGGCTGATGTAGACTTTGCACTTTTGACTCCCCCCTTCGTTAGAGCTGGGGGATATGGGGGAAAGATTAATATTGCGATAAATTTCCTGAATTGATGCAATAATGATAAATGGAACGTTAAGTTCCAAATGATCCTTTAAACTACTGCTACTAGTTAGATGGTTGTATTCATTAATTCACACATAATAGCAAACGTATTACATTTTTCTAGTATAGGACGATATCATCAAAATTGCTTGCGATAAGAGATCGGTATGGTTGGTGTCGATAATTTTCGGTTTATCATCCCAGCGCTACCCTCCACTCCCTAAGTTGTGTATAGTAGTGACTCTGTTACATGATCAGTTTTCACTGAGCAGTGACGATTAACAGATTGCACATGTACTAGTGTTTGCCCTATATTAATTTAGCAGCAGCAGCCGCCACTTCCAAACTCCTCAAAATTATGATACAAAAATTAAATAACAAAACTTAATTTGGGGATGGTAAGATGTTTTCATTGTAAACTTAAACAACTAAAACCAGATATACAGTATGTAGAAAATGTAATGGAGCAATATATTTTTAAATAAGAAAAATTAGACGGTCAGGGAAAATAAAATACAAAAGATGTCAGGGCATTGGGCCCCCATTGATTTTAGTTATGTTTGAGTCAATCAGATAGCTTAAGACGTGGCAAAATGTGTAGAATTGCAGGAAATTAGCTTTAAAATAGCAACATTTTTTATCCGCGGTTAAGAGGTCCTCTAAAATGTTTGGTCAGAAGCGGCACCATTGGCCACACCCAGTATCCCCCCTAACGTTGCCACCACAGCGAAAAATATATACACTACCGTTCAAAAGTTTGGGGTCACTTAGAAATTTCCTTGTTTTTGAAAGAAAAGCCCCCCAAAAATGTCCATTTAAAATAATATCAAATTAATCAGAAATACAGTGTAGACATTGTTAATGTTGTAAATGACTATTGTAGTTGGAAACGGCTCATTTTTAATGGAATATCTACATAGGCGTTCAGAGGCCCATTATCAGCAACCATGTTTTCCAATGGCACGTTGAGTAACCTAATCCAAGTTAATCATTTTAAAAGGCTAATTGATCATTGAAAAAACTTTTGCAATTAAGTTAGCACAGCTGAAAACTGTTGTTCTGATTAAAGAAGCAACAAAACTGGCCTTCTTTAGACTAGTTGAGTATCTGGAGCATCAGCATTTGTGGGTTTGATTACCGGCTCAAAATGGCCAGAAACAAAACTTTTTTTTCTGGAACTCATCAGTCTTTTCTTGTTTTGAGAAATGAAGTCTATTCCATGTGATAAATTGCCAAGAAACGGAAGATCTCGTACAGCGCTGTGTACTACTCCTTCACAGAACAGCGCAAACTGTCTCTAACTAGAATAGAAAGAGGAGTGGGAGGCCCCGGTGCACAACTGAGCAAGAGGACAAGTACATTAGTGTGTAGTTTGAGGAACAGACGCCTCACAAGTCACCTGGCAGCTTCATGAAATAGTACCCGCAAAACACCAGTCTCAAGGTCAACAGTGAAGAGGCGACTCCGGGATGCTGGCCTTCTAGGCAGAGATGGCTTTGTCATTGCAAATCTCAGACTTGCCAATAAAAAAGAAAAGATTAAGATGGGCAGAAGAACACAAAGACTGCTTTCAAGCCCTGCCACATCCGACGAGCGTCAGATCCAGTGTAGTAGGTTTCAATCTTAATCCTGTATTGACACTTTGCTTGTTTGGTGGTTTGTCTGTTCATAGGGGGATTTCTTAAAAGGGTACGGATTAGTCTCCCGCTCCTTGAAAGCGGCAGCTCTAGCCTTTATTTCTATGCGGATGCTGCCTGTAATCCATGGCTTCTGGTTGGGATATGTACGTACGGTCACCGTGGGGACTACGTCGTCGATGCACTTATTGATGAAGCCGATCACTGAGGTGGTGTATTCCTCAATGCCAGTGGATGAATCCCGGAACATATTCCAGTCTGTGCCAGCAAAACAGTCCTGTAGCGTAGCATCCGCGCCATCTGACCACTTCCGTATTGAGCGAGTCACTGGTACTTCCTGCTTTAGTTTTTGCTTGTAAGCAGGAATCAGGAGGATAGAATTATGGTCAGATTGGCCAAATGGAGGGAGGGGGAGAGCTTTGAATACATCTCTGTGTGTAAAGGTGGTCTAGAGTGTATTTAAGAAAAAAAAATATATATATAAAATAAATAATAAATAAACATTCTCTCTGGTTGCACATGTGAAGGTAGAATGTAAAACAGATTTTTGCCTGCATTAACGTCTCCGGCCCCTAGGAGAGCCGCTTCTGGATGAGCATTTTCTTGCTTGTGGCCTTAGAGTTGGTTGAATGCGGTCTTAGTGCCAGCTTCGTTCTGTGGTGGTAAATAGACGGCTACAAATAATATAGCCGAGAACTCTCTTGGTAGATAGTGTGGTCTACAATTTATCAAAAGGTATTCTGCCTCACGCGAGCAATACCTCTAGGCTTCTTTATTAGACATACAGTAGCCTATACAGTGTCAATAAGACACCAGTCCTTTCACTGATTGAGCTGAGGTTAAAGGCTGCAATGTCTCAACGTAGCTCCGTAGATGTACTGGTTTGGAAAATTGTTTTCCTCCGATCTTAACTTGTCTTGGACAGCTAAATTAGGGCCAGATCGTGTAGTGTACGCCCGGCTTAAGTTTTGTACACTGAGCAGTGACTAATATCAGGTTGTATGCACTGAGATGTCCACATATTATACTTGTGTTTGTGTAATAGTCTCTAGTGCAATACTTTCTCAAGTATATCCTTCCGTCAGTTGGCTCAGCTTGGAAGTTTAGCTGAGCTGTGCACCCCCGCCCACCTTCACCTATGGCCACTGATGTTTGGGAAAGTTTCCCATGATGTAACCTTGCTGTCCCGTCTGTTGGGGAGCTAAGTTAACAGAGCTGTCAGCACCTAAAGATAACAGGGAGCTGGAAGGCAGCTATTGGTCATACTCCACACTACTTCCATATAATTTGTGAGGCACATGGCTAGAAAATGTATTTGTGTATGACTGCAAGACGCTGGAATGTATTTAATTTCTGTTTCTACCTGATGGGAATCCTCCAAATTATAATGTCACAGGTAGGGCTGACCCTATTTAGTCTACTGTTGATTGCTTGGTCGATTGGCTGTCGGTCGACTGAGATTTTTTTTTAGTCGTCAATCCTGAGTTAGGACGCGCACCTGATTACACATTAACTGGGCCTAGGTTACCTGGCTGGCGTGCAAATGTAGGCTTATTAATGTGCACATTTGGGTATCTGACACGATTTATGATTGTCTTAACTCAATATCACTGTGGAGTTTCTCAAATTATATTTCTTCACCTCAAAATGCAAGTAAACTAAGTCTGTTTTTACATCCATTGAGAATGACAATAGTTCCTCAATGTAGCCTATTTGAAAAAAAAGGTCAACCTGATTACTACTTATCCCTTGCGCAAATGGCTTACAGCTGTGTCTGTCTGTCTGGAGCTCACTGACTCTGGTAACTCTGAGGGCCCACAATATTTTAGACAATGTTGCAAGTTTTCAAGTGCCTTCAGGCCTGATCCAAGTTAGTAATTGATAGTGTTTCAAGTTAATTGCAGACTGGCCATACATTGCCAATGGGATTTATAGGATATTTGTTTTTATCAGGATATTTTCTACCTGCGGGCTGCAATGTTTTTATTTGATGGCTTTATGTAGGCTATTTTTACATATTGGCAATAGAAGTTACTTTAAGATTAGTCTAATTTTCATTTTGAGTTGTTATTAACCACGACATTGTTTTTGAGATATGAAGACTTTATTATAAATTAAATTAAACTGTTCCACAAAAATGCGTGTATGAAAATCATAACTGGCACGCATAGAAATGGTAGGATAACTTGGCACTCCAAATGGAAAAGGTTGCCGACCGCTGGTGTAGTCTATTGCTGGCAACTACAGGAGCATAATGGCAGAATCTGTAAAGGCCAGCAGCACCGGGCAGCGGGAGGAGGAGGGTCTGGTTGGGAACATGTTTTTTTCTTCTGGTTAGGCATGTTTTAAAATGTTGACCAATCAATTGGTTGAAAGAACCGACGACTCTGTCAACCAATATTTTTTTTTGTCAGGGACAGCCCTAGTCACAAGCAAGATGATGGTTCCCTGATCTTCATTCCAAACTGCATTGTTTGAATCTTTCCACCCTCTATCTAGAACTTTGACACATTTTTCCTTTCTGAGATTAATTTCATCTATTGTTTATAATTTGCTCACGTTTGTGACCACCAATTGAAATCATAGTTGTCTTAGACTGGCTCAACTCGCGTTTGTGTTTTGCTGTCATATTCGCGATGTAAATTCTTAGGCAGGGCAACCTGTTGGTTAAAAGGAGTTTGGCATTTGTTTTCCTGTATACAAGTTTTGAGACTTTGGCCTGTTAAGTCATAACCCTGGTTGAGTTTCATTGTGGTCTCCTTTGCCAGTTTGTAGCATAGCCTGTGGACAGAGCATTGATTGACTCATTCACTCAGGAAGTAATGTATTTTTTCACTGTTTTCTTTCTCAATGACAGGAGTGCCTAGTTTCTGGGTTTGTTTGGAAAGGGTGGCGAGGGAGGAGTTTTGCATACGAAACATGATGCAACTAGCCCATCCCGTCCATGTCAGACATGCAGTATCTGTTAATATTATTAGTATTATTGAGTGTCCCATGTTCCGTGCAGTATGTCATTGAGAGTGGCCACTTTCCGTGCAGTGTCTCATTGAGAGTCTCATTGTCTGGGACATCGAAATCAGGGCCAAATCATGTAGTGTTCGCCCGGCTTAAGTCGTTAACAGTGTGTGACAGCGACACTACCGTATTCAGTGAGCCGTGACTAATATCATCTTGCATGCACTGAGACGCCCACAGAGTATAGACGTGCTTGTTTTCCCTCAGTGTTTGTGTCATTGACCCAAGTGTAATACTTCCTCCTTAAGTCCTTTATTCCATCAGTTGGCTCAGCTTGGAAGTTTAGCTGAGCTGTGCACCCACCCACCTCGCTTATTACCACTGATGTTTGGGAAAGATTCCCATGATGTAAGCTTGCTGTGCCGTCTCAGTTGAGGCACTAAGTTAACAGAGCTGGTTTATTATATCATCCACAGCATAATGATTCACTTAAAGATATATTCCATTTCCGTTTTGTTATTGCCAAATCTTACTTCTGAACTAATTTAGGCTTACCTAAACAAAGGTGGAGAATACTTACGCAACAACAATTTTAGTTATTGAATTTGTGTTGATTTGTAAAAATGTGTAGAATTATTTTCACATGGACTTTTATGGAGTTTTTTTCGTGTACAGTACCAGTCAAATGCTTGGACACACTTACTCATTCAAGGGTTTTTCAATATTTGTGCTATTTTCTACATTGTAGAAGAATAGTGAAGGTATCAAAACTATGAAGTAACAGGTGGAATCATGTAGTAACCAAAAAAGTGGTTCTTCAAAGTAGCCACCCTTTGCCTTGATGACAGCTTTGCACACTCTTAGCATTCCCTCAACCAGCTTCACCTGGAATGCTTTTCCAACAGTCGTGAAGGAGTTCCAACATATACTGAACACTTGTTGCGGTCCAACTCATCCCAAACCATCTCATTTGGGTTGAGGTCGGGGGGTTGTGGAGGCCAGGTCAAATAGCCCTTACACAGCCTGGAAGTGTGTTGGGTCATTGTCCTGTTGAAAAGCAAATGATAGTCCCACTAACCGCAAACCAGATGGGACAGCGTATCGCTGCAGAATGCTGTGATAGCCATCCTGGTTAAGTGTGCCTTGAATTCTAAATTAATCACTGACAGTGTCACCAGCAAAGCACCATCACACCTCCTCCATGCTTCATGGTGGAATCCAACATTTAAAAAGGAACTCTCACATCTGAGCTATCTTTTTGGCAGGTGCATGGTAACAGATGAATACAAAAAAACTGACACTGCTCTTGATAGTTTCACTGCTCTTTAATAAGCTTTACGTATCGAGCTCTGACGAAGCCGTGAGGCTGATGCGTAAAGCTTATTAAAGAGCAGTGATGCTATCAAGAGCATTGTGCCGGTTCCTTCTTTTTTCTCATGGTGAGAACTAGGGCTGGGCGATATGGCCAAAGTCTCATATCCTGATTTATAGGTAATTTCATATCCTGATAACGATACATATCACAATATAGCACATTTTCTGTAAATTCAATGAATAAATAGTTTATATAAAATTACCACATGTAAAGGCCTATTTCTTGTTACATTTTGAATTATACTCAACAAATAAAAAAGGTACTTACTAATATTTTATTATTTCTTCTATATTGAACATGTGCGGATTTTCAATTTAAGCATTTAACAAAATATAAAATATGACTGTATAAAATCTAAAAAGGTACATAGAAAACACTTAAACTATAGTTGCAAACCATATAAATACTGTCCTGAAATATATTTTCTCGCTCGGGGGGGCTTGCCTGTTTTGCATGTTATTTTGGCCTCAATTTGCACTTGTTCCCTTGGGTTGAGTGTTAGCACCAACTCACAAAATCTCAGTTTCTCGACCGTGTAAATTGGGGTCATGTCTTTTCAGATGTAAGTTGTAGAGGTCGACCGATTATGATTTTTCAACACCGATAGCTTCCGTCTCTCTCCTCGCTCCTCCCTGGGCTCGAACCAGCAACACAACGACATCAGCCACCACATCGAAACAACGTTACCCATGCAGAGCAAGGGAAACAGCCACCCCAAGGCTCAGAGCGAGTGAAGTTTGAAACGCTATTAGCGCGAGCTAACTAGCCAGCCATTTCACTTCAGTCACACCAGCCTCATCTCGGGAGTTGATAGTTTTAAAGTCATAAACAGCGCAATGCTTGACGGACAACGAAGAGCTGCTGGCAAACGCACAAAAGTGCTGTTTGAATGAATGTTTACGCGCCTGCTTCTGCCTACCACCGCTCAGTCAGATACTTAGATACTTGTATGCTCAGTCAGATGATATGCAACACAGGACACACTAGATAATATCTAGTAATATCATCAACCATGTGTAGTTAAGTAGTGATTATGATTGTTTTTTATAAGATTAGTTTAATGCTAGCTAGCAACTTACCTTGGCTCCTTGTGGAGTGCAACGAGAGAGGCAGGTTGTTATTGCGTTGGACTAGTTAACTGTAAGGTTGCAAGATTGGATCCCCCGATCTGTCTTTCTGCCCCTGAACGAGGCAGTTAATCCACCGTTCCTAGGCCGTCATTGAAAATAAGAATGTGTTACTGACTTGCCTAGTTAAATAAAGATGAAATAAAGGTGTTTAAAAAAAATGGTGCTCAAAAATACCCATTACTGATTGTTATGAAAACTTTAAATCGGCCCTAATTAATCGGCCGTTCCGATTAATCGGTCAACCTCTTGTAAGTTGTAACGGCAGCTGTTATCTCCTTCCATCTTTGGGATTCTTTGCCATCTGGTGTGCCACGGGCAAAAGCCTCTTGCAACGTCTGAGTCGGGGGTTTGTTTTGAGCACTCGATTGTACTTTTCTGGGTCTCATCCGTAGACTCTCCGTACTGTTTCACATGATTCTTGCGTAGGTGGTAAAAGAGGTTTGTGGTGTTTGAGCCTGTTGTCGGGACCAGCCTGCTGCATATTTTACTTATCATTCCCAAACCACATCAATGCGACCGACCTTTCCCCTCTTCCATGTTTGTTTGTGTTGCAAATTTCCTTCCACATGTCACGGCACATCCTTTTAGTAGTAGTTTCTATGCAGCAATTCGACCATGAAGGCCTTATTCACACAGTCTGGTTTTTGCGACTGCAATTAAGGAAACATTCAAAGTTCTTGAAATGTTCCTGATTGACTGTCCATGTTTAAACTAATGATGTATTGTAATTTCTATTTGCATATTTGAGCTGTTCTTGCCATAATATGGACTTGGTATTTTACAAAATAGGGCAATCTTCTGTATATCACCCCTACCATGTCACAACACAACTGGCTCAAACACATTAAGAAGGAAATTAACTTTTAACAAGGCACACCTGTTAATTGAAATGCATTCCAGGTGACTACCTCATGAAGCTGGTTGAGAGAATGCCAAGTGTGCAAAGCTGTCATCAAGGCAAAGGGTGGCTACTTTGAAGAATCTCAAATATAAAATATATTTTGAATTATTTAACAATTTTGCTTACTATATGATTCCATGTGTTATTTCATAGTTTTGTTGTCTTCACTATTATTCTACAATGTAGAAAATAGTAAAAAAAAATTAAAAAAACCTTGAGTCCAAACTTTTGGATGATGCTGTATATCAATGACAAAAATAATATTTCATTTCTACTTTGTAATGCAACAGAATGTGAAAACATTACAAGGGGGTGTAGACTTTCTATAGGCACTGTATCTGGAATGAACCCTCAGGTTTGTGGAGAAGACTGTGGTAGAGCTGTGTTTAATAGAGCCCGGCAGATATATCGGTTCACCAATGTTCTTGGCAGATATTGGCCTTTTTACCGCTATATCGGTATCGGCCAATAATTCCACGATAACCGATATTCAATAGATAAGCGTGAGACCCTTTTTTTCATCCTATTTGAACATTTGCTGCCATTCTCATGTGTCATTATTGTCACAATGTATTAAAGCAACATTTGAAGTTAAGTTTTAATGCCACGCGCACAAGTCCAGTGAAGTGCCTTTCTTGCAAGCTATAAACCCAGCAATGCCGTAATCCATGTAGTACTAAAACTATCAAGATAGAACAAAAACATGAGAAATAGAAAAACGAAAGTAAGAAGCTATATAGAGGGTCAGTTTCTATACCATATTTATACTATGTAGGGATACTGGAGTGATAGAGGTAGATATGTATAGGGCTAATCACGATGTGTGCATCAGGACATTTGATAAAAAGAGTAGAAGATTTTTTGTGAGTGTGTGTGTAGTCAGTGTCATTGTGAGTGTGTAGAGACAGTGCAAAATAAAATATAAGGATCCACTCCAATAATCTGTGTCGCTATTTAGCAGTTTTATGGTTTGGGAATAGAAGCTGTTCAGGAGCCTGTTGGTGTCAGAATTGATGGACTGGTTACGCTTGCCATGCAAAAGCAGAGAGAACAGAGCTGGCCACCCAGCCAAACTGAGCAATCGGGGGAGAAGGGCCTTGGTCAGGGAGGTGACCAAGAACCCGATGGTCACTCTGACAGAGCTCATGCGTTCCTCTGTGGAGATGGGAGAACCTTCCTGAAGGACCACCATCTGTGCAGCACTACACCAACCAGGCCTTCAGTCTTTGGCTTCATCAATAAGTGCATCAATGACTTCGTTCCCACAGTGATCGTATGTACATATCCCAATCAGAAGCCATGGATTACAGGCAACATCCGCATCGAGCTAAAGACTAGAGCTGCTGCTTTCATGGAGCGGGAGACTAATTCGTACTCTTATAAGAAAGTGTCAATACAGGATTAAGATTGAATCCTACTACACTGGCTCTGACGCTCGTCGGATGTGGCAGGGCTTGAAAATTATTATGGACTACAAAGGGCTACCCAGACGCGAGCTGCCCAGTGACTCGAGCCTAACAGATGAGCTAAATGCCCTTTATGCTCGCTTTGAGGCAAGCAACACTGAAGCATGCACGAGAGCACCAGCTGTTCTAGATGACTGTGATGACACTCTCGATAGCCGATGTGAACAAAACCTTTAAACAGGTCTTTATTCACAAAGCCACTGAGCCAGACGGATTACCAGGATGTGTACTCAAGCATGCGCGGACCAAGTGTCTTCACTGGCATTTTCAACCTCTCCCTGACCGAGTCTCTAATACTTACATGATTCAAGCAGTTCAACAGTCCCTGTGCCCAAGGAAGCGAAGGTAACCTGTCTAAATGATTACTGCCTGTTAGCCATGAAGTGCTTTGAAAGGCTGGTTATGGCTCACATCAACAGCATCCTCCAGGACACCCTAGATCCACTCCAATTCGCATACTGCCCCAACAGATCCACAGATGATGCAATCTCAATCGCACTCCACACTGCCCTTTCCCACCTGGACAAAGGAACACCAATGTGAAAATGCTGTTCATTGACTACAGTTCAGCGTTCAACACCATAGTGCCTATGAAGTTTGTCACCAAGCTAAGGCCTCTGGGACTAAACACCTCCCTCTGCACCTGGATCCTGGACTTCCTAAGGGCTGCCCCAGGTGGTAAGAGTAGGCAACAACACGTCTGCCACGCTGATCCTTAACACTGGGGCCCCTCAGGGGTGTGTACTTAATCCCCTCCTGTACTCCCTGTTCACCCACGACTGCGTGGCCAAACACGACTCCAACACCAAGTTTGCTAACAACACATCACTGAGAACAATGAGACGGCCTATAGGGAGGAGGTCAGAGAACTGGCAGTGTGGTGCCAGGACAACAACCTCTCCCTCAAAGTAAGCAAGACAAAGCAGCTGATCGTAGACTACAGGAAAAGGTGGGCTGAACAGGCCCCCATTAACATCGACGGGGCTGTAGTGGAGCGGGTCCAGTTTCAAGTTCCTTGGTGTCCACATCACCAATGAACTAGCATGGTCCAAACATACCAAAACAGTCGTGAAGAGGGCACGACAAAACCTTTCCCCCCTCAGCAGAATGAAAATATTTGGCATGGGTCCCCAGATCCTTAAAAGGTTCTACAGCTGCACCATCGAGAGCATCCTGACCGGTTGCATCACCACCCGGTATGGCAACTGCTCGGCATCTGACCATATGGCGCTACAGAGGGTTGTGTGTACGGCCCAGTACATCACTGGGGCCAAGCTTCCTGCCATCCAGGACCTAATATAATAGGCGGTGTCAGATGAAAGCCCATAAAATTGTCAGAGACTCCAGTCACCCAAGTTTCTCTGATACCGCACAATAATCGGTACTGGAGTGCCAAGTCTAGGACCAAAGGGCTCCTCAACAGCTTCTACCCCCAAGCCATAAGACTACTGAACAAATAATAAAATCGCCACTGGACTATTTACATTGACCACCCTCCCTTTTGTACACTGCTGCTATTCACTGTTTATTATCTATGTATAGTCACTTCACCCCTACCTACATGTACAAATTTCCTCAACTAATCTGTACCCTCGCACACTGTAACTCTGAAAATGGCTGTGCAGAAATGCTCCCCATCCAACCTGACTGGGCTCGAGAGGATCTGCAGAAAAGAATGGAACTAAATCTCCAAATGCAGGCGTGCCAAGCTTGTGCCCTCATACCCAAGAAGACTCAAGGATGTAATTGCTGTCAAAGTTGCTTCAACCAAGTACTGAGTAAAGGGTCTGAATACTTATGTAAATTGATATTTATGTATTTTTATTTGTAATAAATTTGTGACTATTTCTAAAAATCTGTTTCTTTGTCGTTATGTGGTATTGTGTGTAGATTGATGGGGGGAGAAAACAATTTAATACATTTTAGAATAAGGTTGTAACGTAACAAAATGTAGAAAAAGTCGAGGGCTCTGAATACTTTCCAGATGCACTGTTTTTTCACATTTTTCTTTATACTGGTAAATCAATTCAGAACATTCTTATTTAGAATGACAACCTGTCAGGAAGTGGGCACAGGACGTATAACACACATAGGTATGGCAAGGAACGGTCTTTTGAACAGTTGAATGTGTTTTTTAGATCATCATCAGCTCATGTTGCGACGCATCATGTTGTAAATCAGTGTCTTGGTTTCTTTTACCTGGGAATAACTGGAGGGCTGCCGCTCAAGTATGTTGTGCCAGTATGTTGTGCCACACTCTATCAAGAACATGAACTGGGGCCTCCCGGGTGGCGCAGTAGTTAAGGGCGCTGTACTGCAGCGCCAGCTGTGCCATCAGAATCCCTGGGTTCGCGCCCAGGCTCTGTTGTAACCGGCCGCGACCGGGAGGTCCGTGGGGCGACGCACAATTGGCCTAGCGTCGCCCGGGTTAGGGAGGGCTTGATCGGTAGGGGTGTCCTTGTCTGATCGCGCACCAGCGACTCCTGTGGCGGGCTGGGCGCAGTGTGCGCCAAGGTGGCCAGGTGCACGGTGTTTCCTCCGGCGCATTGGTGTGGCTGGCTTCCGGGTTGGATGCGCACTGTGTTAAGAAGCAGTGCGGCTTGGTTGGGTTGTGTATCGGAGGACGCATGACTTTCAACCTTCGTCTCTCCCGAGTCCGTACGGGAGTTGTAGCGATGAGACAAGATAGTAGCTACTACAACAATTGGATACCACGAAATTGGGGAGAAAAAGTGGTAACATTTTTTTTACAAGAACATGAACTGGTTCCATGTACGCACGATGTTTTCCTACCACAGCTTTTTTTTTAAACAACACATGTCACTGACAGGAAGGAATGAAAATAGTGAATGGATTCAAAATGTCCTCATTCATCATTGGCCTTCTGTCCATGATTTCAGTCTCATTCATTTGTGCTGCTTTATTGCAAAATGTGTGATTTAAAAAAAACATGTTTGCCCCCATTTCCTTTCTTAACCCCTCAGTCGACCGATGATGGAACCGCCTTCCAAAAAGGAGCTGATGCCCATGTCCAAGCGGCCAGATGAGTGGAAGGACCCCTGGCGCCGGTCCAAATCCCCCAGGAGACTTCCGGGCATGTCTGGGTCACCGCCGCGGGGCCGCCGGCGACACCGGCCTTCTGGATCCTCTGTATCGCTGTCCAACTCATCTAGGTAGCTTTCAATTCAGCCATACATCTACTTTGGTACTCTACCTTACTAAAGCACCTATTTTCTGCAGCGTTTCAATCTACTTGAGTACTCCGTGTTTGTGTGTTAAAGAGAGAGGTTAAGTGTGTGTTCTGTTCTGCAGGTCTTCGTCCCGCTCTTCCTCCTACACAGGCTCCGGTTCATCCCGCTCTCGGTCTCGCTCAGGCTCCTCGTCCTTCAGCTCGTACTCCAGCCACTCATCCCAGCGCAGCTCCTTCAGCGGCAGCCACTCCAGGTCCGACACACACTCTGCCTGCCTGTCTGTCAATGCACAGCACCACCTAACACACCCCCACAACACTGTCTATTGAATAGGACACTCATTCACTGAGTCCATGCTAACCTTTAACCTATGGTCACTGCAGGTCCAGATCATTCTCATCGTCTCCGTCTCCGACCCCTTCAGCACAGAGGAACGCCAAGAATAAAGTTGAGGCCCCGCCAGCTCTAGGCCCCAAAGGGTACAGCCATACCCATTCATCCATAGACATGCTATATTTTCATCCGTTGTGCTGTGTACCTTCATACACAACTCACACAGATCGTTTGTACTTTTCCTTTCATAGCTCAAGAGTCAATAGGTACTGAGTCTTACATAATAATAGAGTAGTTTACGTTTAATTGACATGCTATATGGTTCACCTTAGGTGTGTAGCTAGCATGCTTCTGGTGTTAGTCTATAGTCAATCAGTCTTTTGAAGAAAGTATGGGTTTTGCCCTCATTACTGTGACGTGTGAATGCTGCATGCCAAACAACAAAGCAATATACTCTTATCTTCAAGCATCCCACTGAAGCCTGGTACACCTCCCCCTCCTCGTAGGGAGAAGGCACCCCCCAGGAAGGCTCCCAGCCCACCATTGCCAGGCCAGCCTGGGAAACTCTCCAAACCCACCCCAGAATGGGGAAAGCCCATCAACCACCGCGAGCCCCACGAGGGGGGCCGACCCATGCCGCCTCGGGAGGGGGGCCGGCCCATGCCGCCTCGGGAGGGGGGCCGGCCCATGCCGCCTCGGGAGGGGGGCCGGCCCATGCCGCCTCGGGAGGGGGGCCGACCCATGCCGCCTCGGGAGGGGGGCCGGCGGAAGGAGAGGCAGCAGCACAACCCACCCAGGAGGTAGGACAGAAGTACACACTTCTACTGGCCATCCGTCTTATCACAGGTTTCTCTGTCACATATTAATAACAAAGCCAACCTTAGAGCTCAAGGATATCCAGTGATATACCAAATAGGGATGGACATTTGAAATGATTTTACTATTCAAATGATATCATGACATTTGTTTGTATATGCGGGTAGTCCAAATGCAACACACAAATAAAATGCTCTTGACCAATCAAAATGACACATGCACATGGCAGTGGTAAACAGAGGACCGACTGCTTTTCTCCGCTAGTTTTGGCTAACAGCAAAAGTGAAAGAGAATTCTGATTTTCACATTTTCTGGTGTGTGTTTTGCATAGATCTGTTTCGGGTTTTGGGTTTTGTGGAAACTGTTTGAAGTGTACCGATATCAGGGAGGACTGGAGGGCTAAATGTGCAACAGTAGCTCAACGTTATAAAAGCTACATTGTGTTTTATTCAATTAAGAATTAAGTGTCATGGTATATATCCTTGTAGCTAACAATGTCACAAGTATAATTTTGTTTAATTTAGACAGCTGTTTCATTGTTAAAATAGGCCTACAATTATATATTTTTTAATGAACACTCACTTAAGTAATCCAATACTAACGTCCGTTTGATTATTCAATTAACTGTTCCCATCCCTAATACCATGGTGCAATGATTGTACAAAATATTGCCACAAATCAAGGAGAGACAATTTTTTCCCATCTGTCTTTTTTAAAATTATTGCAGTGAACTCTATTGCGGCTCCACTAACTTGAGACTTAACCGGTTCACATTTTAATATTTTGCAAATCAGATTGTTAACCTTATTTTCAGGCAGTATGTCACAGGTAGGCCTAATACCAGGCATATTTGTGAGTGTGTGTGTGTGGGTTTTTTATTGAAATTGCACGACGAGTATCCCTCAGCTCACAAAGCCACTTTGTATGGCAGGTAGATTTGCATCAGCAGGGGCCTATTCCAGCAGCAGGACTGTGTGTTGGTGAAAGAACTATCCTCTATCTCTGGTTCAGCTGACGGCCATGTCTGGGCCTGCATGGGGAAGAACCCAGGGCTGGTGCTGTGGTCAGGGAAAGGACAGTAAAAGGGTAGGAAAGGACAGCGAGGGGGCGAGCCACTGGCTGTGGTTTCTCTGCCTGCATGGGTAGAATGCACTAGGCTCACGCTGTGTGGGTGGCGTGGTTCTCCCTGTGGAAAATCTCATGTAAAACCTGTTGGCTGGGGGTCCTGCAGCTCTAAAGATGCATTGTGCTCCCTTGTAAAATGTTAATTTATTGACTTGATTGCATGTTTATGTAAGTCATTTTGTTCAACAATGATTCATAGTTAATGAAACTAACACTTTTCCCTCAACCCTTTTCCCTCTACCCTTTTCCCTCTACCCTTTTCCCTCTACCCTTTTCCCTCTACCCTTTTCCCTCTACCCTTTTCCCTCTACCCTTTTCCCTCTACCCTTTTCCCTCTACCCTTTTCCCTCAACCCTTTTCCCTCAACACTTTAAAGCCCATCCGTTGTATGAAATGGTGAAATGGTGATTTGAATATTGACTTTGGCACTGCTCACCAGGTATCCATGTCACAGGAGCAGGCAAAAGGGTAGGAAGTAAGACGGGCAAAAGATTGATGTGCGTGCATCTTAAGGGCTGTCGAGAAATTATTTCAATGGGTGTTGGATGCTTTTAGTGCTACCACATAGCTCAGACACAACCTGACTAATTAATTTCAACAAAAGATGCTGTCACTCAGAGATTAATGTTCACAGCTGACTGGCACGATGACGCCTGAGGTGCCGCTGGGAGTTTCCCTTGGCAAGAGGAGTAGGACTTGAAGACTGTTGTAGGCTGTTTTGTAGGTTTTCCTCTCAGGTGAACTTGTATCGTCAGTCACGACGTGACTTGATGTTAGTGGCGTCAAATGAACACAGTTGTTGTTCCTGCTCTGAGGGAAATCTCCCTTCATCTGTGATGCAGCACTCTACTCCACTGCAGGGACAACAGTTTGTTTTCAGTTATATGAATGTGACCTAAAATGTCTTGCTAATTAAGTATGCAATCAAATCAAAGTTTATTTGTCACGTGCGCCGAATACAACAGGTGTAGGTAGAACTTAGAGTTAAATGCCTACTTACAGGCTCTAACCAATAGTGCAAAAAAAGGTGTTAGCTGAACAATCAGTAAGTACAGAAATAAAACAACAGTAAAAAGACAGGCTATATACAGTAGCGGGGCTACATACAGACACTGGTTAGTCAGGCTGATTGAGGTAGTATGTACATGTAGATATGGTTAAAGTGGCTATGCATATTAGAGGTCGACCGATTATGATTTTTCTAACGGCGATACCGATTATTGGAGGACCAAAAAAAGCAGATACCGGCCAATTTAAAAATAATTTTTTTAAAGTATTTTATTTATTTGTAATAATGACAATTACAATGATACTGGATGAACACATTTTAACTTAATATAATACATCAATAAAATCTATTTAGCCTCAAATAAATAATGAAACATGTTCAATTTGGTTTTAAGGAATGCAAAAACAGTGTTGGAGAAGAAAGTAAAAGTGCAATATGTGCCATCTAAGAAAGCTAATGTTTAAGTTCCTTGCTCAGAACATGAGAACATATGAAAGCTGGTGTTTCCTTTGAACATGAGTCTTCAATATTCCTAGGTAAGAAGTTTTAGGTTGTTGAATTATAGGACCATTTTCTCTATACGATTTGTATTTCATTAACCTTTGACTATTGGATGTTCTTACAGGTACTTTAGTATTGCCAGTGTAACAGTATAGCTTCCATCCCTCTCCTCGCTCCTACCTGGGCTCGAACCAGGAACACATCGACAACAGCCACCCTCGAAGCATTGAAACACAATTAGCGCCCACCCCGTTAATTAGCTAGCCATTTCACATCGGTTACACCAGCCTAATCTCTGGAGTTGATTGGCTTGAAGTCGTAAACAGTGCAATGCTTGAAGCATTTCGAAGAGCTGCTGGTAAAACGCACAAAAGTTTGTTTGAATGAATGCTGTTTGAATGAATGTTTACGAGCCTGCTGCTGCCTACCACCGCTCAGTCAGACTGCTCTATCAAATATCAAATTATAGAATTAATTATAACATAATAACACACAGAAATAGGAGCCTTAGGTCATTAATCCGGTCGAATCCGGAAACTATCATTTCGAAAACAAAAAGTTAATTATTTCGGTGAAATACGGAACTGTTCCGTATATTATCTAACGGGTGGCATCCCTAAGTCTAAACATTGCTGTTACATTGCACAACCTTCAATGTTATATCATAATTGCATACAATTCTGGCAAATTAGTTCGCAATGAGCCAGGCGGCCCAAACTGTTGCATATACCCTGACTCTGCGTGCAATGAACGCAAGAGAAGTGACACAATTTCACCTGGTTAATATTGCCTGCTAACCTGGATTTCTTTTAGCTAAATATGCAGCTTTAAAAAATATATACTACTTTTTATTGATTTTTTAGAAAGGCATCGATGTTTATCGTTAGGTACACGTTGGAGCAACGACAGTCCTTTTTCGCGAATGCGCACTGCATCGATTATATGCAACGCAGGACACGCTAGATAAACTAGTAATATCATCAACCATGTGTAGTTATAACTAGTGATGACGATTGATTGTTTTTTATAAGATAAGTTTAATGCTAGCTAGCAACTTACCTTGGCTTCTTACTGCATTCGCACAACAGGCAGACTCCTCGTGAGGCAGGTGGTTAGAGCTTTGGACTAGTTAACCGTAAGGTTGCAAGATTGAATCCCTGAGCTGACAAGGTAAAAATCTGTCGTTCTGCCTCTTGAACAAGGCACTTAACCCACCGTTCCTAGGCCGTCATTGAAAATAAGAATGTGTTCTTATCTGACTTGCCTAGTTAAATAAAGGTGTAAAAAGAAAAATAGGCAAAATCGGCATCCAAAAATACTTATTTCCAATTGTTATGAAAACTTGAAATCGGCCCTAATTAATCAGCCATTCCAATTAATCGGTCGACCTCTAATGCATATATGATGAACAGAGTAGCAGTAGCGTAAAAGAGGGGTTGGTGGGTGGCGGGTGGTGGGTCACAATGCAGATAGCCTGGTTAGCCAATGTGCGGGAGCATTGGTTGGTCGGCCCAATTGAGGTAGTATGTACATGAATGTATAGTTAAAGTGACTATGCATATATGATAAACAGAGAATGGCCATGCAGTCGTGGGTAAACAGGGAGTACAGGAGGGGAATGAGCACGCACCCCTGTGGAGCTCCAGTGTTGAGGATCATTTGGACTGACACGTTGTTACTGTGATGTACATTCTACTATTAAAAGTATGATGATATCTTCGCTCACTGAAATATGTTGATCTTTCTCTCTCCTCTCACTCTATTTCCCTGTTTAGGCGGACAGTCAGTGGCAGTGTGAGCGGCAGTAGTTACTCTGGCTCCAGCTCTCGCTCCAGATCCCGCTCCTCCTCTGCCTCCGTCTCACGCTCTGGGTCCAAGAAGTCCAGGTAGGATGAATCGATCCCACTTCCACTAACTTCCACTACACTGCTTTAGAAGCTGACAGTTAAGAGAATTTTGCCTCAGAAAGGAGTTATTGACTTGGTGCTGGTACCCCCTGTATATAGCCTCGTTATTATTTTATTGTAACTTTTTTTTTTATAAAAAAAAAACTTTTATTATTTTAGTTTATTTAGTAAATATTTTTTAAACTCTTTTTCTTGAACCGCATTGTAGAGTAAGGGCTTGTAACTAAGCATTTCACGGTGGTCTACACCTGTTTGTATTCGGTGCATGTAACATATCAAATTTGATTTGATGCAGGTACCACTTTGAAACCGATATGTATTGAATACCTGCTCTCTTGTTTTTCTTTGCTGTTTATCCACTGGTCAACTACCTAGAAAATCCAGGTACTATGCCATTTTATATCTGCCATTTATATTACCCTGGCTTGTACACCTGCTCCTCTCTTCATTTATCTTAACCGTGATTCATCCGTTTGATTGATTTCTCCCCCATTTTGCCCCACCACCCACTCAGTCACCACCTTCTGTTCTTGGGTGTTTTAGTCATGCTTAAATCAATTTTAAAAAACACTACAAATGTCGATATTCTGTCAATATTTTCTTCAGCCTGAGTTAGTGTGTGTGCAGGTTTTTTTGACACAGCACTGAGTCTCTCTCTCCCTGTGGCCTGTGTGGTCCCTGTTTAGGTCTCTGAGTGTGAGCAGTGTGTCTAGTGTGTCCTCGGCCTCCAGCAGCAGCTCAGTGAGGAGCGCTGACTCCGATGACATGTACGCTGACCTGGCCAGCCCTGTGTCGTCAGCCAGTTCCCAATCCCCCACCCCCGGACAGCCCCATGCCCGCAAGGAGAGGGTCCCGCCACGGGACAGGGGTCCCAACAAGGACAAAGGTAGCAGTTAGGCTTTTGTCATAGACTCTGCAATTCACTCTGGATTGTATTGTGGTTGATGTGTCATCACAGAATGTCAGCATCTGGTGGTTCTATGGGTTGTATGTTAGTGATGTATACTGTCTGCTCTCCACAGGGAAGCCCACTAAGAAAGATGAGCCCCATCCCCCCAGAGAGGACCGGAGGAAGATTGATACCTCAGGCCTCCCTCATAGACATACCCACGGCCCCATGCCCAGATCTGGGCCTGGCAGCAGGGGGCACGGTCCTGGGGGGCACGGTCCTGGTGGCCACCCCATGCACCCGCCCCACGGACCCCCCATGGGAGCCCCTGGAGGCTATGGCCAGCACAAAGACATCAAACTCACGCTTCTCAACAAGGTGACCGCTGCTGGATTTACTGTTGAAAGTCAACTGCTCTCAACTCAAATAGACCGAGTCTCTGAATTACTATGGAAAAATATGTGGATTAGTGTTGTCCCGAGACTAATAACGACAGAAATTATGTTCATGTTGGAAAAAAACAGCCTTATGTTGCCACCCAGAGTCACATTTATTTATTTTGCAAGCTATAGCACACACCATTTTACAAATGTATGTTTTAAATGACCACAGAATTCACTCTGCTTCGTGTTTTCTTTTTGCCAAGGAATATCTGGCATTGTAGGATTGCTATACTGGTATCGTGACAACATTAATTTAGATACAAGTGACACTGATATCACACCCTGTGACGCTAATGGCATTAGAGTTTAGAGGTCTGAGTATCTTTGTGCGAAGGAGAGGTTGGACAGTCAATGTGATAAGTGTCTGACTTCCTCATACTCTTATCAGTCAGACTGAATAACTAGATAGTGTGCCTCCCGGGTGGCGCAGTGGTTAAGGGTGCTGTACTGCAGCGCCAGCTGTGCCACCAGAGACTCTCGCGCCCAAGCTCTGTCGTAACCGGCCGCAACCGGGAGGTCCGTGGGGGCGACGCACAATTGGCCTAGCGTCTCCAGGTTAGTGAGGGTTTGGCCGTTAGGGAAATCCTTGTCTCATCGCGCACCAGCGACTCCTGTGGCGGGCCGGACGCATGACTTTCAACCTTGGTCTCTCCCGAGCCCGTACGGGAGTTGTAGCGATGAGACAAGATAGTAGCTACAAAAAAACAATTGGATACCATGAAATTGGGAAGAAAATGGGGTACAAAAAAAAAAAAAGAATAACTAGATACTAGTACTAATATCAAGCTTCTGTATACCATACCTTTGGTATCGCTGATATTGTTTCAGTGTTATTTAAATGCCACCATTGAACATTGAGCAAATGTGATTTTATCTCATTTCAATGTACTGTATTGGATTGCATTTGTTGCTTGTGAATTAACTGTCTGACTCGTAACAATGTATCGCTCTCTCACTCTGTAGCAGCAGGCAGAGCGGGGTAACAGGAAGCGATACATGTCTTCAGACAAGGACAGGCCTACCTCTCCACTCAGCAAGAGGATAGCATTGTCTCCTGAGAGAGGTGAGGGCCTCAAACTGTTCAGAAAACGCTTAGTCTGACATTAATAATGTGTTCTTCCCAAGGAACTCGTGCACACACACGTGGTTTGGTTATACCAAATGTGGAAATCCAACTACCAGAGAAACCTTACCGTAGGCTGCATTATCTGTTCTTTCTATATGCTTTGTCTGTGTTTAACCAAGTCATTCATCTGAGGCCACAATTCCCTGCTGTATGTAATCAACTTCCCATCAATGTCCTACAGGTCGTGGTGACAGGAGGATGCCTGGACGGCCCCCACTCTCTCCTAGAATGGACCGGCCCAGAGGCCAGGGCCCTCGCCCCATGCCACCACCGGGAGAAAGGTAGGTGCCCTCTGCTGCTTCTCATCCAAAACTACACACACAACCCCAATCTGACGCCTCTTTGTTGGTGCTGCCCTTCACCGCAGTAGTGATGTCATTTTAGGATGTTAGAGCAACCACAAGCCTTTGTTTTGAATGTGGAACAAGTCACAAAAGTGGAAGCCCCCGAAGTATATGATATACACCAATACACAGGGCATGTGACCCTGTCGTCACTATTTATACATCTACACGCACCCTCTCTATACAGGTAGATTCATCCCCATGATAACCCTTGTAAATTGTCATAGGCATGTGGCACTAAGCCCAATCATGTCATTTCTCTCTTTAGAAAACGTCCTCTGTCCCCACCACCAAAGTCGTCTGGCAAAGGTCCAGGGGTGTTGTCCTCGGGCTCAGGCAAACAGCCCCCAGGCGGCCCAGGCTCAGGCTCCGGCAAGCCTAGCAGCACACTGTCTCGCCGTGAGGAACTGCTGAAGCAGCTCAAAGCTGTTGAGGATGCCATCGCCCGCAAGAGGGCCAAGATCCCAGGGAAATAACCCTCACCCTGCCTGCCTGCCTGCCTACCCAAGTCGCCCAGGCAACATCAAGCATCAAGGGACATAAGTCACCAATACCTGTCAAGAAGCCTAGCATTCTCTGGAAATGTAAAAAAGGTGTCTGTCCCTAAATGTAAAGGCCATTGTGTAATTGTTACTGAACAAAATGGCCACCAAAACATTTCTGCTTGTTTGCCTTCAGAGAGAGGTTGTCTAAAAGGTTTTACAGTGCTGAAAAGAAGTAGTAGCAGGGTGTCACTGTTGTCTATTTAGTGAGAAGGAACAATCTTCCCATCGTGTCTCATTGATAAGGTGAATTTATATACTTTCGATCCACACTGTTTCTCTCTGTCTGCCCCTTTTACTGTCTCTTATCTCATGTCTTTTTTTCTGTCTGTTGGGTCGAGTGCTGGTCTTGCCCCATTTCTTCCGTTCTGAAGATCCTGGAAACTGCCTCTAGTCTCCCAACTGGTTCTCTGTACAAACATTTCGTCTGCATTCATTCAGAATGAGAAACACGCTCACAGGACCTCTTGTTCATGGTGGTTATGTCTTAACCAATGACTTCTCCTGTTCTAGGCCTGTGCTCTGTGTTCTCTTGCAGTGTTCATTTTACATACAGTGTACAATAATTGTGAGCATTTGACAAGCACCCATTTTTTTCAAGTGTATGATTGTAGAGAACAAATTGATAGTGATGTGTGAAGTATTGCTTTTTTAATCTACCCAAAAAAATCTCTAGCTCTTCTCAAGTAATTTACTGTGTTTTATTTTTCTCACATTTTTAGTTGACAGAGTATGAGAGATGGTTGGGGACACCGGAGGATAAGGAGCGTCTTGCTTTTGTGACAAAAGGCTTCTAAATAAACTATTTTGATAAAGAGAAACCATCTGTCGTGTGTCTGTTCCTTCTCCATAATTTCACTCTCCCCAATCCTATATTAATTGGATACATGGCTCCATCAATCACTTGTTTTCTCTCGTTCTTCACAGGAGATGAAGCGCAATGTATTGCATGTTGATGTACATTTTCACTACCAAATATAATTTGAAAAACAAGGCTTTCACATGATTACTGCAGATCTTATGAATAATAATGGGCAGGACACCTGCTTTCTAGGGTGGGGCAAGGACATCACAGATGCATTCGGATTAACCAATGATATTTGGTGCTTTTCCACTGGCAGTCAATGGCTGGGCTGAGGCTCATGTGATAGAGGCAAATGTGATAGAAGATGTGATGATATTGATTTAACGTTAGTGAGGTGGAAATATGAGCCCAGCTAAGCTGGTCAATGGTACAAGTCCTACTGATTTAGTGTGTTTGTTCTTCGGGGCAGGGATTGGTCATTGGAAAGTTCATGGTACTTGCCCTTATTAGACTCATCTCAGTTTTAGACTCCAGAGTGGCAGATGTTAATGTATGTCTCTCAGACATGTTAATCAGTAAGCAGACTAATAGTCTAGGGTCTGTTTCAACATAACCAGAATATATTAAAACACATGCTCTACTACTTTTTCTGCATACAGTCTGATTATTCTGCATACTAAAAGTCCCATACCTTGACAGTTCATTAGCCTACAGATAGGGGGAACTTCTTCATCACAAAGAAAAATACCTATTTATAATGAGGCATGTTGTCTTCTGACAGTTTATTGAAGCCATGTGGCGTTCTTTACAGATTTCTCTTTGCCTGTGTACTGGCTTGATGGTGAGGATACCTGTCATTATGACAATCTCACGTGATGTTTGTCATTATAATGCACTGATAAGGCATACTTACTGGTTTGCCCAGCTATCACACCTTATCTGCTTTCTTTGTAACTGACTTGTATTTCTGGAACCAACGATGTTGGAAATGTTTCAATCAGGAATAACATGAAAAATACTCCTTGTTCAGTAAGGGAACGACGAGGAGGGGCAGGGAGAGATGAGGCTATTGTGATGACACCATTGTTTGCATCAGAGTGGGACGATCCAGGCTGCAGGAGAAAGTGTTCACCTTGTAGGAAGGCTGATGAGGTTGTCAAGTGAATGAGCTAAATATACTATAATAAGAATTCATCAATCATCATCCTTCGTTTATCATGCTGAATTTAACATGAAAAAATATATTTACAGTTTTTTCCCTCTGAAGGTTTTAGCATACAGTATGTGGTTACATTTATTATTGGCAGAAAACTGAAAAGGTGTAGTAGGATAGGCCAAAATTATGCTACATTTATTTTATGGATTCAGATTTGGTCTATTTTATCCGTGTGTGTATAAATGAACCGTTTTGTTACATTTCTTCATAATTCCTAGCTTCTGTCTTGACTTTGAAAACATATCAGTAAGATTACTGTCTGTCAATGGATGCAAGCTGTCTGACAGTATGCCTATGGTCAATATATTGATTATAGCAGCTAATAAAATCAATATGAATAATTATGTATAGGTGTACACAAGCTCATATAGATGAATGTAATAACAGGTGATGTAATGTTGATGTAAACACAAGCCAAGTCCTGACAGTGGGGACACTCACTGTAGGAAAGAGGAAGCTGGGAACTGAATATAGTGATTTCCATTTCCTCCTACATACGGATTTCCCCAACCAGGTACATCCGCTATAAATTGTAGGATCACTGGCATTATGGCACAAAACAGAGCATAAGCACTTGGGCTCCTCTACTAACAAATATATATTTGATATTAGAAATTGCCAGGTCTATTCAAGATTATGCAGGTAAGTGAGAGTTTGACTGCCCTGATTGTTTGAAATTTAACTACACCTGAATGAATGGTGGATTACGTTTTGATCCATCATTTTGGATTGGTTTTTATTCTAATGGTAATTTATTAATGGTGTTTGTTCGTTTTTATTCATTTATTTCACTCCTTTGCAGACTCTACTTTTACTTGGACTTTTTATTTATAAATTGACTTTGGCATCAGAGGCACACAAGCATAAGGGATGCTTCAGTGCAGAAGAATTGGAGGATGGAGCTCTTAAGATCTTGCGTCGAAACCGGTACCTGAAAGACGGTCATATTGATGAAACGCAATATCACAAGCTGGGTACGAAGAAGACCTGCCCTGCTGTGCTTCATTCACAGTCAGTAGACTACAACAACCGTTCTGTCTCCCCCTGGCGGTACAGGTAAGGCATCTCTTTCTACTAGAAGTAAATACTTTCTGGATAGGTCTAACATTTTATAGCCTCGTACGAACCATCATGATCTCGCGAACTCATATTCTGTTTCGACACAGAACGTGATCAAAGAATGTGAGCTCTGAGATCAGGATGGTTCGTACGAGGCTACAATTGTACTCGTGCAGTCATAGTGTTCTCATTCGGACAGTAATATAATTTGAGTCAATGTGCATGACATATGGCTAGGAAAGAAAATACATTTTCGTATGGCATTATTAATTGATTAATTGGCTAATTGATTAATTGGAATGTGACTTTTCCCACAGCATCGATAGCAAGGAGGGACGATTCCCTGAGAAGATTGTTGTTGCTGAATGTCTATGCACGGGATGTATCATCGTCAAAGGGCACGGACATCACGGGGCCGAATACGAAGATTATGGATATAACTCTGTGCCTGTAGTGCAATCCCAGATGGTTTTGATGAAGACCAAGTGCACGACCGACCCAGGAAAATATTCATTCAGCTCACATTATATTAAAGTGCCTATTGCCTGCACCTGCGTTAAGGCTAGGACATATTAAGTGCCTCTCATAGAGGACATTTTTTAGACAAACTGTAGTGACATGTTTCACATTTTGTTGTGTTTGTTTTAAAATGCACTTAAGTTATTGAAAGTATACCACTATGCTTATGGATACGAAGCTATCGAGAATACATGGATTTTTACATGACACTCTTAGGTACATTAATGTAGTACTTGTGTTGCAAGGTTGTATTTATTTGATGATCTATTAACTATTTATTAGTCTCGGCAGACGGATTTCCTCCCACAATGTACCAATGTTCCGGCTGTTGCTCATAGGTCTGGGTTTCAGAGACTAACTATTTATTGAACTATGTTCTCAAGCTATTTATTTCTCGATGTTTTTTGGTGACTTTTGTTATTAGGCCTATTCCTTTCAACATCAATGTGTTCTTCTGTTCCTGTTTTCCCATCAACACAATCAAACATTTTAGATAGCTGCCTCTGTTGAAATTGGAAATGGTAAATATTCGAATTTTCTGCGCATTTAACGCAGTATACTATACGAATCGTTTGATTAGGCTATTTATCGGTATTGATTTTGACAAATTGTACGTGGGTGATGAATTTATAGAAATGTAGCAGAATTTATTAAATGTTATTGTTATCTTAATAAAGATTACTAATGAAATATCTGCCGATCATGCTTTATTTAGGCCAACCTAAATGATTAAAGGTGGATAAATCTTCGGGGTTATAATATATACTAAGGTTATTTAAAAAGCAACATCAAGACAGCCTTCGTTATTACATGAGCCAACAATTTACTATTGAGATTTTTATAACGATTTGAGAATGAGCGCAGATGAATTGCTTGAAGGCGTCCGCCAATTCTTTACGGGTATCTTCTGTTTTCAGATCTATGAAATTATAACCAATCGGATCCACTCCTGAACTACCCACATGACAAGTGGGTAAAATTTCGGCTACGTGTTTTTAGCAGCATGGCTACAAAAGATAATCAGGTCTTTAAATAAAAACGGTACAGGACCTCTGCTAAAGAAAGATAAAACATAAATATGCCATACTGCCTGCACGTAGTGTTCTCACTAAACCTCTCGGAGGTAAGTTAATATTCAGTGTGATTTAGCGAAAGACGCTCATCATTATTATGTACAGGACCAGTCAAATATTTGGACACACTTAATCATTACAAGGTTTTTCTTTATTTTGTACTATTTTCTACATTGTAGAATAATAGTAAATACATCAAAACTATGAAATAGCACATATGGAATCATGTAGTAACCAAAAAAATGTTAAACAAATCAAAATATATTTTAGATTCTTCAAAGTAGCCACCCTTTGCCTTGACAGTTTTGCACATTGTTGGCATTCTCTCAACCATTTAACATGTGTGCCTTTTTAAAAGTTTATTTGTGGAATTTCTTTCCTTAATGTGTTTGAGCCAATCAATTGTGTTGTGACAAGGTAGGGGTGGTACACAGAAGATAGCCCTATTGGTAAAAGACCAAGTCCATATTATGGCAAGGACAGCTCAAATATGCAAAGAGACACGACAGTCCATCATTACTTTAAGACATGAAGGTCAGTCAATGCAGAACATTTCAAGAACTTTGAAAGTTTTTTCAAGTGCAGTCGCAAAAACCATCAAGCGCTATGATTAAACTGGCTCTCATGAGGACCGCCACAGGAAAGAAAGAGCCAGAGTTACCTCTGCTGCAGAGAATTCATTCATTAGTTACCAGTCTCAGAAATTGCAGCATTTACCCAAGTAAATGCTTCACAGAGTTCAAGTAACAGACACATCTTAAAATCAACTGTTCAGAGGAGACTGCGTGAATCAGGCCTTGATGGTCGAATTGCTGTAAAGAAAACACTACTAAAGGACACCAAGAAGAAGAAGAGACCTGCTTGGGACAAGAAACACGAGCAATGGACATTAGACTAGTGGAAATCTGTCCTTTGGTCTGATGAGTCCAAATTTGATATGTTTTGTTCCATCCGCTGTGTCTTTGTGAGATGCAGAGTAGGTGAACGGATGATTTCTGCTGTATGTGGTTCCCATCGTGAAGCATGGAGAAGGAGGTGTGATGGTGTGGGAGTGCTTTGCTGGTGACACTGTCAGTGATTAATTTAAAATTCAAGGCACACTTAACCAGCATAGCTACCACAGCATTCTGCAGCGATACGCAATCCCATCTGGTATGCAGATAGTGGGACTCTCATTTGTTTTTCAATAGGACAACAACCCAACACACCTCTAGGCTGTGTAAGGGCTATTTGACCAAGAAGTAGAGTGATGGAGTGCTGCATCAGATGACCTGGCCTCCACAATCACCCGACCTCAACCCAATTGAGATGGTTTGGAATGAGTTGGACCGCAGAGGGAAGGACAAGCAGCCAACAAGTGCTCAGCATATGTGGGAAATGCTTCAAGACTATTGGAAAAGCATTCCTCATGAAGCTTGTTGAGAGAATGCAAAGAGTTTGCAAAGCTGTCATCAAGGCAAAGGGTGGCTACTTTGAAGAATCTAAAATATATTTTTGATTTGTTTAACACTTTTTTGGTTACTTTATGATCCCATGTGTTATTTCATAGTTTTGATGTCTTCACTATTATTATATTATTCTAGAAAATAGTAAAAATGAATGCGTAGGTGTCCAAACATTTGACTGGTACTGTTTGTGTACAGTGTTAGCTAGCTAGCTAAGCCACATATGAATAAGGGAAAGCTGTCTACTCCAACGCTACATTTACATTTATCCATGTCAGAAGAAAAAGAGCTGTGACTAGTTAGCTTTGTAAAAACGTTAAGGGAGAGGTTGTTGTCCTGGCACCACACGGCCAGGTCTCTGACCTCCTCCATATATGCTGTCTCGTCGTTGTTGGTGATCATGCTGGAGTCGTGCCTGGCAGTGCAGTTATGAGTGAAGTGAGTACAGGAGGGGACTGAGCACGCAACCCTGAGGGGCCCCCATGTTCAGGATCAGCGTGGCGGATGTGTTGTTACCTACCCTTACCACCTGGGTGGCCTGTCAGGAAGTCCAGGATCCAGTTGCAGAGGGAGGTGTTTAGTGCCAGGGTACTTAGCTTAGTGATGAGCTTTGAGGGCAATATGGTGTTGGAACGCTGAGCTGTAGTCAATGAATAGCATTCTCATATAGGTGTTCTTTGGAGTGGGTCTAGGGTTTCTGGGATAATAGTGTTGATGTGAGCCATGACCAGTCTTTCAAAGCACTTCATGGCTACAGACGTGAGTGCTACGGGTCGGTAGTCATATAGGCAGGTTATCTTAGTGTTCTTGGGCACAGGAACTATGGTGGTCTGCTTGAAAAATATTTGTATTACAGACTCAGACAGGGAGAGGCTGATTAATGTCAGTGAAGACACTTGCCAATTGGTCAGCGCATGCTCGGAGTATATGTCCTGGTAATCCGTCTGGCCATGCGGCCTTGTAAATGTTGACCTGTTTAAATGTCTTACTTACATCGGCTGCGGAGAGCGGGATCACACAGTCGTCCAGAACAGCTGATGCTCTCATGTATGTTTCATTGTTACTTGCCTCGGAGCAAGTATAGAAGTAATTTTGCTTGTCTGGTAGGCTCGTGTCACTGGGCAGCTCTTGGCTGTGCTTCCCTTTGTAGTCTGTAATAGTTTGCAAGCCCTGCCACATCCAACGAGCGTCAGAGCCGGTGTAGTACGATTCGATCTTTGTCCTGTATCGATGCTTTGCTTGTTTGGTGGTTCGTCGGAGGGCATAGAGGGATTTCTTATAAGCTTCCGCGTTAGAGTCCCGCTCCTTGAAAGCGGCAGCTCTACTTTAGCTCAGTGCGGATGTCAAATCAAATCTAATTTTATTTGTCACATACACATGGTTAGCAGATGTTAATGCGAGTGTAGCGAAATGCTTGTGCTTCTAGTTCCGACAGTTTAGTAATAACCAACAAGTAATCTAACTAACAATTCCAAAACTACTGTCTTATACACAGTGTAAGGGGATAAAGAACATGTACATAAGGATATATGAATGAGTGATGGTACAGAGCAGCATAGGCAAGATACAGTAGATGGTATCGAGTACAGTATATACATATGAGAAGAGTATGTAAACAAAGTGGCATAGTTAAAGTGGCTAGTGATACATGTATTACGTAAGGATACAGTCGATGATGTAGAGTACAGTATATACGTATGCATATGAGATGAATAATGTAGGGTAAGTAACATTATATAAGGTAGCAAGCATTGTTTAACGTGGCTAGTGATATATTTACATAATTTCCCATCAATTCCCATTATTAAAGTGGCTGGAGTTGGGTCAGTGTCAATGACAGTGTGTTGCCATTCATCCGCCGCCATCACCTCATGTTTCAGCATGATAATGCACAGCCCCATGTCGCAAGGATCTGTAAACAATTCCTGGAAGCTGAAAATGTCCCAGTTCTTCCATGTCCTGCATACTCACCAGACATGTCACCCATTGAGCATGTTTGGGATGCTCTCGATCGACGTGTACGACAGCGTGTTCCAGTTCCCACCAATATCCAGCAACTTTGCACAGCCATTGAAGAGGAGTGGGACAACATTCCACAGGCCACAATCAACAGCCTGATCAACTCTATGCGAAGGAGATGCACTGCATGATACACATGGTGGTCACACCAGATACGGAAAGGTTTTCTGATCCACGCACCTACTTTAAAAAAAAGAAGGGTATCTGTGAACAACACATGACTGTGTTCCCAGTCATGTGAAATCCATAGATTAGGGTGTAATAAATGCATTTAAATTGACTGATTTTCTTATAAACTGTAACTTAGTAAAATCTTTTAAATTGTTGCATGTTGCGTTTTATATTTTTGTTCAGTCTAATTAGTCACCTATGTTGGTTTGTTAAAAAGGAAAATAATATAGGCTATATAACTGAAAAATAACCACCACTGTTGATAGTGTGCAGAGCTGATTTCAGCTGCTTACCATTTCCTTTTTCTATAAAAATGATTTGCTCTGTGCGTCAGGGAAATTGACACTGCTACAGAAAAATACTGTTTTAATTAGTCTGCCAATCAATGCCCTTACTGCTCTGAAAATGACTCTAGGTATTTACTTGGTGTGGGTGCTTGTGCAAGCTGCCAGTTGTGAACTTCTCAACATGCCCTATTTGTGATGGTCACTTCAGCAATGTAACAATGGTTTCACATGTATCTTGTCATGGATTGGTCTCTGCTTTTTAGATAGTTTCTAACTTTTCCCTGTATGATGTGTGCTCCACAGCGCCCCCTGTCAGGAGATCCTGCTCATGTGAGTGGGTTTGGGTTAAATGCGGAAGACACATTTCAGTTGAAGGCATTCAGTTCTACAACTGACTAGGTATCCCCCTGTCCTCTCTTTCCTATTCAGCATCACACAATAACTGGTCCCCAATTCTTCTCTTCCTTGGGGGGATAATCACTGATCTGATGTGACTGGGATTGATGAAACTAATGTCGTGGAAACCACACATTCACCTATCCAATCATGTCATGTTATGGAGTATTCCAAGGAGGGATAGAAAGACAAAACTATAAACTATTCAAACATGTTTGAAGTGTCTCCCTTCATGTATCTCTCCCCTCCTCTCCTCTACCCTGCATGTCTCAGTAATGAGGATGATGCTCTGTATAAGAGGGTGTCTGGGGAGCAGTGGAGGGTGGAGTGTCTGGCCCAGCTGCTGGCTGAGATGGACAGTGACCTGCCTGGAGACTTCTTCCTGGAGCTTCTGCAGGTAGCTACTGTACCACACACAGAGAGGCAGCCTATGGCTTTGGACATGAGTCTTTATTGTCTTGCTGTGTTGCCCAGGTGAGGTTGGTCTGTAACTATGGATGTTCTTTTCCCTGCCAGGCACTGACTTGCTGGGCTGAAGAGGAAGATGAGCAGGAAGTGGACACGTCAGCCATGACATGGCAGATGGAGAAGGAGGGAAAATCACAGGGCGGGGTCAGTAGCTGGCTCTACTGCAGGTCCTGACTGTCATGTGTGAAGGTCTCCCTCATACTCTTCTACTGCGCAAGCCATAGTTAACCAATATAGACTTTGCCTTTCACTGCATAACTATGCATCACAGATTGGTACTACTGCCTGTTATTGTTCATGCCTCCAGGGCCTGCGTGAGGCCCAGGAGATGAGCCTCTTCAAGGCTATGATGTTAGAGGCACCTCTCATGGGAGATGGAGATCCTAGGGGCAATTGGGATGATAGATACCGTAATTGCTGGACTATAAGCCGCTACTTTATTCCCACGCTTTGAACCTCGCGGTTTATACAATGACGCGGCTAATTTATGGATTTTTCCCTCTTTCACAAGATTCATGCCGCCAAAAAACTGAGCACCGTCACATAATGTGACATAAAATCGAGCGCGCTCAAACTTCCCATCATTCTGATTACGGTAGTAATTTTGTCACCCTCATCATGGCAAAGACACGGAGAAATGCATATGATGCAGCTTTCAAGTTGAAGGCGATCGATCTGGCTGTTGGAAAAGGTAAAAGAGCTGCTGCACGGGAGCTTGGCCTTAATGAGTCGATGATAAGACGTTGGAAACAGCAGCGTGAGGAACTGACTCAGTGCAAAAAGACAACAAAGGCTTTCAGAGGGAAGAAAAGCAGATGGCCCAAAGTATTTGCAGCCACTCGACATCAGTGTAAATCGTGCATTTAAGGTGGCGCTCCTTGTTCAGTGGGAGGCTTGGATGACAAGTGGGGAGAAATCCTTCACTAACACGGGCTGTATGCAAAGAGCAACTTATGGTCAAGTCTGCCAGTGGGTCCTGACAGCGTGGAGCATTGTCAAAAAATCCACTATCATCAACGGGTTTCGAAAGGCTGGACTGCTGCGTGTTGAAGGGGCAGCATGAGCTCAGCGGGGTATTTGCCTCCGGATGAAAGTGACGAGAGCGACAATGAAAACGATCCAACATCGGATGAAGCAATTCTGAGGCTATTCATCTCCGACACCGAAGGAGATGACTTCAGTGGTTTCAGTGCACAGGAGGAGGAAGATAGTGACCAAGTTCATTTGTTTCAATGCACCGGTAGGCACCTGCGGCTTATAGATATGTGTGGCGTATTTATGTACAAAATACATATTTTTTAATAATTCAGTGAGTGCGGTTTATATTCAGGTGCGCTTAATAGTCCAGCAATTACGGTAGATAGATACTACTGATTCAGAGGGAACCCATTAAACCCATTTCTGTACGGGGTTTTTGGTTTATTCACAGTCAGACCACAGACATATTTAATAAGCTATACGCTACCTCTCTACTCACCATGAGGACTTTCTCCTAGTTCTGTAGTGCCTCTCTGTCTCCGTTATGTATGGCCTGGGTTAGGGTTCTCAGGGTTACTGTTCTGGTGGGGATGTCACGGTCACAAGCCTACAGCAGGCAGTCTGAGAAGGGCCCTACTGGGGGTGCCATTGGAGGGCCCACTGCTCCTGCTGCCATCCCTCCCTCCTGCTGTTCCTGTTCCTATCCCTATACGACCCTGGCCAGCCCCAGATGACCCTATCTGGGATGGGATGAGTGTTCTGGGCCAGACTATCCCCATCTCCATAGCTGTGTTCTGAGGTTGGGGATGCAGGTCTGAATAGGGGCTGGGGTGTTAGGCGTTTGGGAAGTGTGTGTGCTGTGGTTGGAATGAGAGGTGGGTGAGGGGAGTCTAGTTTGGGTGACTTGTGAGTGACTTGTGAGTGACTTGTGAGTGACTTGTTTGGGACGCTTGATCTTTGGGTTCTTCTCAGAAGGCATGTTATTGTCAGTTTTGTGGTTTTGGTACGTAGCGGCTCACGTCACGTTGTCAGGGTGGTATGCCCCATGTGGTGATGGCGGCGGTCTGAGGCCAGCTTCTGGATCACCACCACTGGGTGCCTCTGGGAAATCTCCTCCAAGGGTGGGAGGAGCCTTGGCATTGCTGAGTAGTCATCAGCACTCAACTGTGACAAGGAGAAAGAGAGAGGAGACCGAAAGAGACAGAGGGAGAGCGAGGAAGAGAGACATCAAAACAAAATACCACATATTACACACAATGACCACATCAACATAGTAGCATACTAGTAGCAGTATTAGTAATACCAATGTTAAAGCCTGTTGCCTGAACGTACGTGCGTGTACCAATGAGGGTCCTGAGGGCAGGGTGGCCACCAGGCCCATTCCCATGCTGAGGGTCTCGGTCTCCACCTGCCCCTCAACACCCCAGACCTTGTCCAGACCCATACAGGCCCTCTGCGGGTTGGCCACGATGAACTCCACCACCTGGGAGAGAACAGACAGACAACTTCTTGTACAAACCACACATTTCCTACCACTGGGTGTCTACTAAAGAGTTCCATCACATCCTCAAACCAACACAGACATAAAACTTTTTTTTGAAAGTTTTCATTTAAAAAAACCTGGCTAATGGCAGTAGAGATAAGACGTCTAAAATGACTGCTTATCAACCAAATTGAGACCAGTTGATCTAATCTGAGCATGAAGGGTTTACCTCATGCAAAATGGCACAGTGTTAGCCCTGGGTCTTTTACCTCATCAGAGACAGACACTGCTATTCTTACAGCTCTTAAAGTATTAGTCAACATGCCCTCATTCCTTAATAAAGAGGCCCAGATGACCAGTGTTCTGTAAAGCCCTGATGCTGAAGGAGAGGACAGAGACGCTTAAAGATGCACTATGCAGAAATCTCTCCGCCATCAGTTTATGTGACAAAGCAAGCAAGAATAGTGTAGATAATCATTGTACCATCTAAACCACTGTGAAATATATTTTCCGTAACAAAAAATATTATATTTTCAGCTGTTTGAATCTGATGTACAAAACTAAAAGACGCAAAAACTAACTTAAGAATTGGAAGCATATAAATAACGCACATAGAACAGATATACCGCTTTTTAGACTTGCTTTCAATGAGAGTTACAGAACTATAACTGATTTTGGTCAGATTGCCCAAAAAGTTACATATTGCAGCTTTAAAGAAAAAGTTTGACAAAAAACTATAAGTAATGAGGTGGTGAACTTTAGACCCCACTGTCACGCTCAGAGTCTCTGATCAACTCCACTCATCTATTAAACATCCTCTCCACCCAAACAGACAGCAGCACCCACACAGATTGGTACTGTTGCCTTGAAGAGGCTCCTCTCCTGGGCCTCACGCAGGCCCTGGAGGCATGGACAGTAGCAGGCAGCAGTACCAATCTGTGTGGGTGCTGCTGTCTGTTTGGGTGGAGAGGATGTTTAATAGATGAGGGGAGTTGATCAGAGACCCTAGGCGTGACAGTGGTGTCTATGGGGACTTGTTAATGTGACTGAGGTGGAGGAGACTGGATTATCACCCCTGGGCCTGGCTCTCATTTAGTATTCAGCGTAATGAGCCCCCTTTTGTGTGCACCTTCCACGACCCCCGTCCGTCCGTCAATCTGTGCTTAGGGGGTAGTGGGGATAGTGGGGGGTGGGGTTCCTCTTTAATATTCATCTTATTGAAGATGTGTTAGGGTTGTTTTGGGACAAATAGTAAACACTATGGAAATTTTAGACAGGGAAAGTTGAGCAGATTTGGTGTAATGTGTCTTATCTTATAGTTTGTCTTAAAGCTCTTTCTGGAGAACTTGAAGCATGAAAACTCTTTTGTGTATCTGTCAGCCATTCAAGGTAGGAAGTCAAGGGGCTCCAGGTGGTGCTTCACCTTACATGTGTAAACCTTTGGTCTTCACTCAAGTTTTGTGGGGTGTTATTAACCTTTGACTTTGGCTGGCTTTCCTTTTAGAAAGTTGTAACAAGTATATCTATGATACGACTGTTGTATCTCATCTCATATGCCCTAGAAATGGATGTTCTGGAATGACATTGACATTAACCTGCAGTGGAATCACCTAATGGTGGTATATAGGTTGTATTGGGCTTGGGGTTTCTCAGTGTCCCATTCTCTGTCTACCTCTTCTCTCTGCAGGCCTGGCTGTGGCTGCAGGAAGAGTACCAGAGTGGTCCATCCTCACAGAAGGAGAGGACACTGGAGACACGTCTGAAGGTTGGAGAGGTGCTGATGAGGGCTCCCAGGGCTATGGATGAGTGGACTGTTATGAACCCAGCTTGCTGACCTAGTAAAAAAAAGAAAATCACCACAAAAACCACACAACATGGGAGAGGCTCCATCAATAGACTCAGTATCTTTTGGCGTGTAGATTTGACCACACAAAGAAGGAAGTACCTGCAGTTAGCCTCAATGACACAGTCACCCAAGCATCTGACAGATTCATAATGAGCTGTTTTGTGAGGGACATGTGTATGAATGAATGTGAATGTGCTTACTCATGTTATTGTGTCAGAACAGTGGATCAGGCCTAATTTTAGTCAGAAAGGCATAAAACAGTCTTACATCAGACAATACATGCTTGTTCCATACTCAGGTTTGTTTGGAGGGGACTGTATTAAAACCTATCTCTGATAGAATTCCCTGTTTGGGTTTTTCCCCTCTCCCTGGTTTTGTCTGCCAGATCTCGATAGTGCCATTTCTCGGGACAAGTGAGGGTTTATTCGGCATACCCCCCTCCCTCTGCCTTGTCTTGGATGTGAAAGACACCCAGACAGACCAGCGACGGTCTCTCCCTGGCCCTGCTCCACCAGTCTAACAGAACATAATCTCAGCTGGTTGAACAGCTGGTTTGTTGCCACATTAGATACCCACAGGGATCTTTTGTCACTCCTCTGTATCACTCTCCCCTTCTTATGCACCTGGGAAACTTCTTCTGCCCGCCAACCCACGTATTCGGAACAACTATGATCAAACCATAGGGCCCCACGTTCTGTATCTGTCCAAATCCCCAGTGCACAATGGGCCACTTTTCTTTTGCTTTTTCATTGTACGGCTTGCAAACATACCCTCACCTCCATATGTATTTGGGCAGCGAAGCTAAAGTTTTAAATGGAGCTATGTCCTCCAGTATTCTGGAGTTGGGGTCAAATGTTTTATTGCACACAGAGTGAGTCCATGCAACTTATTGCGACTGGTTAAGTACATTTTTACTCCTGAACTTATTTAGGCTTGCCATAACAAAGGGGTTGAATACTTATTGACATTCAAGACATTTCAGTTTTTAATTTTTTATTAATTAAAAAATATATATAAAAACATAATTTCACCTTGACGTTATGGGTTGTTGTGTGTAGACCAGTGACAAAAAAGCTCAATTTAATCTGTAACAACAAAATGTGAAAGAGGTGTGAATACTTTCTGAAGGCACTGTATGTTTCACCATTTAGAATTAAATGTATCTCATCCCCACATTTGAAAAAGTCAACAATTTGGGTAAATTCACTTAGTCAAAAGTTTAATATTTGGTCTCCTGTTCCTAGCAGACAATGACATCAAGCTTGTAACTCTACAAACTTGTTGGATGCATTTGCATTTTGTTTGGTTGTGTTTCTGATTGTATTTTGCCCAGTAAGAACTGAATGGTGAATAATGAATTTTGAAGTCACTTTTATTGTAATAAACAATATAATATGTTTCTGATCACTTCTACATTAATTTGGAGGCTACCATGATTATGTGTCACGCCCTGACCTGAGTATTCTTTGTTTTATTTATTGTTTTGGTTAGGTCAGAGTGTGACATTGGTGATGTATGTGTTTCAGTACTGTCTAGGGGTTTTGTAGGTTTATGGGGTTGTTTATCATCTAGGTGTTTATATATGTCTATGGTTGCCTAGATTGGTTCTCAATTAGAGTTAGGTGTTTATCGTTGTCTCTGATTCGGAACCATATTTAGGAAGCCATCTTCTTTGGGTATTTTGTGGGTTATTGTCTATGTTATGTTGCATGTTTGCACAGAGTATTGATAGCGGTCACGTTCGTCTTATTATTTTGTATAGTTTGTTCAGTGTACTTTGTGTTTTTCATCATCCATGAAAATATGCATTCACACCACGCTGCGCTTTGGTCTCCTCACTTTGACGATCGTGACAGAATAACCCACCTTAAAAGGACCAAGCAGCGTGATTGGGAGGAACAGCGCTTAATGGAGAGATGGACACGGGAGAAGGACGAATGGGTAACAACCTGGGAGGAGATTGAGAGTTGGTCGATCGATCCAGGGAGAGTGCCCGAGCCTGCATGGGATTCTTTGGAACAGTGCGAGGAGGGATACAGGAGAATGGAGGAACGGCGAAGATATAAGGGTACACGGCTAGCACGGAAGCCCGAGAGGCAGCCCCAATAATGTTTTGAGGGAGGCACACGAGGCGATTGGCTAAGTCAGGTAGGAGACCTGAGCCAACTCCTCGTGCTTACTGTGGGGAGCGTGTAACTGGTCAGGCACTGTGTTATGCAGAGATGCGCACGGTGTCTCCAGTGCGCATTTCTAGCCCGGTGCTCTATATTCCAGCTCCTCGCATTGGCCAGGCTAGAATGAGCATCCAGGCTGGACGGGTTGTGTCAGCTTTACACTCCAGACCTCCAGTACGCCTCCACAGCCCATTATGTCCTGTGCCTGCTCCCCGCACTCGCCCTGAGGTGCGTGTCCCCAGCCCGGTACCACCAGTGCCGGCACCACGCACCAGGCCTATAGTGCACCTCGGCAGTCCAGTACGCCCTGTTCCTCCTCCCGGGCACTCGCCCTGAGGTGCATGTCCTCGGCCCAGTACCACCAGTGCCGGCACCACGCACCAGGCCTACAGTGCGCCTCGCCAGTCCAGTGCGTCCGGCAACAGTACCCAGCCCAGAGCGTCCGGCTGCAGTACCCAGCCCAGAGCGTCCGGCTGCAGTACCCAGCCCAGAGCGTCCGGCTGCAGTACCCAGCCCAGAGCGTCCGGCTACAGTACCCAGCTCAGAGCGTCTGGCAACAGTACCCAGTCCAGAGCGTCCGGCAACAGTACCCAGTCCAGAGCGTCCGGCAACAGTCTACAGACTGGAACCTACCACACCGGGTCACAGTCCGGATCCGCCAGTCTCCCTCCTGTCCTGAGCCGCCAGAGATTCCCTCCTGTCCTGAGCCGCCAGAGATTCCCTCCTGTCCTGAGCCACCAGAGATTCCCTCCTGTCCGGAGCCGCCAGAGCAGTCAGCCAGCCAGGAGCCGCCAGAGCAGTCAGCCAGCCAGGAGCCGCCAGAGCCGTCAGCCAGCCAGGAGCCGCCAGAGCCATCAGCCAGCCAGGAACTGCCAGAGCCGCTACGATGATCTTCAGTCCGGGGTCCGCTGCGAGGGTCCCCGCTCCAGAGGCGCCACCTAAGTGGGCCGAGACTGAGGTAGAGCGGGATCCACGTCCTGCACCCGAACCGCCGCCGTGAAAAAGGCCCACCCGGACCCTCCCCTTTAGATTAGGTTTTGTGGCCGGAGTCCGCACCTTTGTGGGGGGTGGGGGGGCACTGTCACGCCCTGACCTGAGTATTCTTTGTTTTCTTTATTGTTTTGGTCATGGTGTGACATGGGTGATGAATGTGTTTTTGTACTGTCTAGGGGTTTTGTACGTTTATGGGGTTTTTTATCATCTAGGTGTTTATATATGTCTATGGTTGCCTAGATTGGTTCTCAATTATCGTTGTCTCTGATTGGGAACCATATTTAGGCAGCCATCTGCTTTGGGAATTTCGTGGGTTATTGTCTATGTTATGTTGCATGTATTGATAGCGGTCACGTTCGTCTTATTATTTTGTATAGTTTGTTCAGTGTACTTCGTGTTTTTCGTCATCCATTAAAATATGCATTCACACCACGCTGCGCTTTGGTCTCCTCACTACGACGATCATGACATTATGGATAATCATGAATTAATCGTGAATATTGATGAGTGAGAAAGTTATAGAGGCACAAGTCCCCAAAAATGCTAATGTCATGAAAATTATTACACAGGGACAATCAAAGTCAATCTTAAATGAATTATTGTTTACTGTCAGCGAGCTGGAGAGGTTCCAACCAACTCAATGCACCATTGTACACATTTCAATCAGGAGCTCTGCCAAGGCAGACCCAGCTGTTGTCTTATGTACGGCTATACACAGACAAGTTATATTTGCATGATATAGCATAGTTAATTAATCATTACCGTTTTGTTTAATCCTTGTGATAGACCAATACTGGTTTATAACATGTGACAGACCAATACCTCACAATGCTTCTTTCTTGCTAAGCTGACACCTTGAAACTGAGATATTGTTTGTTTGTTCTCAAAACAAGATCTGAGGATTTGTATAGCCAGCCACTTGCATGAACACAACTCGATTACTTAGAACAACACATGAATAGAACAGATGAGTGACAAGATTATCACAAGTATTAAAATTCCCATTACACTAACCTCTTATCTACTCACTTAAAAAGAAAATGACTCCAGTCATCATTCACCATTCAGTTCTTATTGGGAAACATTTCACCCAAAACAACCCTAACAAACTGCAAATGCATCCAACGAGTTTGTAGAGTTAACAAGCTTGATGTAGTCATTGCGTGCTAGGAATAAGAGAACCAAATACAACACTTTTGACTACTTTTAAACACTAAGTGAATTTGTCAAAATACTTATTAATTCATAAAATGCTTTTAATTTCCAAACAGTAAAAAAGATATCTATGAAAATACCCTCAAATAAGGTGCGCCTCACATGCACTGCGCCTCACATGAAACATTTTTATTTCAAAACCAAAATCAACAAATGTTCTAACTTTTGCTTCACTGTCCAAATTCACATGAAGGCGAATGTATATCCTTGAGATTCTTGGTCTGAGACTGATGGAAATATACAGTCAGTTGTTTGACTTACTGGACAAAGGAGCTAGAATGATGAAGTGAGTCAGGAATGTACAGGAGAAACTGGATGATGTACATGCCTTCTAATCCAGATACAGTCACTCACACACTTGTTTTCTCTTTCATTAAGGAAACTATAACCGTGACCCTCCTTTGAAACGTGTCTCTGACTGAGGAGTGGCCAGCTGAACTAGTGTGTGGGGTGTATCTGGAGGGACAGGGTGGAGGCCTCGGCAGGCTGAATGATACCTCTCATAGCATAGAATTAGGAATTACAATACAAATATATAATACTAATTTAATAGGATCTGTGTGTCATGGTGGGTCTATCTGACTGGTCCAGCAGACTCACCTGCAGGGACCCCGGCCAAGTCCACCCGTCTGGGTCTTACTGGGACACCCTGTCACCTGGTCAACTCCATTGCCCCACTCCCACTGCTTTGAGCTGTAGAATAGAGCAGGTTTAGCCCCGTCAGTGGGGGGCTGTATCCGTAAGGCAGATATACACACTCTTACACTCTCTCTCACACACACACACCCTGAAAGGAATAAAGTCTATTCTCTATTTAAGCTTCTCCTCAGATTTAGCAACCACTTTTGCAAAAAAAAAGAACTTCCCCAGCAGGACCACAGGCAGGTAGTGATGTCATGTTCTCCTGAGGTGTGTTTGAGGACAGACATGTGAGGAAGTTTCCTCAGCACTGTCAGCAGCCAATAGTCAATTTTGCTTGTAGACTTGCTCTGTGCAGTACTCAGGAGGTGAGAACCATTAGTAAACCTTGTCATACGGTTAAACAACTTTACACTATAGACTGTCAGTTTATTCGCCTAGTGTCTAAATGTCAGTAGGTAAGGTAGATAGTTATTATGTCTCCTTTGTCCATCAATTAATCATCTTTACATTTCCCACCCACTCATTACAAGATGAACCTTCTCTTAATTGTGTCACTGAGTTGGGGTCAGGGTGGGGTTCAAGTAAGGGTCAGGGGAACAGCAGGTGCTGTTCAAGGTTAAAGTCATGGTTCTCTTTCTTCAGAGGAAGATCACTAAACTGACTGTAATTGTCCTACTGCCCCTGTCTTGGCCACATCCTCTGCCCATGACAGATTTCTCCCAGCTCAGCAGTATTGTTGTTGGAGTGTCCTCTCCTATAGAGCCCCTCCTTCTGCGCTGAGATCAGGCTTTTTGCAGGTGGGGGGAGGATGAGGGAGTGAGGCTGGAATCACTTCACTCAAACGCATGTCCACTCCAGGCAGAATGTGTGTGTGTGTGTCAGGGCAGCCTGTGGAAGGCCTGCCTGCATGCTGCAGTGGTCAGGGCCCTAAATAAAGCTGCTGTGAGGGTTGGGGATCTGTCAGCGAGGGCTGTGCACTGTAGACTCTGCTTCATGAATAAGCATCTCTGTCAGGCTGAGTAACAGGGATCCTTATTCAAGAGAGCCATGGCTCTCTGCTCTCTGCTACAGCCTAATCCCTCTCAGTCCATCGCAGCCTGCCGGAATGTGTGGGTGTGTCCATCCTTCCAATATGTAAATTGACCCGGTCCACTAGCGGTAACCACAGCACTGCGAACATTGGCAAGTTCACTGCTTCTGTATAGATCGGTTTCTGCCATTTCAGCCCCCATGAGTGTTTTTATCTGTGTGTGTGTGTGTGTTTTTCATCAGTTGAGCACCTGTCTGACGGCACTAATAAAGACAGGAGGAGGCAGAGGTGTGGCGAGCTGCTGAGGAGTGGCGAGCCCTGCTGCGACAAAGCCACACAGGTACATCAATACAGCAGATACAGTATCTATACCTACACAGGTACTAGAACCAAATGGAAACACACATTTGTTGAGCATTCACACACACACACAAATTTGTTGAACAGTCATAAGAAGAAAAACATTGGTATGTCCTCTTACAAAATGTAATCTAATGTAGTTGACATGTGAGTGGAGATGTGTGTCTTGGTGAACAGCACCGTGTTTACATGTGGAATACTAGAGCCAGCTGGAATGGAGAGACAAAGAAGAGTGGATCTGTAATGTCCTTCTCCCTTACTTTGAACACCAGTCTGAGAACCCCAGCATCGTTGATCCCAGAATACCTATCTCCGTGTTTCTCTCACTCACACAGCCTTTAATCCACACACCACACTTTACAGCATGTACTAGTGTACTACAGTACACCTCCCTGTATCCAACTGTTCTTATGTCATGTTCAGTTATAAATATAGAGTTACTGCCAAGACAGGATACTTTTTGTTGTATTGAAATAATGACTGACCTCAGATGTATTTCCGTGTGTGTACTGCACTCTGTGACCCTGAACTGGAGCAGGTACTGTACATCTGGTGCAGTAGTTTGCTGCAACACTCCGTAGGCGTGTCTGTTGGATGTGGTAGGTAGATAGGTATGTCACCTTGGTGCCAGAGCCACTGTGACTCACATTGGTGATTTCCTCTGCCCGACCCCACAAACGTGGTTGTTTAAAAGAGTCCGCAGCCTGCCTTTGGAGAGGCCATGCTAATACAAAACTGATGATTAATAGCCAGGGATTTTCCACATTTTCGATGAGACTGGCCACTGTTAATAAGTTGCGTGGGAAAGTCTTCAGCTGGGGGCTTAAATTCAACAATAGTCACCTCTCGATGTACCTTTCTTCCCTCTGAGTTTGGCTCATGTCCAGTGCTGTATTGTAGTATTTATCTAGTAATGAATGCCAATTGCATAGTCGATTGTATTATTAGTTAAACCAGACCATTGACCCACTCTGAGGCTTTGCACAGAGGTGAAAAGACTAATGGGAAGTGACAGGCAATCCTGCTGGTCCTTTGATCCCTCATTAGCTGTTTCTCTGCAAGCCATGTGTGGATGTGAAGAGTGTTGATGTTGAGTTTTGTGGGTACTATTTAATGAAGCTGCCAGTTGAGAATTTATGATGCGTCTGTTTCTCAAACTAGACACTCCAATGTACTTGTCCTCTTGCTCAGTTGTGCACCGGGGCCTCCCAATCCTCTTTCTAATCCGGTTAGGGCCAGTTTGCACTGTTCTGGGAAGGGAGTAGTACACAGCGTTGTACGAGATCTCCAGTTTCTTGGTAATTTCTCGCATGGAATAGCCTTCATTTCTCAGAACAAGAATAGACTGACAAGTTTCAGAAGAAAATTATTTGTTTCCGGCCATTTTGAGCCTGTAATCGAACCCACAAATGATGATGCTCCAGGTACTCAACTAGTCTAAAGAAGGTCAGTTTTATTTAGGACAGCAGTTTTCAGCTGTCCTAACATAATTGGAAAAGGCTTTTCTAATGATCAATTAGCCTTTTAAAATTATAAACTTGGATTACCTTACACAACGTGCCATTGGAACACAGGAGTGATGGTTGCTGATAATGGGCCTCTGTACGCCTATGTAGATATTCCATACAAAAATTAGCTGTTTCCAGCTACAATAGTCATTTACAACATTAACTATGTCTATACTGTATTTCTGATCAATTTTATTTTATTTTAATGGACAGAAAATGTGCTTTTCTTTCCTTTTCTGCTACTCCTACTGCTCTCTCTTCGTCCGCCCACGTGTTCTCGCACACCCCGAGAGCTTCTGGTCAGCGGGGTGGTGGCATAGGGATCCTTATCTCTCCCATGTGGTCATTCTCTCTTTCTCCCCTTACCCATCTGTCTATCGCCTCCTTTGAATTTCATGCTGTCACAGTTACCAGCCCTTTCAAGCTTAACATCCTTATCATTTATCGCCCTCCAGGTCCCCTCGGAGAGTTCATCAATGAGCTTGATGCCTTGATAAGCTCCTTTCCTGAGGACGGCTCACCTCTCACAGTTCTGGGCGACTTTAACCTCCCCACGTCTACCTTTGACTCATTCCTCTCTGCCTCCTTCTTTCCACTCCTCTCCTCTTTTGACCTCACCCTCTCACCTTCCCCCTACTCACAAGGCAGGCAATACGCTCGACCTCATCTTTACTAGATGCTGTTCTTCCACTAACCTCATTGCAACTCCCCTCCAAGTCTCCGACCACTACCTTGTATCCTTTTCCCTCTCGCTCTCATCCAACACTTCCCACACTGCCCCTACTCGGATGGTATCGCGCCGTCCCAACCTTCGCTCTCTCTCCCCCGCTACTCTCTCCTCTTCCATCCTATCATCTCTTCCCTCTGCTCAAACCTTCTCCAACCTATCTCCTGATTCTGCCTCCTCAACCCTCCTCTCCTCCCTTTCTGCATCCTTTGACTCTCTATGTCCCCTATCTTCCAGGCCGGCTCGGTCCTCCCCTCCCGCTCCGTGGCTTGACGACTCAATGCGAGCTCACAGAACAGGGCTCCGGAAGGCCGAGCGGAAATGGAGGAAAACTCGCCTCCCTGCGGACCTGGCATCCTTTCACTCCCTCCTCTCTACATTTTCCTCCTCTGTCTCTGCTGCTAAAGCCACTTTCTACCACTCTAAATTCCAAGCATCTGCCTCTAACCCTAGGAAGCTCTTTGCCACATTCTCCTCCCTCCTGAATCCTCCTCCCCCTCCCCCCCCTCCTCCTCTCTGCAGATGACTTCGTCAACCATTTTGAAAAGAAGATCGACGACATCCGATCCTCGTTTGCTAAGTCAAACAACACCGCTGGTTCTGCTCACACTGCCCTACCCTGTGCTCTGACCTCTTTCTCCCCTCTCTCTCCAGATGAAATCTCGCGTCTTGTGACGGCCGGCCGCCCAACAACCTGCCCGCTCGACCCTATCCCCTCCTCTCTTCTCCAGACCATTTCCGGAGACCTTCTCCCTTACCTCACCTCGCTCATCAACTTATCCCTGACCGCTGGCTACGTCCCTTCCGTCTTCAAGAGAGCGAGAGTTGCACCCCTTCTGAAAAAACCTACACTCGATCCCTCCGATGTCAACAACTACAGACCAGTATCCCTTCTTTCTTTTCTCTCCAAAACTCTTGAACGTGCCGTCCTTGGTCAGCTCTCCCGCTATCTCTCTCAGAATGACCTTCTTGATCCAAATCAGTCAGGTTTCAAGACTAGTCATTCAACTGAGACTGCTCTTCTCTGTATCACGGAGGCGCTCCACACCGCTAAAGCTAACTCTCTCTCCTCTGCTCTCATCCTTCTAGACCTATCGGCTGCCTTCGATACTGTGAACCATCAGATCCTCCTCTCCACCCTCTCCGAGTTGGGCATCTCCGGCGCGGCCCACGCTTGATTGCGTCCTACCTGACAGGTCGCTCCTACCAGGTGGCGTGGCGAGAATCTGTCTCCTCACCACGCGCTCTCACCACTGGTGTCCCCCAGGGCTCTGTTCTAGGCCCTCTCCTATTCTCGCTATACACCAAGTCACTTGGCTCTGTCATAACCTCACATGGTCTCTCCTATCATTGCTATGCAGACGACACACAATTAATCTTCTCCTTTCCCCTTCTGATGACCAGGTGGCGAATCGCATCTCTGCATGTCTGGCAGACATATCAGTGTGGATGACGGATCACCACCTCAAGCTGAACTTCGGCAAGACGGAGCTGCTCTTCCTCCCGGGGAAGGACTGCCCGTTCCATGATCTCGCCATCACGGTTGACAACTCCATTGTGTCCTCCTCCCAGAGCGCTAAGAACCTTGGCGTGATCCTGGACAACAAACTGTCGTTCTCAACTAATATCAAGGCGGTGGCCCGTTCCTGTAGGTTCATGCTCTACAACATCCGCAGAGTACGACCCTGCCTCACACAGGAAGCGGCGCAGGTCCTAATCCAGGCACTTGTCATCTCCCGTCTGGATTACTGCAACTCGCTGTTGGCTGGGCTCCCTGCCTGTGCCATTAAACCCCTACAACTCATCCAGAACGCCGCAGCCCGTCTAGTGTTCAACCTTCCCAAGTTCTCTCACGTCACCCCGCTCCTCCGCTCTCTCCACTGGCTTCCAGTTGAAGCTCGCATCCGCTACAAGACCATGGTGCTTGCCTACGGAGCTGTGAGGGGAACGGCACCTCAGTACCTCCAGGCTCTGATCAGGCCCTACACCCAAATAAGGGCACTGCGTTCATCCACCTCTGGCCTGCTCGCCTCCCTACCACTGAGGAAGTACAGTTCCCGCTCAGCTCAGTCAAAACTGTTCGCTGCTCTGGCTCCCCAATGGTGGAACAAACTCCCTCACGACGCCAGGACAGCGGAGTCAATCACCACCTTCCGGAGACACCTGAAACCCCACCTCTTTAAGGAATACCTAGGATAGGATAAAGTAATCCTTCTCACCCCCCCCCCTTAAAATATTTAGATGCACTATTGTAAAGTGGTTGTTCCACTGGATGTCATAAGGTGAATGCACCAATTTGTAAGTCGCTCTGGATAAGAGCGTCTGCTAAATGACTTAAATGTAATGTAAATGTAAAAACAAAGGACATTTCTGAGTAACCCCAAACTTTTGAACGGTAGTGTACATTAATTCATTGTTTGATCGGGAGAGTAAGCATGCATGCATAAAACTATGAAAGCATAGCCTAGCCCAAAGTCATATTCATGTTGAGTGGAGAGACAAGGGAATATAGCCTACAGCTTTTAAAACCCCTAGAAATAATATAGTTAAGGAGTGTCCATCATGAAACATTTTAAGATTTAGGCTATAAGGCCCATGCATCTGAAAGAGAGAGAGAAATATTTTCTGACTGAACATTGCTGATTTGATGGAATTCTCCACTCTGTCTAGCCTACATTCCTCTCTTGCATACACTAGGCCTATATAACACAGGCTATATAACACAGCCTATATAACACAGCGTATATACTGTAACACAGGCTTTGCACCACCTATTTTGACACCCACATTTTTAGGAATATATATATTTTTTTAATTGTGGGGGGTATGTTATGTATCTTATTTTGTCATTAATGCGTGTCACATATCAGTTTCCCAACAATGTAAAAATATATATTTATCATTGAGTTAATAAAGACGCATACAAACATGGTCTCTTTTATGTTTCCTTGAGTAAGGCAGCTCCAAAATGCAGATGTTTCAGCCTATCTCAGTGCTTTCTGTGGTGGTGGGGCAAGCCAGCAGAAAATAGGAGCATTGCGCCGTGATTGGCTCAGTGTTCTGTCACTCATGGGACACTAGTAAGAGTAGACTTCGAACATTTAAGCCCTTTGGGTCCTGCCATAGAGTTACATTAGAAGTGCCCTTCCAAGAAGGCTCAAGGTCATTGGCCACAGATAAAATTACGTCAAATCATATTATATGTACAGTAGCTTTGATTGGACTGATCATGTCATCATCTTATTTTCAAAATCTTAGAGAGCAGTCATCGTCATGAATCAAGTCGACAGTCTCCTGGCAAATCCTTTTTAATCCTTGTCATATGGAGAGAAAATAATGAAGTGAAATTATAGATCAAATGTATCGGTGCACATCTTCCATTGGACATAAACATTCCACAACAAGTTGGAAATCACAAATTCAGCAATGAATGGTTTGGAAGGAATCAGTGGCTAACGGCAAGCATTGCAAAGCAATCACTAGCCTGCTATTCAGTGGAGTGGATGTGTTTTTTTCTGAGTTCCCACCAAAAATCCAGAGAATGCCAGACTTTGATGACAAAGTTTGATGACAAACTTTGCCCACAAAGGACCGCCGCGCCACCTTCCTGTTTAATTTGAGTCCAAAAATGTCTTGTAACGTTATGCAGCTGCATAAATGGTGTAATATGCCAGGGAGATATGTATACTGTAGCTAAGAACGTAATACTAAGTGTATGTTGTATAGTAAGCTGTTAGTAGCCCATGTGCCTTACCCTAATAATTTGGTTATCATTGAATATGTAAGAGCGTTCATTATCTGCCCCCTGTATTTATCATACGGTTCTGACTTGGTGTACAGGGAGTACACTGTAAGAACGTGCCCATGTTCTGAATTCTGTTGCTGCACATTTCAAAGTGCTGAACAAATAGCTCATTAACGTCTTAATCGAAATTACGGATTGCCTCTTATCCGCTTGTCGTCCCCTTATGCCATAGTTTGTACATAATCCACATTTGTTTATTAAGCAAGTCAGCCATATCAGCTATGTTTTTTTTAAAGGCAGTAAATGAGGCTGAATGAACTGTTTCGCTGCCAGACAAGACCCCGCTGATAGCCTGGTGTACCAGTGGTAAGGTATTTGTATTTATTTTATTTTATTTAACCTTTATTTAACTAGGCAAGTCAGTTAAGAACACATTCTTATTTACAATGACGACTGCTGTTGGGACTCTGCTGTTGGGACAGCTTTATGTAGGCCCCGTTTGTCACCGTTATAGTGCAATTAATGTATTGTTTAGTATTGTGTAGTGTTTTTTTTGGCATGCCCCCCCCCTATTTATTGAAATAGGAATAGGGAGATTACTTGAAGTGTCACTCATGTGCTGCCCTGCTGTGTGTTGCCAGACTCCATTCTTTAGGCTTCTGTGTTCAAGTAGGTTAAACCATAGTCACATCACGATGTCCTTACCATCAACGATGGCTGTCAAACATCGTCGATAGACGATACTATCTTAATATCGCCCTAGTGTCAATAGATCCAAAGGCCAAAAGTTCAGAGATGCCATATAAATAACATACAGTACCTGTGTACACCAAATCTGGGCATCTCTGAAAACGATATAGGTTAGTAGAGGAACCCTATCTATGGAGGAAGGAGGGAATGTCCATATTGTCATCTCTGGTGCTCTACACTGGCCAGCCTACTGAAACACAAGTAGTGTGAACTGAAAACAACACTAACGGTATTCAACAATCTGTTCAGAGCCTGTTCTTTGAAACAATTGGTTCATTAATCTTGTTAGTGTCACGTTGCTCCACATTGTGATTACAGGACTGCTAGGAGATTCTCACCAAGAACAGGAAGGAGACCTGGTAAAAACTTCCTGTTTTGGACTTGTACTTGCCCTGTAACAACCATGTTATCTGGGGAAATTCCATGTTCAACTTGGATAACATGCTCTGTCCAAACAAATAGTAAAAGAGCAGAATAGCTAACGAAGATCAGCTAACTGTTGTGGCTGTCTAGGACCTGGACTGGACACAGATGTGTTGCTAAGGGTCAACACAGTCTGGACCGAGGGCCAGTTAACTTTCACCCTCTTGATTGATAGATTGGTCATTGATTGGGATTGGATTTAGCAACCCCAGTTGGTTTCCTTCAAACAATGTCATGGTCATTCAAGAATGGGTCATGGTCCTTGCAGTGTAACCTATAGGTTACCATTTTTTTTTTGATAAGTCCCTTTTAGTGTAAGAGCTGTTTGAAAAGACCACCTGAAAATTCTGCCTGTTTTGGTGAGATGGAGTTTTGGCCTGCCTTGTGACATCCCCAGGTGGTAAATTACTTAGGATGTGTTCATAAATTCACTCTGGAGTGCCAGAGTGCGCACAAAGTGTGCTCTGGGCGTTCGCACATTCAGAGCGTTGTCAGATTGTCCATTGATACACTGTAAAACTTTTCATATTATCTAGACTAGAGTGTTGGTGACTAACTGTGCTGCTGGAAATAATGGAAAAACAATTGCCAAAGTGTATGGACACCAGTCATATTGAACACGGGTGTTGCGGGGTTCTGTAGCTCAGTTGGTAGAGCATGGCGCTTGTAACGCCAGGGTAGTGGGTTCAATCCCGGGACCACCCGTTTGTAGAATGTTATGACAATTATTCTAAATGTGCATATATATATATATATATATATATAAATTTATCAATTATTCTGTGCTCTGGCACACTCAGACGAGAGTGCTCTGAAATCGGAGTAGATACCAAGACTGAATTTATGAACGCACCCTTATTAATAGACTTTTAAGAGTTTCAAACTTCTCCGCCAATAACAACTAGTTCAGTTTTCACCTCCCCACTCAGACCCCTCCCAGAGAGTCTTGGCAAAATTATTTCTTGAAAAATTGCTCTTTGCTAACAAACATTTTTTGTGTCTTTTTGACCATTTTAATTGACAACAATCACATTAAGGTACTTAATTGTTACCCAGAAATTATTTGATTAAAAAAAAATGTAAACAGCTGTATTGGACCTTTTTAAGTTTCTCAGGCTTTTCTCAAGATCCTGTCATTTTGTTCATTGCTGTAGCTCTGTGCAGCTGCTGTGATGGTAATGACACAAAGAGTCCATGTGAAATGTCAGGTAGGTAGACCAGACATTTACATTTACATTTAAGTCATTTAGCAGACGCTCTTATCCAGAGCGACTTACAAATTGGTGCATTCACCTTATGACATCCAGTGGATGTCCTCAAACCTGACCTCAAACCTGGTGTTAGAGGAGAAACGGCTGATGGCTGAAGACCTGTGTCTTCCTTCTGCTCCCAGGAGCAGTGGACACCTACCTACACCACTCATTATGGTTCTATGAGATTACTCCTGTTCAGTTTTGCATACATCCCTCTAATATGTCTCTCTCGTGCCTTTCTCTCCCTCCTTATTTGTCTCTCTTTCCCCTATCGTTCTCCCTTGTTTCACTTCTGTCTTTCCCAGGTCCTGAGGGATGTTCTGCTGGACCTGTACAGGGCCTTGAAGTGGGTGGTGCGGTCAGACACTGTCACAGTTCTCCATGCTCAGCTGGCTCTGGAGGAACTCGATGATGCCATGAGGAGGTTCATCTTCCCTGCGCAGAAGCTGGAAAAGAGGGTGGTTTTACAATGAGATTTCATGAACATGAACACAGCACACACACCAACCAACTAGTATTAGATCATCAAGGGGACCTTGGAAGTGTCTAGGAGTAAGGGATTGTTCAAACTGGGCACGACATTCCAGCTTTTGTTCAGCTATTATATGATATGACTGTGCGTGAAACTTGACCTTCTCAGCAAATTGGGTGCATCTCTTTCACCGTCTGTCTGAAGTGGTGACTGTTCACTTGGTCATTTTGTCAGTGTTTGCAGTACATGGAATTACCCCCAGCCAGCCTATGTCATACTGTCTTTGTGACCAGAGGGGAAATTAAGAGTATTTTCAAACAATGACAGATCTAGGCCTTCGGTAGAGGCACCAAACTTTCCTTCTGGAAACAATACCTGCTTGTGCCTAGGAATCTTATAAACAGCATATTATTAGAGGTCAAAATGAGGTCAAAATGATTAGCTGATAATGTGTGTGCTTCTGAATAAAATCCCATTACAGTGAAATAAAATGAAGGGATATGAGTTTATTTTTGGTATGAACTAATGCATGTTCTGTTGTTTTTAGCAGTGTTCTTTGCAGTGACCTCAGGCTATTGTAGTTTGTTTTCTAGGCAGATATCCAATGGAGTCCCAGTTAGAGCTGTTGCGATGACCGTATTACCTCCACACCGGGGGTCACGAGTCATGAAGGCAGTTAAATTCCATGTGACAGTTTAGTCACTGCTCTGATGCTGCTGCTGGTCTTTAGTAGCCTACCAAACTTGCTAACTGCCTGGTACTCAGCACTCTCTATTGTCCATCACTCTATTGTCCATCACTCTGACATCAATGCAAATGTATTCGAAAACCTTATCAAACTTTATTAGAGCCCATGAGCTCATGTTGCGCAACATTTCTATAGGCTATGAAATTGCGGGAGAAAAACAAAGTGATGGCCGCTAATAAAAAGATGAAGATCCCATCAGCTTTCTAAAGGCCAGGCCTATGATATTTATTTCTCAACTTTCCTTATATTAAGCACATTGCTTATATTTACAACAGGAGTATAGCCTACCTGGTTGGCATGAAAATAAACCACAGGCCTTAGAGTCCTCCATTCACTATTTAAGTGCATAGATGACATGTATTTTTTTCCGCAGCCCCTGTTTCGATACAGGTTGCTAGGTACTATATAAACAGAGTAAAAACCCACAGACCATTATAAACTCAAACTAAGTTTATTCACCCACTGGTTCACACAGCTGCATAAGACAGAACTGACCTCGGCCCAAATTGCTCACTTCTCCAACTCACAGCTGTTCTATTGACTTGTACCAGACTGTTGCCTTTCGCCTTTCCATAGGATACCTGATGTCTAACAATAGACTAGAGCGTTGTTCTGACAGAATGTAAATGTTCTGCATTCCATTCTCTCTCCCTCAGTGACATGAAGAAGGATATTTCATATTTTCAAGTTTTTAAGTCAGAACCCATCAAGGTGCATGATAATAGTCCATTCTAAATCAAAACAAATGTCACACACGGTATTTAGTATATGTAAAGACAATATTAAATCAAGAATAGTCTGATGGGTGACAATATTAGCCTATCACTTGTGAATGATATATTATCACTTGTGAATGATGCCCAGCGTATGAAACAATGCCTTTTTTTGCGACTTTTTCAGATCATAGTTGCACACCTCATGTAGCCTAGCCCATCAGCCTAATTTGTTTTAATAAGGTTTGTATCACAACAGAAGTGGCCAAATAACTATTCAAAAATTAAGCATATTAATCCACTTTACAAGGAGTGTAGAGCCTAACTGGCATACATAAGCAGCGCGTCATTTTCAAGTTTGTGGAGATAATTTTCACCATAAAAATCCACCTTTATAATCAAATCAAATGTATTTATTTATATAGCCCTTCGTACATCAGCTAATATCTCAAAGTGCTGTACAGAATCCCATCCTAAAACCCCAAACAGCAAGCAATGCAGGTGTTGAAGCACGTTGGCTAGGAAAAACTCCCTAGAAATGCCAAAACCTAGGAAGAAACCTAGAGAGGAACCAGGCTATGGGGGGTGGCCAGTTCTCTTCTGTCTGTGCCGGGTGGAGATTATAACAGAACATGGCCAAGATGTTCAAATGTTCATAAATGACCAGCATTGTCAAATAATAGGTCTCGGACAGGTAGCACGTCCGGTGAACAGGTCAGGATTCCATAGCCGTAGGCAGAACAGTTGAAACTGGAGCAGCAGCACGGCCAGGTGGACTGGGGACAGCAAGGAGTCATCATGCCAGGTAGTCCTGAGGCATGGTCCTAGGGCTCAGGTCCTCCGAGAGAGAGAAAGAAAGAGAGAATTAGAGAGAGCATACTTACCCAGACAGGAAGATCACATCAGTGACTCAACCCACTCAAGCGACGCACCCCTCCTAGGGACGGCATGAAAGAGCACCAGTAAGCCAGTGACTCAGCCCCTGTAATAAGGTTAGAGGCAGAGAATCCCAGTGTGCTAATGCTAATAATAGCATTACATGCATAATTGCATTTGCGGTCACTTTTGATAATGGTGTTTTCCGCTAATGGAATTAATAACATGAAGAAATAGCCAAATAGTTTATCAACATTTTAAGGTAAATGTTCTGATCTGTGTCAGCCACAAGTTTTTTTGATGCTAGTGGTTGTATTAATTTGGGATCTATCGCATCCCACAACAGTCCCAGACTGTCAGTCCCAGTTCATCCAATATCTTCATTATTCACCTCGGAATTGGATAAGGACGCAAGCATTTGCGTTGTGTCGGTCTTAACTTGTACAGTCATGGACAAAAGTTTTGAGAATGACACAAATATGAATTTTAACATAGTCTGCTGCCTCAGTTTGTATGATGGCAATTTGAATATACTCCAGAATGTTATGAAGAGTGATCAGATGAATTGCAATTAATTGCAAAGTCCCTCTTTGCTATGCAAATGAACTTAATCCCCCAAAAACATTTCCACTGCATTTCAGCCCTGCCACAAAAGGACCAGCTGACAGTGATTCTCTCGTTAACCTCTCTTGGATCGTTCGGGACAGTAGTGTTCCACCTTGCCAACAGCCAGTGAAATTGCAGGGCGCCAAATTCAAAACAACAGAAATCTCATAATTAAAATTCCTCAACCAAGTATTTTACACCATTTTAACGATACTCTTCTCGTTTTGTTCGTTCAAGTTCATATTTATATCCAAAAAGTTTACATTGGCACTATGTTCAGAAATGCCTCCAAAACATCTGGAGAAATTGCAGAGAGCCACATCAAATAACATAAATACTCATCATAAACTTTGATGAAAGATACATGTTTTACATAGAATTAAAGATAATCTTGTTCTTAATGCAACCGCTGTGTCAGATTTCAAAAAAGCTTTACGGCAAATGCACAATATTCAATAATCTGAGAGCAGCGTTCAGCCACAAAAGCTAGCCATACAGTTACCCTCCAAATTGTGGAGTCAACAAAAGTCATAAATAGCATACATCTTACCTTAGCTGATCTCCGTCAGAATGCACTCCCAGGACTCCCATTTCCACAAGAAATGTTTGTTTTGTTCGATTACGTCCATATTTATGTCCAAATACCTCCGTTTTGTTCGTGTGTTTAGTTCACTATTCCAAAGGCACAATGCATGAGCGCAAAATCCAGACGAAAAGTCAAAAGAGTTCCCTTACAGTTTGTAGAAACATGTCAAATTATGTTTACAATCAATCCTTAGGGTCTTTTTATACTAAATCTTCAATAATATTCCAACCGGACAATAGCGTATTCATTACAGAGGAAAAAGAAGGAACGGCGCACCCGCGTGACCACGCAGTAAACAACTGATTAGCCTCAGCCTATTCCACTTGTTGAAACAGCTCTTATTCGACACCCTTCCACAATAGAAGCCTCAAACAACTTTCTAAAGACTGTTGACATCTGCTGGAAGCCTTGGGAAGTGCAATCTGGCCCCATAGACACAGCATATTGGACAGGCAATCAACCTCTTCCCACTTCCTGGTTGGATTTGTCTCAGGTTTTCGCCTGCCATATGAGTTATGGTATACTCACAGACATCATTCAAACAGTTTTAGAAACTTCAGTGTGTTTTCTATCCAGTACTAATAATAATATGCATATATTAGCATCTGGGACAGAGTAGCAGGCAGTTTACTCTGGGCACCTTATTCATCCAAGCTACTCAATACTGCCCCCCTGTCACCAAGAAGTTAACACAGGTGTGAGTGTTGACGAGAACAAGGCTGGAGATCACTCTGTCATGCTGATTGAGTTCGAATAACAGACTGGAAGCTTCAAAAGGAGGGTGGTGCTTGGAATCATTATTCTTCCTCTGTCAACCATGGTTACCTGCAAGGAAACACGTGCCGCCATCATTGCTTTGCACAAAAAGGGTTTCACAGGCAAGGATATTGCTGCCAGTAAGATTGCACCTAAATCAACCATTTATCGGATCATCAAGAACTTCAAGGAGAGCGGTTCAATTGTTGTGAAGAAGGCTTCAGGGCGCCCAAGAAAGTCCAGCAAGCTCCAGGACCTTCTCCTAAAGTTGATTCAGCTGTGGGATCGGGGCACCACCAGTACAGAGCTTGCTCAGGAATGGCAGCAGGCAGGTGCGAGTGCATATGCACGCACAGTGAGGCAAATACTTTTGGAGGATGGCCATGTATAAAGAAGAGCAGCAAAGAAGCCACTTCTCTCCAGTAAAAACATCAGGGACAGACTGATATTCTGCAAAACAAAAGGTACAGGGATTGGACTGCTGAGGACTGGGGTAAAGTCCTTTTCTCTGAGGAATCCCCTTTCCGATTTTTTGGGGCATCCAGAAAAAATATTTTCCGGAGAAGACAAGGTGAGCACTACCATCAGTTCTGTGTCATGCCAACAGTAAAGCATCCTGAGACCTTTCATGTTTGGGGTTGCTTCTCAGCCAAGGGAGTGGGCTCACTCACAATTTTTCCGAAGAACACAGCCATGAATAAAGAATGGTACCAACACATCCTCCGAGAGCAACTTCTCCCAACCATCCAGGAACAGTTTGGTGACGAACAATGCCTTTTCCAGCGTGATGGAGCACCTTTCCATAAGGCAAAGGTGATAACTAATCCCATTGGGAACTTGTGGTCAATCCCCAAAAGGCGGGTGGACAAACAAAAACCCACAAATTATTATTATGCAAGAATGGGCTGCCATCAGTCAGGATGTGGCCTAGAAGTTAATTGACAGCATGCCAGGGCGGATTGCAGAGGTTTTTAAAAAGAAGGGTCAACACTGCAAATATTAACTCTTTGCATCAACTTCATGTAATTGTCAATAAAGGCCTTTGACACTTATGAAATGCTTGTAATTATACTTCATTATTCCATATTAACATCTGACAAATATATCTAAAGACACTGAAGCAGCAGACTTTGTGAAAAAATTTACATTTGTGTCATTCTCAAAACTTTTGTCCATGACTGTAGCCTGTGAGAAAGACCCGATTACATGACAGAGAGTGATGTGAGTGAGAGACTCTTGTGCAGCAGACTCAGGGAGATGCAGCACAATGCAGCACTCCAGGCCGCAAAAGGCATATATTTTTTCTGGGTGCATTATGACCACAAAGGGTTATGCCGTCATGAAATTTGAGGGATTATCAAGTGCTTGTCAAATTGTGAATGAGAGACTATTGGAGTATGTACAGCATGCTCAAAAAACAAAGCAGACCTCATGTCTTTCAAGTGCCTTTCTTCAAATCATCATTAGAGTCTCATCATGCAGCCTTACAATGCATTAAAAAATCCAACCATATATACCGACGTTTGTAGATGTCACGCCCTGACATTAGAGAGACTTTTTATTTCTCTAATTGGTTAGGTCAGGGTGTGATTTGGGTGGGCATTCTAGTTTGTCTATTTCTTTTTTGGCCGGGTACGGTTTCCAGTCAGAGGCAGCTGTCTATCGTTGTCTCTGATTGGGGATCATACTTAGGCAGCTCTTTTTCCCACCTTCAGTTGTGGGATCTTGTTTGTGTGTAGTTGCTTTCTGCACTGCATATAGCGCTGTATTTCCACCACAGAAAGCACTGAGCTAGGCTGAAACACCTGCATTTTGGAGCTGCCTTACTCAAGAAAACAAAAACCATGTTTGTATGAGGCTTTATTAACTCAATGATATATATTATTTTTTACACTGTTTACAAACTGATATGTGACACGTATTTATGCCAAAATAACATTTGGGGCTCAATGAGGGGCTCTGCCCCACCTGCCCTGAATGACGGGTCAACACTGGCCATTTGGCATAGCCATATCAGGACTTAACATAAGGACAACTCAGAGTATCAGAGTATTTTATTATTTTCTTCTGAAATAGACGTTTTCTTCATATCATGATTCTTTAGACCTATATAAAATAAATAATGGATTTATTGTGAAGATGTAGAGGCTATATTACATGGATTTATTATACTTTTTTAAATGGCTAGTAGGCTATGTATGGAAACCAGGTGATGCTAAATGTGTTAATGTTAAGTAATTACAGTGAAACCGACAGTTATTTGCTTGACAATCACTGGCTGACAACATTTTGTGACCGCCACAGCCCTAGTCCCAGCTGAAAATAGCTCTGAAGCAGGGATTCAGAGCCACAAGGGACTAACCATTAATTCACCAGCACAGCACTTTTAGCTTCCAGAAACTATCGCATAGGGAAGTAAAGTCACAATGTGATCTGATCATACTCAATGCCAGTTATTGTTAAACAATTTGCTAGTCATGCAATGCTTGCAGTTGTAAGTTCATTAAATTGAGGGCTAAACAGCAAATACTTTGGATATTGGCATGACATGGAGATGAATGTTTTTTAAATCTTTCGTGTATACACTGACAGTCATATTGTCGTGAGGAATTTCATCAAAGGGCAAAGTTGATCAAAATCAGATTTAGAAACCATAAAAATATGCCTTATGGAACTGCGGGGATTGTGAAGAAAAAAAACACAGGCACAGACACACATGCACATTAGACATAAACTCTACACACACGTACATGTGTTGCATTGTAAATATGTGATAGTGAAGTAGTGGCCTAAGGGAACAAACTAAATGTTTTGGGTAAAGTGTAATAAAATGTATTGTCATGTAATATTTGAAATGGTACAGTTGGAAATACACCTTAGCCAAATACATTTAAACTCAGTTTATCACAATTCCTGACATTTAATCCTAGTAAAAAATCCCTGTTTTAGGTCAGTTAGGATCACCACTTTATTTTAAGAATGTGAAATGTCAGAATAATAGTAGAGACAATGATTTCTTTCAGCTTTTATGTATTTCATCACATTCCCAATGGGTTAGAGGTTTACATACACTCAATTAGTATTTGGTAGCATTGCCTTTAAATTGTTTAACTTGGGTCAAACGTTTTTGGTAGCCTTCCACAAGCTTCCCACAATAAGTTGGGTGAATTTTGGCCCATTCCTCCTTACAGAGCTGGTGTAACGGAGTCCGGTTTGATGGCCTCCTTGCTCGCACACACTTTTTCAGTTCTGCCCACAAATGTTCTATGGGATTGAGGTTAGGGCTTTGTGATGGCCACTCCAATACCTTGACTTTGTTGTCCTTAAGCCATTTTGCCACAAACTTGGAAGTATGCTTGGGGTCATTGTCCATTTGGAAGACCCATTTGCGACCAAGCTTTAACTTCCTGACTGATGTCTTGAGATGTTGCTTCAATATATCCACATAATTTTCCATCTTCCTGATGCCATCTATTTTGTGAAGTGCACCAGTCCCTCCTGCAGCAAGCACCCCCACAACATGATGCTGCCACCCCTGTGCTTCATGGTTGGGATGGTGTTCTTCTGCTTGCAAGTCTCCCCCATTTTCCTTCAAACATAACGATGGGCATTATGTCCAAACAGTTCTATTTTTGTTTCATCAGACCAGAGGACATTTCTCCAAAAAGTATGGTCTTTGTCCTCATGTGCAGTTGCAAACCATAGTCTGGCTTTTTTATGGCGGTTTTGGAGCAGTGGCTTCTTCCTTGCTGAGCATCCTTCCAGGTTATGTCAATATAGGACTCGTTTTACTGTGGATATAGATACATTTGTAACTCTGTCCTCCAGCATCTTCACAAGGTCCTTTGCTGTTGTTCTGGGATTGATTTGCACTTTTCGCACCAAAGTATTTTATTCTCTAGGAGACAGAACGCGTCTCCTTCCTGAGCGGTATGATGGCTGCGTGGTCCCAAGGTGTTCATATTTGCGTACTATTGTTTGTACAGATGAACGTGGTACCTTCAGGCGTTTGGAAATTGCTCCGAAGGAGGAACAAATTTTTTTCTGAGGTCTTGGCTGATTTCTTTTGATTTTCCCATGATGTCAAGCAAAGAGGCACTGAGTTTGAAGGTAGGCCTTGAAATACATCCACAGGTACACCTCCAATTGACTCAAATTATGTCAATTAGCCTATCAGAAGCTTCTAAAGCCATGACATAATTTTCGGGAATTTTCAAAGCTGCTTAAAGGCACAGTCAACTTACTGTCAGTAAACATCTGACCTACTGGAATTGTGATACAGTGAATTATAAATTAAATAATCTGTCTGTAAACAATTGTTGGAAAAATTAATTGTGTCATGCACAAAGTAGATGTCCTAACCGACTTGCCAAAACTATAGTTTGTTAACAAGAAATTTGTGGAGTGGTTGAAAAATGAGTTTTAATGACTCCAACCTAAGTGTATGTAAACCTCCGACTTCAACTGTATATAACTGCCTTAATGTTGCTGGACTGCAGGAAGCTGCCTTAGCAGCTTCAAAATTGGAGAATTAGTACTATAATGAATTTGCATAACAGGGGATACAGTACCTTTATAAGAAACGTGAGGTTCAGGTGAGTTACATTAGTGAACCCGGACACAGAAATAGCGGAAATGGTGTGTGTGCCCGTCTGCCAGGAACTGTGTCTCCTCAGCTTGACTGCCAAGGACATTCTTACAGTGAGAGAGCTGCTCGGATACTGTGATGCTATGCTCTGTTTCATCTTGGCTCACCACGTGACAGTTACCAACACTAACTGAAACCCACGGCCAGCAAAGTGTCATGCACAAAGTAGATGTCCCAACCAACTCGCCAAAACTATAGTTTGCTATCCATGAAATTGCTATCCATGAAATGGCTATTAATGTGTATGCTTGTGTGTGTATATATGTGTGTATATTCAGTGCATTCAGAAAGTATTCAGACCCCTTCCCTTTTCCCACATTTTATTACGTTACAGCCTTATTCTAAAATTGATTAAATCCATTTTTCCCTCATCAATCTACACACAATACCCAGTAGTGACAAAGCGATAACAGGTTTCTAGAAAATACATGCTAATTTATACTTTCATAAGTATCCAGACATTTTGCTATGATACTCAAAATTGAGCTTGGGTGCATTCTGTTTCCATTTATCATCCTTGAGATGTTTTTACAACTTGATTGGAGTCCACCTTTGATAAATTTAATTAATTGGATATGCTTTGGAAAGGTACACATCTGTCTATATGAGGTCCCACAGTTGTCAGTGCAAATACCAAGCCATGAGGTCAAAGGAATTGTCCATAGAGCTCTGGGACAGAATTATGTTGAGGCAAATATCTGGAGAAAGGTACCAAAACATTTCTGCAGTATTGAAGGTCCCCAAGAACACAGTGGCCTCCATCATTCTTGGAATCAATTTGGAACCATCAAGCGTAAAGGGTCTGAATAGTTACATGTATGTAAATGTGATATTAGCTAACATTTCTAAAATCTGCTTTTGCTTTGTCATGATGTAATATTGCGTGTAGATTGATGAGGGGGAAAAACGATGTAATCCATTTTAGAATAAGGCTGTAATGTAACAAAATGTGGAAAAAGTGAAGGGGTCTGAATATGTTACGAATGTAATATGTATGTATATATACAGTACCAGTCAAAAGTTTGGACACACCTACTCATTCTAGTTAATTTTTCATTTTTACTCTTTACTACATTGTAGAATAATAGTGCAGACAACAAAAGTAGCCACCCACAGCTTTGCACACGCTTGACATTTTCTCAACCGGCTTCACTTGGAATGCTTTTCCAACTGTCTTGAAGGAGTTCCCACATATGCTGAGCACTTGTTGGCTGCTTTTCCTCCCCTCTGCAGTCCAACTCATCCCAAACCATCTCAATTGGGTTGAGGTTGGGTGATTGTGGAGGCCAGGTCATCTGATGCAGCACTCCATCACTCTCCTTCTTGGTCAAATAGCCCTTACACAGCCTGGAGGTGTGTTGGGTCATTGTCCTGTTGAAAAACAAATGATAGTCCCACTAAGCTCAAACCAAATGGGATGGTGTATCGTTGCAGAATGCTGTGATAGCCATGCTGGTTAAGTGTGCCTTGAATTCTAAATTAATCACTGACAGTGTCACCAGCAAAGCACCACCACATCATCACACATCCTCCTTCACGCTTCAAGGTGGGAGCCACACATAGCGGAGATCATGTCTTGGCCCAATCAAGTCTCTTCTTCTTATTGGTGTCCTTTAGTGGTGGTTTCTTTGCAGCAATTCAACCATGAAGGCCTGATTCACACTCTGAACAGTTGATTCTCCTCTGAACAGTTGATGTTGAGATGTGTCTGTTACTGTGTTATTTCATAGTTTTGATGTCTACATTATTATTCTTCAATGTAGAAAATAGTAAAAATAAAGAAATGCCCTCGAATTAGCAGGTGTGTCCAAACCTTTGAGTAATACTGTTTATAAATATATAAATTATGTGTGTGTGTTATATGGTAATTGGTAACTTGTTGTTCAGGGTATGACTTGAGTAGTGTTTTGGATTACAGCATGTATTGATTGTGTGTCAGAGCTTGCTGCAGTTTCTTTCTTTCCCGACACTCTACCAGCCTGTGTTGGACCTGAAGGCTGTCGGCAGCACCGGGAGAGGAGGGGTGGGTAAGTAAATAAGCCCATAAAGGATGCTTTGAGCCAGGCAGTGTGGAGGAGAGAAGAGGGGGTCTGTCTGAACAGTCCTGAGTCTTGTTGGAAGCTGGCTGCACTGCAGTGAGCTGGGACAGGGAGGGGGAGAGGACAGGAGAGGAGGGTGAGCTAGTGAGAGGGTAGAGGGGTCTTGAAGAGGAAAAGCAACGTCAGTCTGGGCAGCTATGCACCGAGCCAGGACAGTGTGACAGAGGAGCGGGGAGCAGGGATTTGGGCTGTGCTGCAGAGGGATGCAGAGAGGAGCTGCCACTGCAGTAGGAGAGATAGACTGAGACAGAGAGGGGGACTGAAGGACGGACACCAGCCAGGAGGCTACAGAGATCCATTCTTAGACATCCAACCTCTACCACATCGTGGCCTGGCTGCTTGCCCATGGGAGAGACCTGTGAGCAGGCATGGACTCCAGACCAGATGGGCAAGATTCTGCCAGGACCAGGGATGGGATCAGATCATCTGATATCCTCCTGTACATTTCTCCCTGCCTAACACCCTCAACTGCTGGCTGAGATACTGGGATCTGAGGGCCTTCATGCCCCAGGACAGTCCGGGTAGATAGAGGAGAGGGAGAGGAGGTGGGTCAGGGGAGACAGAGGATAAGGAGGAGTCGGTAGCTGTAGTTTTTTGATGAGGGACTCCTAAATTAAGTGAGTTGGAATAAAGATGTAGTGTGAGTGGGAAGCAGAACAAGGAGTGAGCAGTGTGCTGTGTGCTGCAGAGTGTGGTGGAGTGGGGCAGACCGGGAGCTGGGTGGACTGACGGACACACTGCCTGAGCTGCAAGGGTAACTCCAGAGGGGAGACGGAGCCCGAGTTGTACTCTGGGTCAGGAAGGTACGGGACAATATATACTGTGTTTTATATGTGTATGTGTGGGAGAGAACATAAAATCATTCAAAAGCATGTCTTGTGTGTAGTGTTATGTGGAGCAAATGTGTTTCCTCTCTGTGCCAATGGCCAAAACAGGATATTGGTAGTAACATTTGGCTAAAACAAACCTTCTCAGAATATATTCATGGTTATTGTATGTGAGTAGTAGAAATAGAGGGAGTATGTGGTGGGGTGAGAGTAAATCACTTTCTGTTCATGGATAGATGAATGTGTCTATGTGAGTGTTGTGTGTCGGCTTGTGTCAGGTTAGTACGTTAAATGTGTGGTATAGGCTTCTGTATTTCATGGCAGAGCACAGTGGTTGGTTCCCTGAGGCTGGTGCAATGTTAGAAAGACAGACCGACAGGAACTAACGCCTCAGAATTCCATTTGAAAACGTGACCTGTGCAAGGAAAACGTTGCCTGTTTGACATTCCATGGGATCACTGGTTGACTCCAAATTTGAAGGCCCTGTTGGGTTTTGTCAGCAGACTAAAACAGGCCTTAGGGGAAGTGGTGCTACTCTAGCTGCTCATACATTCTATTTGACTAACAGTCAGCCCCAGAGTGTACAGTTACCAGCAACCTCAGTCTGCCAGAGAAGGGCTTTAGCTCTGCAACCACACACCTCTTTGTATTGGGGAATGAGAAAGATGGTCGGGGCTGTTTTTCATGATACGAGCTAGGCCCCTTTGTTCCAGTAAAGATACGTTTTTTTATTTTACCCCTTTTTTCTCCCTAATTTCGTGATATCTAATTGGTAGTTACAGTCTTGTCCTATTGCTGCAACTCCCGTACGGACTCGGGAGAGGTGAAGGTCGAGACCCATGCGTCCTCTGAAACACAACCTCGCCAAGCCGCACTGCTTCTTGACACAATGCTCACTTAACCTGGAAGCCAGCCAGCCGCACCAATGTGTCAGAGGATACAACGTACAACTGGCGACCCTGTCAGCGTGCATGCGCCCGGTCCGGAGGAGTCGCTAGAGCGCCATGGGAAAAGGACGACCCAGCCGGCCAAACCCTCTCCTAACCCGGACGTCGCTGGGCCAATTGTGCGCCACCTCATGGGTCTCCCAGTCTCGGCCGACTGCGACACAGCCTGTGATTGAACCAGGATTTGTTGTGACGCAGCTAGCACTGAGATGCAGTGCCTTAGACCGATACGCCACTCGGGAGGCCCATGAAGAGAAAGCTTAACGCTACAGCATACAATGACATTCTAGACGATTCTGTGCTTCCAACTTTGTGGCAACAGTTTGGGGAAGGCCCTTTCCTGTTTCAGCATGACAATGTTCCCATGCACAAAGCCCACACAGAAGGTCCACACAGAATATTTGTTGAGATGGGTGAGAAAGAACTTGACTGGTCTGTATAGAGCCCTGACCTCAACCCCACTAAACACCTTTGGGTGTTCCTAATGCTCTTGTGGCTGAATGGAAGCAAGTCCCCACAGCAATATTCCAACATCTAGTGGAAAACCTTCCCAGAAGAGTGGAGGCTGTTATAACAGCAAAGGGGGGACCAACTCCGTATTAATGCCAATGATTTGGAATGAGATTTTCTATGTGTAGGTGTCCACATTTATTTATTTATTTTATTTCACCTTTATTTAACCAGGTAGTCAAGTTGAGAACAAGTTCTCATTTACAATTGCGACCTGGCCAAGATAAAGCAAAGCAGTTCGACAGATACAACGACACAGAGTTACATATGGAGTAAAACAAACATACAGTCAATAATACAGTATAAACAAGTCTATATACAATGTGAGCAAATGAGGTGAGAAGGGAGGTAAAGGCAAAAAAGGCCATGGTGGCAAAGTAAATACAATATAGCAAGTAAAACACTGGAATGGTAGTTTTGCAATGGAAGAATGTGCAAAGTAGAAATAAAAATAATGGGGAGCAAAGGAGCAAAATAAATAAATAAATTAAATACAGTTGGGAAAGAGGTAGTTGTTTGGGCTAAATTATAGGTGGGCTATGTATAGGTGCAGTAATCTGTGAGCTGCTCTGACAGTTGGTGCTTAAAGCTAGTGAGGGAGATAAGTGTTTCCAGTTTCAGAGATTTTTGTAGTTCGTTCCAGTCATTGGCAGCAGAGAACTGGAATTTTGGATTAATTAATTGGATTGGAGATGTTTGATATGGGTCTGGAAGGAGAGTTTACAGTCTAACCAGACACCTAAGTATTTGTAGTTTTCCACGTATTCTAAGTCAGAGCCGTCCAGAGTAGTGATGTTGGACAGGCGGGTAGGTGCAGGTAGCGATCGGTTGACGAGCATTAGTTTTACTTGTATTTAAGAGCAATCATGTAGTATATGTTGTGAGATTGAAAGAGAGCCCTCTAGTGGGGAGTAGATGTGAATTGTTATACTGAAGATTACATAATATAATATTCTTAGTCCTGGTGACAATGGTTATATAGACATACTGTAAGCAGCTGATTATTTTTTTGCATGGGAAGCAGAAAGATCTCTGGCCCACTGAGTTTATCATTGTAATTTGCAGAAACTGTGCCCTGGCTCCAGAGCTTTGATTCACAGGCTTGGTGGAAAACTATGACTCTTTAAAGAAAGGCTGTGGAAGTTACAGTTAGATTGATAAATTATCAAGTTTAAACCGAGCCAGCAGGAGACTCCACACACTTGCCCCATCGCTCTCTCCCTTCACACGGTCATCCACTCCCCCTCCTTTCCTCTTTGGTTTCTCACCCCTCCCTTCCTCCCTCCTTCCCTTCTTCTGTAGTCACTGTAAAAGTGCCTGTCCCACAGCCAAAATGCTCATTCAGTCTGCACCAGCCTGCCATTACACCTGAGAATACAGTCCATTCAGTCTGCTGGAGGGAGGCATTACACCTGAGAATACCTGCCTGGGACCCACCTGGGAATAGCTACCTGTGCCTGAGCTTGGATCTCGCCTGAAAATACCTGCCAGCCTTTCCTCTGTGAATGCTGACCTGCAGCTCGCCCGAGAGCCGCTGAATTGCAAAGCAGATTCTTAATGTGAATGGGAAATCCAAGCCAGAGGACATACATGTACTACACCAGGATATGTATGTTTAAGTAGCAGGGACAAAGCCTTGATCATGAGATGATACCCTAATCCTCCAGGTGTGAGCCAGCTATCACCTCTACCACCACAGTGAGTACTGGGCTTTGACCATTCACTACCATGGAGACTGACTACAGTATTGTTCAGATATAGCCTTAAGTGGTGATGAAGGGTTACAGTCTGTGTTGGTTAGTGCATTAGTGCATTGTGTCATAGTGGAATGGTCTCTCTCTCTCTCTCTCTCTCTCTCTCTCTCTTTGGGGAGATGTTAATTAGAGGGTTTAGTGCAGAAAGTTATGGTGGTTCTAGAATTTATTTTGTGATTGTTTTGGCGATGTGACATTTCAGAGGCTGGAATTCTATGGGTTTCTGCATCAGTGATCTATGACACTGTTCATCTTCATGATGCCTTAAAAACAGCAACAACTAACGCTACTCTTCATTTGATTTATTTATTGTTTATTCATTGGCTGTGCAGTTCAACTTGGAAGTCCTAGTTTCTAGGACTGAAACATGATATTTAGTCCATAGTGTTTCACATGGAGCCCCCTCTCTATTATTTTCTTATCCTGGCTGCTAACAGCCCCCCAATGAATGTGGCTCTCTAATTAGGGTCAAACAGACCCTGTCCCTGTCTGTCTACTTGCCTGTCATCTTCTCTATGCCCAGGGGGCATTTAGAGCATGCTGGCTGCCTCGCCCCTCATATTGCCCCCCATGGTCCATGGATCATAGACTGGCCTTCAGAGGGGAATAGTTATGTGTTGTCAGTTGACACTGAATTAATCTGCACTCACTTTCCAAAAACAATTCTAGATACAATACCATGCATGGTGGAATACATTTGGAATAATGTGATATCCTGGAAATTGAGTTTGGGTAGTGTACTACTTATTCTGGTGGAGTACCATATTTACCGTAATTACAAGTTGCTCAAATAAAATAAAATCTACATGTTATTCGTCACATACACAGTTTACAGTAGGTATAAAAGGTGCAGTGAAATGCTTATGTGCTAGCTCCCTCAATACAGTACATTAATCAGTATAAATAACCATAAAAGAGTCAAGTCAAAAATAACAAGTATTAGGAGAGGTAGTATGCATAGTAATGATTGACTTTATTTACACTGTATTTACAAATATAAAGTGGGTAGTGACTTGGTCACGCAGTAGAATAAATAATATATACACCAGGGTTGACTGTGTGTGTGTGTTACAAGTTCCTTAGTGTATTATAACATTAGAAGCGGGTCTCATAGAAACATGATGGGAGAAAGTACTGTATGTGTGACAGTGCCAGGATGTAAATCCACTTGGTGAGTAGTTATTTACATTTCTGCCAGTGTTTTCCAAAGAAGTGTATGTTATGATATGAGGGCTGTGAATGAGGGCCGTCTTTCTCCAGCCGAACCGAGAGGGGTGCACAGGGAGGTAATTTAATCAATGAAAGGGGGGGAATTGTTCTCCATTCTGGCCACTCCTGAGTGTCTGCCAAGCCCTGCCTCGCCTTTAATTAACGTCATTAACCTGGGAGGAGAGAGAGAGTCTGACTGAGTCTGAAGAGTGCTGGAGATGCCAGACAGAAGTTACTCTAGCCAGTTGTTTCTGTCTGTCAGGAAAATGAAGGCCAACTGATGAACTAGGCATCATTTCCAGAGATTGTTAAAAGGTTGTAAATGGCTATGCTGTTTCTCCGTGTTTATTCTACATTTTTTAGGTGAGGTCTTTCACATTCTTTCATTTCATTCCATTATTTAGTGTTATGAAGAGTGTATAGTCTAGCTAGTGTATGTTTCAGAAGAGTACTGGTCGTTAAAGGTGTGACAGAAAAGACAGGAAATTACAATTACATTTACCGAAATAAGGGGGCAAATAAACATGTCTAATGTGTAAACCTGTGAACTCATCATCTGCCTGTAGTTCCTAGGAGCTTGTCAGGGCAAGCCTGTGTGAGCTATCCCTGGGTGTTCTCTATCACTGTATAGACAACTACTGATGTGGGCAATATAAAATAAATTCACCACTAATCAAATCCAACCACATGTATTTATACATTCAAGGCCTGGCTAAAAATGGTATTTGATAAATTCATATAAGGCATCTCAAAGTGTATTACCTGCTTTGGATTTTCTTAAACACATGTGGTTTCTTGTCTGCCTCCATCCAAACCCAGCCTGAGCTCTGTCTGTCCTCATTCTGACTCCTTCCCCTCTCCTTTCCCCCCCAGATGCCCTCTCGCTGTAGGACTGTGCTGCATATCGTAACCACCACCCTCTTCGCCACGGTGGTCCTGTTTGGGATCCTGCTGGCCTATGTGACTGGCTATCAGTTCATCCACACAGAGCAGCACCACCTGTCCTTCGGCCTGTACGGAGCCATCCTGTCCCTGCATCTTTTCCTCCAGAGCCTGTTTGCCTTCCTGGAGCACAGACACATGCGCAGCCCCGCCCGGCCCCAGCACCTGCGGCGCTCTGTGGCCCTGTGCATCGCAGCCTACCAGGAGGACCCAGACTACCTGAGGAAGTGCCTCTGCAGCGTGCGCCGCATCTCCTTCCCCAGCCTGAAGGTGGTGCTGGTGGTGGACGGGAACAGACCGGAGGACCACTACATGATGGACATCTTCCAGGAGGTGATGGGTGGAGTGGACCAGGCTGGCAGCGTGGTGTGGAAGGGGAACTACCACAGTGACGGGGGTGGAGGGGTGGGCAGAGGGGGGACTGGAGCAGCGTCCCTGCATGCGCAGGAGGCTGCACGTGTGGCCAGGCTAGTGAGAGGCTGTCGCTACTCCTGTATCATGCAGGAGTGGGGAGGGAAGAGAGAGGTGATGTACACAGCCTTCAAAGCCCTGGGAGACTCTGTGGACTATATGCAGGTAAGTCTCTTTGTGTTTAAATTTTGCATCTCTCAACGGGTCCTCTGTTCTGCTTGATATAAATAGGTAACCTTATCTCCTTGTGACTGAGTCTCCACAGACTTTGGCACAAGGCCTTGTATCGATGCTCTTCCATCACAGAGTAATATCTCAAAGCTGCGAAAACACACACACGCGCACACACACACACATACGCACACAGAGGTAATCCCATTACTCAAAGGCCAGTCACGAACAGCATTTCCCCCCCTCCCAAGTGAGTTTTATACACTCTCAAGTGTTACATATTATAGCAACTGATTATAATGTCTGCATTTCTCCTGGGCTTGCATTCTGTATACATAGAGCAATAATACAGTATATTATTGCATTGCCAGGGTCAAAGTTCAGTTGTTCAGCTGGATCTCTTCTGTGTACTTCTTGAACACCTGTGTGCTGTCAGGAGTCTCTAATTTCTTTCAGCTAACTTGAGTGGCACCTGATGAAACACAGGGGACCTGAATCACCTGCTGTGTCCCTAAGCCTTCATTCTTGGGTCTTTTGCAATCATTTATAAACACTTAACCACTCATTTATTAATGTAGACCACATTAGTGTGTATTGCACACATATCATCCCTACAGCAATTGTAGTAAGATCAATAGATTGTGTGATGGGATAAGCAAATTAGATTAATCCACTGTCAAAGCCAATCCCATTACCACCAACTTGGCTCCATGTCAGTTATATTATAAGGATGGAAATAATACACCTGTGTATGTGTGGCTTTGCAGGTGTGTGATTCAGACACAGTTCTGGATCCAGCGTGCACCATAGAGATGCTGAAGATTCTAGAAGAGGATGCAAAGGTCGGCGGAGTAGGTGGAGATGTTCAGGTGAGAGAATTCTTTCTCTAAGAAGACCCTTCACATTGTTGTTATTGTCATCCTTTCTAAATGTATTTACTAGTTCTACTGAATCACCAGTAACAGTTTCTCCTCACTTGTTCCCTTCAGATCCTGAATAAGTATGACTCGTGGATCTCCTTCCTGAGCAGTGTTCGTTACTGGATGGCCTTCAATGTGGAGCGGGCCTGCCAGTCATACTTTGGCTGTGTGCAGTGTATCAGTGGTCCCCTGGGCATGTACCGCAACTCCCTGCTGCAGCAGTTCCTAGAGCCCTGGTATCACCAGACCTTCCTGGGCAGCAAGTGCAGCTTTGGTGACGACCGCCACCTCACCAACCGCGTGCTGAGCTTCGGTTACAAGACCAAGTTCACGGCCCGCTCCAAGTGCCAGACTGAAACGCCAACGCGCTACCTCCGCTGGCTCAACCAGCAGACCCGCTGGAGTAAGTCCTACTTCAGAGAGTGGCTGTACAACGCCCTCTGGTTCCACAAGCACAGCCTTTGGATGACATACGAGTCTGTGGTGACGGGTTTCTTTCCCTTCTTCCTTGTTGCCACAGTGATCCACCTGTTCTACCGCGGGCGCCTGTGGAACATCCTTCTCTTCCTGTTGACAGTGCAACTGGTTGGCATGGTGAAGGCCACCTACGCCTGCTTCCTGAGGGGCAGTCTGGTCATGATCTTCATGTCACTCTACTCCCTCCTCTACATGTCCAGCCTGCTACCAGCCAAGATCTTTGCCCTGCTCACTATCAATAAGGCTGGCTGGGGCACGTCAGGGCGGAAGAAGATTGTGGTGAACTTCATAGGGGCGGTGCCTGTCACAATGTGGGGGGTTGTGCTGCTGGGTGGAGTTGCCTACACCATCTACTGTGAGACCCAGGAGCCCTTCAGTGAAACCGAGAAAGCGCTTCTCATCGCTGGGGTCATCCTGTACGCCTGCTACTGGCTCATTCTGCTGGTTCTTTACCTGGCGATAGTGGCCAAGCGCTGCAACAAGAGGGAGGAGCAGTACCACCTGCCGTACGCAGAGGCATAAGACATAGATCCTTGTTCAGTCCCGTGTGGTGCTGCTAGAACAACTGAGCCAGTCTGTGGCCCCACCACTCTGTCTCCATGGTGCTAAACCTCTGGGACCTATGGGTCATGAATGTGTTGTAGAATGACAATGGACGGACAGTTCTCACATTAACCTGGGAGACTTGGTTAAGTAGGTTACAAACCTTTTCTACAGCACAGAGTCCTCTACCAGTGGCCATGGTGCTTACCATGGATATAAAGCACATTATCACACATCCCGTTTGGCCATGGTGGGACAAGGTGTGGCCAGGATATACCAGAGATCATAAGAGTTATGACACAGTGTGTGTAAGTATGAAGCAATGTTGATATGTTACTTGATGCACTGAGCTGAGGGCCTTCTCTGCCTCAATCAGGAGACACAATGATCTACAGTTGTATTTGTGTAATACAAAAATTGATAGACAATCTAACATTTATACAAACATAACTTACAAATACATTTGGTGCTGATGAACAGGCCCAGGGTAAACTTTTAGCTCGTAAGCTAATGGCTTGCAAGAGTATTGACACTCAATTGAATGAGTCAGTGAGTTTCAGTGGCCATTTTGTTCTATGGGTGCCAAATTGTATTCACATTATACTGCAGTGTTCATTACAGGATGTACTTTTCCAAGTGAGGATAATCCCACATTAATTCCATCATGTAGACTATGACCAAAGAGCACTTGTTTTTTGACATGTCGTACCATTAATACAACACAAGTACTAACTCCATTGCTGTTATTAGTTGTAAATCCATAATGAGAAAATAAAAACATGATCCCATTTTATATCAAGGTCAGGTGGTATTAGTGTAGGTGCTACCATGTCTAAGTTGACATGTGTTTTTTGTTGTTGGAGAATGGAGATAATGTCGTGGAAGTTTCCACTTGTGTGCTATTTAAGTTGTGTTCATGTGATTTTATTAAATGAGGATTGCATAACTTGAAACTTGAAAGTGCAAACAAGACAAATGAAACAATGTTTGTTTACAGACTTGCTCAGCCTCTATCTACCAATGGTGCAGTAGGTCAATTTGATGGTACAGTACATTTCCAGAGGTGATATAGATGTTCAAGTACAAACTTTGTGGGCCACCAGGAATATGTGTTCAGTGTTGTCTTGGCTATGAATTAGAGTTTGCTGTTGTTGGGGCTAAAAACTGCAACCTCCACATCAGTTTCACAAGGCACAAAATTGTTTGCAATTCCTTCAAGTATTGGTGGCCATAAATTGTGACCACATTATTTTGGAGTTTTTTTTATACTGAAATTGGGGTTAAACAGATAAAGAGCCCCCACAAAAATGTAGTACTTTGAAGTTATTTCCTGAGTGCAATGCCAACATAAAGTTAACACCAACATAAAGTGTCTTAATAGGGCGTTGGGCCACCACGAGCCAGAAAAGCTTCAATGCACCTTGGCATAGTTTCTACAATTGTCTGGGACTCTATTGGGGGGATGTGACACCATTCTTCCACGAGAAATTCCATAATTTGGTGTTTTGTTGATGGTGGTGGAAAACACTGTCTCGGGCGCAGCTCCAGAATCTCCCATAAGTGTTCAATTGCGTTGAGATCTGGTGACTGAGATGGCCATGGCATACGGCTTACATCGTTTTCATGCACAACCACTCATACCCTGTCAATGGGGGGCATTGTCATCCTATGGGGGCCAGTGGTGGAAAAAGTACCCAACTGTCATACTTGAGTAAAAGTAAAGATACTTAATAGAAAATGACTCAAGTAAAAGTGAGTCACCCAGTAAAATACTACTTGAGTAAAAGTCTAAAAGTATTTAGATTTAAATATACTTTAGTATCAAATGTAAATGTAATCTCTAAAATATACTTAAGTATCAAAAGAAAAAGTAAAGTATAAATCATTTCAAATTCCTTATATTAAGCAAACCAGACGGCACCATTGTCTTGTTTTTATTTATTTATGGTTAGCCAGGGGCACACTCCAACATGTAGACATAATTTACAAAGGAAACGTGTGTTTAATGAGTCCGCCAGATCAGAGGCAGTAGGGATGACCAGCGATGTTCTCTTGATTATTGAATGAATTGGACTATTTTCCTTTCCTTCTTAAGTACTTTACACCACTGATGGTAGCCAAAATATTAGCCTGCCCTGCATGATGGCCCTAAGCATGATGGGATGTTAATTGTTAATTAACTCAGGAACCACACCTGCGTGGAAGCACCTGCTTTCAATATACTTTGCATCCCTCATTTACACAAGTGTTTCATTCAGTTACTTGTGGTCATTAATGGGGTTGGTTTTAGGCAGTACATTGGAAAACATGTTAGAGTAACAAGGCCATTAAGAGACGCCAGCCAGCCAGAGAGATTGTGTGTGGGGTGGGGTGGCCAGGCACAGAGGGGGAAATGTTGTACTGTGTGGCTGGAGGAATTGGTTCATTCAGCAAACATGGAGCAAAAATGGTGGACATCTATGGTTACACTTATATGTGCATGCCAAGAAGGGACCTCCCCCATTCCCATAAACACACACATAAACAGCCACTAGGAGGCTAGGGATGCTTGCAACCCCTTTGGTCCTCTTTAAGGAATAAGTCCTGAATGCTGGAACACTGAACTTAGTGTTTCGAATTGTGTACAGACAAACTAATCTCTATTATTCATCTGTCTTAACATGTAGATGTGGCCTACCTTTCCCTTTCTACTCCTGAGGGTGTATGTCAGGTGACATACACCCAGGTGTCAGGTGTGTAATAAGACTCTCTATGCACATGTATGATGTGTGTAAACTAACAGCACCATATCAGTAAAATTAAAATTATGAGTATGTGTACATTTATTTGGCGAATAAAGGTGATTTTGATTCTTCTGATTTTGACATATTTGGATTATGTGAAGAAATGAGAGGCAAGGACACCATAGAGACGACTGTGACAGTGTTGTCTGACATTTGTTTGTGTGGAGATGTCAAATACAATCTTTGTTATAGCCTATCTATCAGGCTGAACATCTGCTTTCAGTCTACAATATTGTCAGCAATTTGTTGATTTCCTTGATACAACCTGCCACTGTTTGACAACAAATCAATCGGTCTCATAATGCTGAGTGACTGTAGATGTCCAGCCATATGATGTAAGCATATCTGACATGAAAAAAACCCAGTCTTATAATTGTTTTGAATATAATTATGTAACTATTCAATACGTCTGTGACTGAAAATCTATGCCAGACTTTTCTAAGGTGTCTCAATGCCGCAGAACAACTGTTGAGCCTATCGAACAAACCATGGTATCTCAGCTCATACAACATTCAATGTTACATAAAGGCAATGTTTCACAGTATATTGCAAAGTAATATATTTTGTGTATTGTATATATTCAAAGATATTTTGAAGATGTACAAGAATTATGGGTTTAAGAATAGACCTATATTTAAAAGGAACTATTGGATTTGTACATTTCCTGAAACAATAGCGTTTTACATTATTTTTACAATGTGATGTAGTTAGCACAATGATCTGTTATTCAGTGTAGTTTGGTCTCTAGTGTTCAACATTGCCACACTTGTCTTTTTGTAGTTTCATGGACGAGAAATCACTCATATCACCATTATCCCTATTATGATTTAGGGATGATGCTTCATATAGATTTAGAACAGGCAGTTATAACTGTCATGTAAAAGTAGTAAACCAAGATAGCATTTCTAATACAGTAGTAGGGTACAAAGAAAATCAGAATCATGCACCAGCATATGGCTATTGAAACATAAAATACACATTTTATTGGTATGTAATAGCTGAAAATAAAGTATTGTAACCACCTATGTATTTCATTATGTTTAAATATAGAAGGAAAGAAATGTTGATGGAAAAAGGTTTTGTATTTCAAATCAAAACAGTTATTTTTCCGATTTGTACAGCAGTTGAAAAAAATGTATTTTTTATCTGAATAAAAAAAAAAGATTCTCATTCGACTGTTGTGGTGATTTCTTCCCCATCTGAATGTAATCACTGTACAAATGTCATGTCAAGACATTACTAAATCCTGTCATCTGATAAGTGCAATAATAAAGATATTTTAATAATACACCACAGCGTTAAGCAAATTCCAGCAGTGTAAAACCACTGTCATAACAAAACAAAGATGTCCCATAACCTCAAGCCAGAGGAGTGTGTCCCAAGTACAGTCTTGCAATGGGTGCTCCATACTTGTGGGTCTGGCGTCATTAAGAGTGCTGCATGTCCTTTGCTCCCATAGAGGTGACCAGGGTCAAGGTCGTTAGGCACAAAACGGAAGAAAACAGACTGCAACAGGGACTATCTGAACTTGTCCATTTTTTTCCAGTTAAAAGTGTTTTGCGACAGTGAGCCCTATAATGCATATGACCAAGCACTTCACTAGTTTCTTGGGCACATTAGTGATGATGGGCTTTGGGCGAGTATTGAAGATGAGCTTCTTCTTGATGAGGGCGGAAATAGAGTAGGTGGTGGGGTTCTGCTGGTTGATTTCCATGGGAACCTTCTCCCCCTGTGGGAGGCCAGAGTGTTTCATCAGGACAGCGAAGGGCTTCTCCAGTTTGACCACCTTCCCATAGAGGATGTGGTGTCCCACAATGAGCACAGGTACACCCTGGGGAGGGGACACAGGTGAGCACAGTAAAGACAAGACACAACATCTCTGAGTGGAAAGAGGTAACAGTAGAGTGTACTAGCACTGCATTATAGTGCCATGTTGTCAAGTGCCTCTGGTGTAGAGCAGATCTCCCATCAGGTTCCCAGCCAATCCAGAGTTCTGCCTGGACATCATTACCCCTGGAGTTCAACCAGCAGCCACTCAGTAGGACCAGGTCCATCCACACTGGACAGGGATGGATAGGGGAGTAGAAACAGATGCTCTCACCAAATACATTGACATCAAACATTGTCACTAAACATGATGAAATTCATCATTCATACACTAACAGCTGACTGATTGCGAGTGTCAATGCTGTCTGTCTCTCAACATATCGAACTCTGTTTATAACCATCTGACGAAATGAAATAGTTAGCTAGCTAGGGAAGTTATACTATCCTGAATGTTTTCATACTCTGCGACGAGACAAGACAAAACTTCTCTGAATTGACCATGTATCAGAATTCAGTTGATTGAGAAGTCTTACCTTGAAGTTTTAACAATTTGAACCATTGTGCTGCTCTCAGAAAGGTAACTGAAACACTCTCCAGGGGAGAAGAGAGATGCAACACAGGCAACAATGCAATATTGTTAGGTAAATATAATGACGCATTAACGCTAATTCTGTCGCTGACAAGTCCTGTTTGTTTTAAGATGAAACATTTTTATGTAATTCATTTAATTATTCTTTTGGCCAAATGTCATATACACAAATGTCAATTTACAAACAAAAAACACATTTTCTTACCCTACAAAAATAAATTGAACTGTATTTTAAGACAATTAAATACTCTACTAACAAAAAAGCTGTTAGAATTATAAGTGTATGTAAATTATGTCCCTTAAGGTCCTTGTGTAATTGTAATGTGATATTACACCCCCTAGGTCAATTTTCCATTGTATATAATCTATATATACTTGTGTTCCCTCATGTACCTTCTGTATTGATTTGTTGTTAATAAAAAAAATATATATATTAAAAAAGTCCTGTTTGTTTTCATGTTTTTCCCGCCACGAAGATGGTACATCTTCATCCGGCGCACATTCGCGTCACTTGCATGTAGTGGTTTTCGTTTCCAGTTCAAAGGTGTCCAACGTGGTGTCTACTGTAATTCGACGTGTGGACATAGGAATTAATTTTTGGTAAAAGTGAAGAAAACACTAAAGAAAGGGACTATAAAAGTACGCGTTTTCTTTAACTGTTTGTATGTGCATTGTAAATTGTTACATGTCAACAATATAATGATTTGCGCATAGGCAAGCGGTGTTCTTTCAGTGTCAAACGAGCAGCTAGCTTACCAGCCAAATTGTATGCTAGCTAACGTAACGTTAGCTGTTCAAGTAACGTAGCTAGTTATTTAGCTAACTAACGACAACTAATTAGCGTGCTATTTTTTTTTAGTTGCTAGATATCCATTTTGTTGCTTACATGTTTCAAATTATGACTTGCATCACATTATGACAGTTTAGTCGGTAGTTAACAAACGGCACGAGGCTAGCTAACTGCATAACAATAATGACTTCCATGCAAAACTCTTAATCCTCTTAATTTTAGCATCTAACTGTTTTCTTAGATTAGCGACAATGGGGGAGTTTAAAGTGCACCGGGTTCGATTTTTCGACTACATGCCAACTGCCATCAGAGCTATGGCATTCAATGCACACACAGAGAGATTGGCCCTGGGACGAATGGATGGGAGTGTGGAGATTTTCAACTTCGCAGACCACTATTTCCAGGAAAAGGTTAGTAACTCGTTTTATACATGTATAGCCTATTCAGAATGAAAATAAACATTATGCTTGATCCTTAGTCTACATTATAGCACACTTAAAAGGCTTTACACCTCCCTCCTTAGGACATTGTGGATGCTTATTGTTGATTAACATTGTCGACAGAAATACACCCACGGCTGGTTGTCACACTTGCCATTAATTAACACTTGTTTTGGAATCTGCAGGTTATTCCAGGGAAGGACTCCCGGTCAATCGAGGCCCTGTGTTGGGTTGGAGGACGCCTGTTCAGTGCTGGCCTAAATGGAGAGATCACAGAATATGATCTGGAAAACCTGAGACCCAAGTACTCCCTGGAGGCATACGGGGGCCCCATTTGGACCATCACCAGCAATTCTCAGGGGGCACACTTAGCAGTCAGTCACATCTCTGTAATAGTGTCCTTTCAAACATATTGAAATTTGTGTTTTTCATGCTGACTTTAGATGGAATTTAATAATGTATTTTTTTCTAATCATGTTAGATTGGATGTGAAGATGGGACAGTGAAGTTGTTTGAGGTACTAGAAGAGAGCATTCAGTTTGAGCGCAATCTGGACAGACAGAAAGGTGAGTGGAACAGAGTATTGATTCACTTGTCTAAACATTTTTTCCTTCCTTACATTACAACCTTTCTTGCTATGTTTTGTCATCCTTGCTGTCAATGGGGTTGCAGCTGTATTGACAACTGACCTCTTCTAATGCAGCTTAAACTGTGTAATCCTGTCTTTCAGGTCGCATCATATCCCTCTCCTGGCACCCCTCTGGCACACAGATTGCTGCTGGCATGATGGACATGATCCGTGTCTTTGATGTCCCGACAGGTGAGTTAGGAACAGCCATGTGAAAATATTGTCAGGCAGTTAGTATGCGAACCACAGTGCATTTTTGATAGGTTTCCAATTTTGGACTTTTTTGATCCTGACCTCCAGTCTTTGTTGTTTCAGGTCGTGCTGTACAGAGGCTCCTGGTGGACCGGGGCTTTGGAGGCTCTAAGAGTCGGGAGACTGTAGTCTGGAGTGTAGTCTTCCTGTCAGACTGTACTATCATCAGCGGTGACTCTGCTGGGGAGGTCCAAGTCTGGGATGGACACACCGGTACGCTCGTCAAAACACACCTGGTGACCAAGTGGGATGTGCTGGCACTGTCTGTCTCCAAGGTGAGAGGGTGTTCAATGTGATGGACACTTGCCCTTTACCAATATTTTATCCCTCCTTCCAGACTGTTGCCCTCTGTTTATTAGGAGGTGCAAGAGAATGTAGATGTCTCTTTGATTGTCTGAATCCATATGTTGCAGGTGAACATGATTTGTTTGACCCAACTAATGTGAATTCGTAGGCTTGACTAGAGTGGAACTTCCATGTAGACTGGTTTGTGTGTGATTGACAGGATGAGAGCAGCGTGGTGGTGGGGACGTCAGAGGGTACTGTGATCCAGTTCCAGTTCATTGCTCCTACTCTGCAGCAGCAGCAAGACAAGGAGTGGGTCAGAACCAGGACCTTCAAGAACCACACGCATGATGTTAGAGCCCTGGCTGAGATTGAGACCGCCATCGTCTCTGGAGGTCAGTGCTAATGTTCAAATGGATATGGGGGAAATGCTACTGTAGTACAACAAATGCTGCTCCATATTGACTGCATTACTAATTCTGGATACATTCTCTTCTCAGGTATGGATACCCAGCTTGTAGTGAGACCCCTCTTGGAGAAGTTTGATGAGAGGTCACATGCTTCGGCACTTCGCAAGATCCACTTTCCCCATGTGAGTACAGAACTAGTAGAAATTACTCTGGTATCAGAGCTGTTGCAAATAATGTTAATTGCATAGATTGTGAATAGTGAATTCAACAGAATGTTCATATTAACATTGAACAGATTGTTATAGAATTGCACAAAAATCTTGATTTCATCCTGTTTGTACTGTTCTTTTCAGCGGAATCTAGTATTTTGTGCAAAGAAGGCAGGGCTACTGCTCTTCCAGTTCCCTGGCCAGCTGGAGCTGTGGAGACTGGGAGAGAGTGATGGACATGGTGAGAATCTCACTCACTCACATGGATGGAAAGAGGGAGATTGGAAAATACAGTCAATATCATGCACATTATTGTAGCAACTTTTCAAACTAAGGGGAATGATTATCACACTTGTCTAATGGGTATAGTTATTGTGTGCTGTATTTGACAACACATCTCTCTAACTTTCAGGGAAGCCAGGAGACAGCTTGCCTCTGAAGAGGAAACCTGAGAAACTCCTCCATCTCAAGAGAAAGGTAGGCATTTCTCCTGTATACAACTGTTTATCACCTCAGTCTGTAGAACTATCCAAAATCACCTCACCTTTGGGATTTTCATTTTAACTGATCTAATGACAGTATGCATTGAATTTGAGTGGCATAGTCTGAGTTTATGTAATGCTGAAGAAACCCTCCAACTGTAGTTTTGTTTTTCTGTGATATTTGCCTTCAGGGTGAGGATCATATCTGCTGCAGTGCTCTGTCCTCCTGCGGAGGATGGCTAGCCTACTCCACCATGTCCAGTGTACGTCTCTACAGGCTGCAGACGGACAATAATGACATCAGTATAACCAAGGTATAAACAAGTCTTGATTGTGGCCTCCATTATGTTAGATACACAATCAGCCTCCTCACCTACTTTATAATTTTTGCTAAAGTGGTTTGCTGATCTGCTACATAAATCCCATTTCATTGATTGACTAATTCATAAAATCCTGTTTATTCTAGTTGAATGTCATTTGAGTTTGTTGAATCTGAAAATAGATTGTGTGCTTTCACTCTCCCAAGGGACAGTCAAATTTATAATCATTCAAATAGTCCAGCTTTGACTGGGCAATAATTTCACTCTTAATATTTAGACTAAGCAACCAGTAGATGGCACCATTTGTCAGTGCTTTAAAATATCAGTTTAAAATGCTAACATTGCTGGTTGAGCCCAGTCTTGTTTTCCTCATACGCTGTTCAGTAAGATAAGTATAACAAATCTGTCTCTCCCCAGGTACCCAAGCTTCCAAAGATCCTGCGCTCTGCACACCAGCTGTGTTTCTCTTCAGACTCCTCCAAACTGTTTGCTGCTTCCAGCCAATCATCAGTCCTCGTTATTGCCCTTAGCCAATCTGAGTGCAAGTATGTGCACACCCTCAAGCCTAAGTCAGGTCAGTGGATCATCAGCAATATTGGTTATCTGACCTGTCAACTGGCAAACTGCTTGCTGAAACTGCAATGTTGGTGTTCACTTAAAAACCAAAGCTTTGTGCTGGATAACCTAATCTCTGTTTTTGGTAGCATGGCCTCACGTTGCTGTTTCCTTCTCCAGGATCCAGACAGCCCATTCACTTAATGACTAACAGTGTGGATGGGAAGTGGCTGGCGACAGCAAATAGTGACTGTGAGATTCACGTCTACAATGTACAGAAACTAAAGGTGATTGGGTTTTCCACTGATCCATTCAAGCTCTACAGCTGTTCTTCTGTAAGACTAAACGTATCGTAATCTGTTTCCAATGACAGCCTCACATGACCCTGTTCTTGTGTTCCAGCTCCACTGTATAGTACCTGTGTATGGTTCCTGTCCCAGTGCCATGGGGATCCACCCCACCACCAACAACCTGACCATGGTGCATGCTGACCAACAGGTAAACACCATGCCATCTCTCATACTGCCACTGCAGATATTAGTATCTCTCAAGTATACTTTTAACAGGAGTAATCTTGTTGAAACTTGTGATTTCTGCTGTAGTTTTATGATTTAGTACTCTGACACGTGTAGATATGCTGACAGTTCTTTGGTTCATGTCTATAGATATTTGAGTACTCCATAGTGGAGAAGCAGTACACAGACTGGAGCCGAAAGCTTCAGAAGCAGGGGCTTCACAACTTGTGGTTGGACCGGGACACTCCCGTCACCCACGTGACCTTCAACCCTAAAAATCCTGAACAGATCCTCTTGCACGACATGCACATGTTCTGCATCATCGACCAAAGTCTGGTAAGAAACCCGCATCTCTCTTACAGATATCCTTCTTTTTTGTTGTTCTTTCAAGTGTTT